>NC_090845.1:115667052-115970082 GCF_028021215.1 Eschrichtius robustus | reverse complement strand
TGTCTAAAGGAAAAGAATGCCATTTATTGAGCACCTACTATGTGCCAGGCCCTGAACCAAGCAGAAGCCAAGATGTAAGGCATAGTATTCTGGGGAGAAGGAAGGGGAGGCGGCAAATGGCAGGAGTAAAACTAGATGGAGGGTTCTGAGGCAGGAATATCTACTGTATCCTGGTAGAAAAACAGACCTCGATATGAAGGGAGAGCTCAGAGAGCAGCCTTGTTTTGCTTTGAAATGTGGCTGGTCAGACTGCTTGGGCCCTGATGTGCTCTTGACAATCTGGAAGGGCTCTTGTATTGCTCCCATGTTCAGGCTGCTTTTAAAGAGACCTTTTGTTTGGAGGCCTCTTTTGGAATTTATGTGAAACCATGCTCACCTCCTTTAGGTGTTGCTCAGCTGTTAAGAGCTCTCCAACTCTCCTGGAAGGCCCCTGGTGACAAAGGGAGCTGTGGGATACAGAGCCCTGTTGCTCAGACTCCTACGAGTGGGTGGGGGATGGAAATGAAGTAAATAGGGTTTAGAGCCAGAGAATGTCCAGATTACTCTTGGTTATGTCGCTAGGAAACAGGTATAGTGGAAACAAGCACCAGCCTAAGTTTTGGTTCAACTTCATCTTTGTGGGGCTGAGACCACTGGGGGAAAGTAGGGCAAAGCGAAGAGGCTGCTTCTTAGGGAATCAAACTTAGTGGAAAGTTCCCACTGAAAATAGAAAATCTGAAGATCCAAAGCCTTTGAAAGTTCCTGTTCAGTATTAGTAGGAAATTAGCCAGACATTTAAAAGCCTGAACAGTCTAGTCCCAGCCCACCACTCTAGCCTTATCTCTTACTTGTCTTTGAGCATCATCTGCTTAAGTCAGCCTAGGGCTTGACCTCTGAATAATTATAGTTGTTGAATTTCTCATCTCCAAGCTTCACCTGATTCTCTACCCCTCTACCTCCACCCATGGCCCTGTTTCCCCTTAGAGCTCTCTCTTCTCTGAATCCCTGAGCCAACTCTCCCACGTTAGCATTTTTCTACCACCTTATCTCCTTTTTATTGTATATAAGTCTGGCTTCCTGACTAGATTCTAAGTGCCTGGAGGACAGATGGCATGTCTTACATCTCTTGCCTCTGTTTCCTTCCTCAGGCATATAGCTGTGCTAGCACAATTTGTAGATCAAAATGATCTTATGTTTGTTCTGTTGATTTTTTTACAAGTATGTCAAGAGACTCTGACCCATATGACTCTGCCCTGAATTCTTTATATGACCTTGAACAAGTTTCTGCTCCTTTATATGCCTCAGTTGCCCTGTCTGCAAATGATAGGTTTAGACTCAGTGAAGTATAAGAGCCCTTGAGGCTTTGACAGCACATGACTCTACAAGCCCCTGCTCAAAGTGAGGAAAGAGGATCAACTCAGCTTGATGACCAGGCTGGGGAGGGAAGGGGAAATGAATCTGCCTACAAAACCAAACCAAACAACAAACAACAGCTGAAGAGGTAATAAAAGGACATCTAGGGAAGGTTTGCAGCTAGGAACTTGTGTGAGAATTGAGGTGGGGGAAAACACCAGCTTAGAGAACAGGATTTCCCAGCCCTGAGTGTTTTACAAACAGTTTTCTTCTGTGATGGACAAAGGAATCCTGCTAGGTATAATGCCTTTTGTTAGCAACTGTTTGCAAGAGTGTAAGAGCAGAATAACCAAGTGAAACTCCCCACCACTCAGCAGCCAGGCACTTGTGAAGATCTAGGCCAGGTTAGCAAAGTTCCCAGACGCTGCCATCTAGTGGTACTTCAGAGGTATATTGGGGGCAATTGGCCCTTGCATTCTCAGATGGAGCTGCCAGCCTTTTGGAGAAACGTGGGCCAGCCAAAGGATGAAATACTGAGCTGATGAAGAATGAAAAAATCCCCTGAAACTAAGAAAGACAAAGACAGAGAAAGACAAAGACAAGGCCAAAGCAAGTGAGACATAAACACAGATATTCATGAAACTAGGTGAACCTTTTGTTGAAAATTGAGGAGTGAGGGATGGGGAGAATGAACACAATTGCTCTCTGGTCTAGTTCTCACATCACAATTTAGGACATTGATGATAGAAGAAGCTTCTGGTATGCCTTATGTCCTTTCTTTCTCATATGATCCCAATTTCTTCCCTCTCTTTCACTCTTTTACCTAATCTTTATATGTTCCTCCCCCATGACCACTTTCTAGCCAACTCCCTTAAAACAAAAACAAACAAACAAACAAAACCAAACAACAACAAAAACCCTTCTTGGGATTGTGGGCAAATATAAGAGATTATGGAGGTGCCTGTGGCTGTGAATATGGCCACTCAGCTTCCCTAGTTCCTGCCTCTTCCCTGAACCAGGCTCCCCAGCTTTCCTGCTAAGTCTGGGAGCCATTCAATGCCCAACCAACAAATTTCTTTGCTGCTTCACTTAGCCAGAGTCAGTTTGAATCCTTTGAAATCAAGAATCTTGATCTGTGTGCTTCCCAACACTGAAACCTACTGCCTCCCTGCTAGAATTTTTCAACAGTTTTTTGTTTGACCTGTTCCAACCTTTTCTCTAACAACAATCCATTGAAGAGGACACTTTCAAAGGCTTTATCTTATTTAATATCATCATCACTCTCATTTTTAAAGATGTGGAAATCTGGGTTAATAGAAATAAATAAGAACACCTACATTCAAATGCTCGCTCTGATACTCAGCTCTGTGACTTTGGGAGAATCTTCTTACCTCTCTTCATGGTCTTGTCTTTGAAAAGGAGGGAGTGACCACTTATCTTCTAGATGTAATAAAATGTATCTTAAATTTTTTTAAAAAAGAGATTCTATATGGAGGACCAAACATTGTTTTTGAAAACAGTAACACCAAAGATGTCCTGATTTATGGAGACATCTGTATACAAATATGAATGTGAAAGGTCTTTTGTCCTGTTACATTTGCAGCCTTGTCTTGCTCCTGACCTGCAGATCTAAATCTCCTATGCCTACTGGGCATTTCTGTTTGGATGTCCTCATGGTTTTCCAAAACTAAATTTTTCCAAAACTGTCTTCCTTCTGCCCACAACCGGTCCTTCTTTTGTTCCTTCTGTGTCTGGTGCTTTAATCCTATCAGTAACCCAGACCCAAACTCTCCCCTCCCTCCCTCTCAACACATTCCAGTTCTCCCATCAGGCATCAAGTCTTTGCAACGCCTCCTTTGCAATATATCTTTAAAATATTTCTTACTTTCCATTTCTACTTACGCTGTCCTGGCTCTGGCCTTATACCCTCTCAACTGGACTACTAAAATGGCCTGTGGCTTCAGCATTTGATATCGATGCCCAATTCCTTCACCTTCCTTCATCTTACTGGCAACAATCCATTCATAGTCCTATTATCTTTCACTTGTGTTACTTCAACAGCCTTTTAACTGGTCTCTCTGCTTTCAAACTTGTCCTACAAAGGCCTTCCTCCACATGTTGGTTAGATTGATCTTTCAACACAGCAAAACATTGCATGTCACTTTCTTCTTTTACCTTCCACATGCCTATAATGATAAGACAGGCAAATCTTCCCCAAAAGTCACTATACAACTGAACAAAATTGACAGAAACAACAAGTTTAGTGCCTTGGAAATCAGCAAAGGTCACACAACAATCTGAGAAGTGTTTATGTTTGAAAAAGTTCTGAACTTCAGGTAAGAACAATAAAATCTGTGTCTGGCCTGGAGCTGCTCCCATTTCCCATCCAGCTCAGTCAGCATGGAAGTTCTGCAAGATAGAGCAGACCATGAGGACTAGCAGCTTCTCAGACAAGGTCAAAAGTGTGATGGGCAATGTCTATGCCTAACAGTATTGTTAGTACCGGTAGCAATCACAGAGCACATGAGCAGCCAGGGTGTGGGGAGGGCCAACATCTCTACTAGTCAGAAGTTGCATGTTTGGGACAAGTATATTCCTGGCTGTGGTGGCACACATGTGCATCAGAGACCTGAGAGAGTTCAAACCATACACTTCTGGCTGAACCTGAAGCTGCACAATGTGTAGAGGAGATCTGTAAAGGTCTAACTGAAAGAAAAAGTAAAGGCATACTTGAAAACAGCATAAAGATTTAATGTGCTCCTTTACGTGCACACAGTTTCATCACCTGGGTACTGCTCAAGGTGGTAGAGCACAATCTTGGTCCAATGATTGATGACCACTAACCTATGCAGACACAGGGAGACCCTTAGAAAGCCAGGTTTAACAATAAAAAAAAAATAAAGTTTAAAAATTAGATATTAGCAACTGCAAATGGGTAGAGGAGACAGATTTCATAGATTTAGCCCAGGAAAATTACTAAATCAAGAAACAATCAAACAAACAAAACCCAGTAACAACAGTGATATTCAGGGGTAAAACATCAGAATCCACAGTTGTTATAATCTATTAATGAAAATTTCCAGTTATCCAGAAAAATTTATTAGACATATAAAGGGAAAAAAAGTGTGATCTATAGTCAAGAGGGAAAAAAAAGCACTAAACAGAAATTTTGAGTGTCCCCAGACGTTGTGTTTAGCAGATGATACAGCAATTATCACAAATATGTTCAAATGACCAGAGGAAAGTATGTTTAAATAATTAAGGAAAGAATGACAACAATGAATTAATAAATAGAGATTCTCAATTCTCAATAGCAGACATAAGTCATAATAAGAACCAAATGGGAATACTGGATTTTCAAGGAAAATTCTGGAAATTTGAGATGGCAGAACAAAGAAACAGTCAACTAGAAGACTCAATAATAGAAATTATTCAATCTTAAGAACAGAAAGAAAAGAACTGAAGAAAAATGAACAGAGACTGTGAAAACTGTGGGGAAACATCAAGTATACCAGTACATGTGTAACTGGAGTACTAGAAGGAGAGAAGAGAAAGAGAGAGAAAATATTTGAAGAAATTATGGCTAAAAACTTCCCAAATTTAACGAAAAACTTTATTCTGCACATTTAAAAATCTTAACGAATCCCAAGTAGAATAAACTCAAAGGAAAAAAAAAAGAATAAACTCAAAGCGATTCACATCTAGACATATCATAGTCAAACAGGTAAAAGAGAAAAATAAAATCTTGAAAGCAGCAAAAGAAAAATGACTAGTCACATACCAATACTCTTAATGGCTGATTTCTCATCTTAAATAATTGAAGCCAAAAGGCAGTGGAATGACACATTCAAAGCACTGGAGGAGAAAAAACCCTACCAGTCAAGAATTCTATATACAAGCACAGAGAACTGTATTCAATATTCTGTAATAAACCATAATGGAAAAGAATATGAAAAAGAAAAAATATATATATACATATATATAACTGAATCATTTTGCTGTACACCAGAAACTAACACAACATTGTAAATCAACTATACTTCAATTTAAAAAAAAAACAAGAATTCTATATACAGCAAAACTACCCTTAAAAAATGAAGGTTAAATAAAGACCTCTCAACATAAAGAAAGACTGAGAGTATTCATTGCTAACAGATCTGCCTCATATAAAATAGTAAAGAATTTCCTTTAGGCTGAAAAGAAATTACTTCAAACAGTGAGTTTGAATGCACAAGGAAAAATAATGAGCACCAGAAATGGCAGGTTAACATAAAAGACCTTATAGATACAGATTTTTTTTGTCCCTTAAGTTCTTTAAAAGTCATAAGACTTTATAAAGCAACAATTAAAATACTGTACTGTTAGGTTTAAAACATATATAGAGGTGCAGTATATGTGACAATAAAATAACAAAGAGGAGGGGAAGAAAATGAAGCTATATTGGAGCAAAGTTTCTATATTTTACTAGAATTAAGTTAATATTAATCTTAAGTAGACTGTGATAAGTTAAAAGAATGTACTCGTAATCCCCAGAGAAATCATAAAGGAACTCAGTTAAAAGATATTATTAAAAAACCTGGAGGAATTAAAATGGTACATTCAAAATTATGTATTTAATGTGAAGGAAGGCAGTTAGGGAAGAACACAAATGGTTAATTTTTTTAAAAAGACATATATACAACAAATAACAAAATGGTAAATGCAAATCTAACCATATTAATAATTACATTAAATGTAAATAATTTAAACACCCCACTCAAAAAGCAGATATTGTCAGACTGGATACAAGCTCAAGACCCAACTACGTTTTTTTCTAAAATAAATACAACTTAGATTCAAATACACAAATAATTTTAAAGTAAAATGATGAGAAAAGATATACCATGCAAGCAGCAAACATAATAGAACTGAAGCAGCTACATTAATATCATACAAAATAGACTTAAAACAGGATATATTATTATAGATAATTAAGGACATTTTATAATGATAAAAGGATAAATCAGGAATTATAACAATTATAAATTGGATGCTATATAACAAAGCATCCAAATACATGAATTGAAAACTGACAAAATTGAAAAGAGAAATAGACAATTCACCAATAATAGTTATAAATTTCAATACCTCATTCTCAATAATGATAGAACTAGGCAGAGAATCAGCAAGGATGTAGAAAACATGAACAAATTATCAAATAACTCAACCTAACTGATATATATAAGAACTTCCACCCAACAACCAAAGAACACATATTTTTTTGAACACATAGTAATATTCTCCAGTATAGACCATATTCTAGACAATAAAGCAAGCTTCAGTAAATTTAAAAGGATGGAAATTATACAAAGTATATTTAATAACAAAGTGGAATTAAGTGAGAAATTAAGTGACAACAGAGAGAAATCTGGTGAACTTCCAGATACCAGAAAATTAAACAACACACTTCTAAATAACTCACAGGTCAAAGAATAAAGCATGAAAGAAATGAGAAATGTTTTTTAACTGAAAAATGAAAATGTAACACATGAAAATTTATGGGTTGCAGCTAAAGCAGAGCTTAGCAGAAAATTTAGTTTTCAATGTCTATCAGAAAAGAAGGACTGTCTCATCAATAATATGTGTCACCTTATAAAACCAATAAAAGAAGAGCAAACTAAGCTCAAAGCAAGATGAAGAAAGGAAATAATTAAAATTAGAGTAGAAATTAGTAAAATAGGTAAAAATATCTAGAGAACAATTAAATCAAAACTTGATTCTTCAAAAAGATCAACAGAATTGACAAATAATAAGCTAGACTGACAAGAAAAAAAAGAAAGAAGACAAAAATTGCCAACATCAGAAATTAAAGAGGAGATTTCACTTCAACGTGACAGAAATTTAAAAGATTATGAAAATTCCATGAAAAACTTTATGCCAAAAATTGGACAACATAGCCGAAATGGAAAAGTTTCTAAAAAGACATGAATTACCAAAACTGACTAAAGAAGAAATAGAAAGTCTGACTAAACATATACCCAGTAAAGAAATTGATATAGTAATTGAATATCTTCCCACAAAGAAAAGTCCAGACTCGGATTCACTGGTGAATTCTTTCAAATATTTAAAATAGAAGTAATATCAATTATTCACAATCTCTCCCAAGAAATAGTAGTGGGAACCCTTCCCAACTCAATCTATGGGGTTAGGATTACCCTGAGTCCAAGCCAGAGAAACACATCACACACAAAACAACCCATAAATACAGACCAATATCACCCATTGTCAAGATACAATTTTTAACAAAATATTAGCAACCCAAATTCAGCAACATATAAAATGTATTATAACCCATGACCAAGTGAGATTTATTCCAGCTATGTTAGGTTGATTTAACATTTGAAAATTAATTAATGTGATACATTATATTAATAGAATAATGGGGAAAAAACCATGATCATCTCAATAGATGCAAAAAAAAAAAAAAAAAAAAACACAGCATTTTCCAAAATCCAATACCCATTAATGACAAAAGCTGCCAACAAACTAGGAATAGACGATTTGGTCAGAATGAATAGGTATCATCTTCAAAAACAAAACAAAACAACATCTTAACATCACACTTAATGGTGAAAGATTGAATATTTCTCTATAAGATGGGGAACAAAGTGAGAGTCTATGCTTTTGTCACTTTTATTCAACATTGAATTGGAAGTTCTAGACAGTGTGGTAAGTAAACAAACAAATGAAATAAAAGGCATCCAGGTTGAAAAGGAGGAAGTAAAACTGTTTTTATTTGCAGGTGACTTGATCCTGTATGTGGAAAATCCCAGGGAATCCATAAAAATATAGTAGAACTAGTAAATAGTTTAGAAAAGTCACAAGATACAAGATCATTATACAAAATTCAAGTATATTTCTATATCCTAGCAATGAAAAATCAGAAGTTAAATATTTTAAAATATCATTTACAATAGCATCAAAAATATGAACTACTCAAGGATAAATCTAACCAAAGATGTGAAAAAGACCAGTGTACTGAAAACTATAAATCGTTATAGTGAGAGAACAATAAAGATCTTAATAAATGCAGATAGAATCCATGGTCATGGGTTTGGAAGTCTCAATATTGTCAGGATGGCAATATTCCCCAAATCGATGTATAGTGTCAATGCAAGCCCTATCAAAATCACAGCAGGCTTTTGTGTAGAAATTGACAAGCTGATCCCAAAATTTGTAGAGAAATACAAAGGGTCTAGAATAGCCAAAACCATTTTGAAAACGAAAAACTATCTGGTTTCAAAACTTAGTATAATGCCACAATAATCAATTAAGTTTAGTATTGGGACAAGGATAGGCCAAAAAATAAAAATCAGTGGGAGAGAATTGAGAGTCCATTTATGGTTGATTAATTTTTGACAAACATGGCAATGCAAGTCGATTGGAAATGGATAATCTTTTCAACAAATGGTCTGGGACAATTGGATATCTACATGCAAAAAGAGGAATTCAGATTCTTAGTGTACATAATATACAACAGTTAACTAAAAATGGATTATAGACCTAAATGTATGAGCCAACACTCTAAAACTTCTAGAAGAAAACTTGCTATGACCCTGAGAGGCAACCAAAGATCCTCCATTCATCAAACAGCTATTTGATGCCACTCTGTGCTAGGCACAGACCTTCAGAAGGGAATCAGACACGATCCCTGCCTTTGAGGAGCTCCCCACCCAGTGAGTCAATGATTTCAGGCAAGTGGGATTAAGAGAAGGCTGGGGTGCTGATGTTCCCTCCCCTTTCTATCCACTTTTTTCAACCCCAGTGACCCCCTCCCCCCGACAACATCCTCTCTCCCAGCCACATGCCTTTGTTGGCCTTCTGGTTGCCCAGGGTTCTGCACTACAGTGTTCTGGCCAGACTTGCCTTCTCCATGCTCCCCAAATATGTCTGCCCTCCTCTTCCATGTGTTCAGACCTTGTTGTCAGCTCCCGAGTCACTGGATATCACTCTGATAAAATGGAGTGACGGAGGGGAGGAGAGAAGATGGCGGAAGAGTAAGACGCGGAGATCACCTTCCTTCCCACAGATACAGTAGAAATACATCTACACGTGGAACTGCTCCTACAGAACACCCACTGAACGCTGGCAGAAAACGTCCGACCTCCAAAAAGGCAAGAAACTCCCCCCGTACTTGGGTAGGGCAAAAGAAAAAAGAAATAACAGACAAAAGAATAGGGACGGCACCTGCACAAGTGGGAGGGAGCTGTGAAGGAGGAAAGATTTCCACGCACTAGGAAGCCCCTTCGCGGGCAGAGACTGCGGGTGGCAGAGGGGGGAAGCTTCGGAGCCACGGAGGAGAGCGTAGCCACAGGGGTGCGGAGGGCAAAGCGGAGAGGTTCCCGCACGGAGGAGCGGTGCCGACCAGCACTCACCAGCCCGAGAGGCTCGTCTGCTCACCCGCCGGGGCGGGCGGGGCTGGGAGCTGAGGCTCGGCTTCGGTCGGATCGCAGGGAGAGGACTGGGGCTGGCGGCGTGAACACAGCCTGAAGGGGTTAGCGCAACACAGCTGGCTGGGAGGGAGACCGGGAAAAGGTCTGCAGCTGCCGAAGAGGCAAGAGACTTTTTCTTGCCTCTTTGTTTCGCTGCGCGCAAGGAGAGGGGATTCAGAGCGCCGCCTAAACGAACTCCAGAGAAGGGCGCGAGCCG
Source organism: Eschrichtius robustus (assembly GCF_028021215.1). NCBI lineage: Eukaryota > Metazoa > Chordata > Mammalia > Artiodactyla > Eschrichtiidae > Eschrichtius > Eschrichtius robustus. Next base: position 115,960,062 of record NC_090845.1, on the reverse strand, counting down.
CGGCGATCAGCGCGGACCCCAGAGACGGGCGTGAGACGCTGGGGCTGCTGCTGCCGCCTCCAAAAAGCCTGTGTGTGAGCACAGGTCATTCTCCACACCGCCCCTCCCGGTAGCCTGTGCAGCCCGCCACTGCCAGGGTCCCGTAATCCGGGGACAACTTCCCCTGGAGAACGCACGGCGCGCCTCAGGCTGGTGCAACGTCACGCCGGCCTCGGCCGCCGCAGGCTCGCCCCGCCTCCTCTGTACCGCTCCCTCCCCCCGGCTTGAGTGAGCCAGAGCCCCCGAAGCAGCTGCTCCTTTAACCCCGTCCTGTCTGGGCGGGGAACAGACGCCCTCAGGCGACCTACACGCAGAGGCGGGTCCAAATCCAAAGCTGAACCCCAGGAGCTGTGCGAACAGGGAAGAGAAGGGGAAATCTCTCCCAGCAGCCTCAGAAGCAGCGGATTAAAACTCCACAAACAACTTGATGTGCCTGCATCTGTTGAATACCTGAATAGACAACGAATCATCCCAAATTCAGGAGGTGGACTTTGGGAGCAGGATATATTAATTTTTCCCCTTTTCCTTTCTTTTGTGAGTGTATATGTATATGCTTCTGGGTGAGATTTTGTCTGTATAGCTTTGCTTTACAATAGCTTTATTTTACTTCACTATATTATAGCCTCTTTCTTTCTTTCTTTCTATTTTTTCTCCCTTTTACTCTGAGCCGTGTGGACGAAAGGCTCTAGGTGCTCCAGCCAGGCATCAGGGCCGTGCCTCTGAGGTGGGAGAGCCAACTTCAGGACACTGGTCCACAAGAGACCTCCCAGCCCCACGTAATACCAAACGGCAAAAATCTCTCAGAGATCACCATCTCAACATCAAGACCCAGCATCACTCAATGACCAGCAAGCTACAGTGCTGAACACCCTATGCCAAACAACTAGCAAGACAGGAACACAGCCCCATCCATTAGCAGAGAGGCTGCCTAAAATCATAAAAAGGCCACAGACACCCCAAAATACACCACCAGACGTGGATGTGCCCACCAGAAAGACAAGATCCAGCCTCATCCACCAGAACTCAGGCACTAGTTCCCTCCACCAGGAAGCCTTCACAACCCACTGAACCAACCTTAGCCACTGGGGACAGATACCAAAAACAACGGGAACTACGAACCTGCAGCCTGTGAAAAGGAGACCCCAAACACAGTAAGATAAGCAAAATGAGACGACAGAAAAACACACAGCAGATGAAGGAACAGGGTCAAAACACACCAGACTTAACAAATGAAGAGGAAATAGGTAGTCTACCTGAAAAAGAATTCAGAATAATGATAGTAAGGATGATCCAAAATCTGGGAAATAGAATAGACAAAATGCAAGAAACATTTAACAAGGACGTAGAAGAACTAAAGAGGAACCAAGCAACGATGAAAAACACAATAAATGAAATTAAAAATACTCTAGATGGGATCAATAGCAGAATAACTGAGGCAGAAGAAAGGATAAGTGACCTGGAAGATAAAATGGTGGAAATAACTACTGCAGAGCAGGATAAAGAAAAAAGAATGAAAAGAACTGAGGACAGTCTCAGAGACCTCTGGGACAACATTAAACGCACCAACATTCGAATTATAGGGGTCCCAGAAGAAGAAGAGAAAAAGAAAGGGACTGAGAAAATATTTGAAGAGATTATAGTTGAAAACTTCCCTAATATGGGAAAGGAAATAGTTAACCAAGTCCTGGAAGCACAGAGAGTCCCATACAGGATAAACCCAAGGAGAAACACGCCAAGACACATATTAATCAAACTGTCAAAAATTAAATATAAGGAAAACATATTAAAGGCAGCAAGGGAAAAAAAACAAATAACACACAAGGGAATCCCCATAAGGTTAACATCTGATCTTTCAGCAGAAACTCTGCAAGCCAGAAGGGAGTGGCAGGATATACTTAAAGTGATGAAGGAGAAAAACCTACAACCAAGATTACTCTACCCAGCAAGGATCTCATTCAGATTCGATGGAGAAATTAAAACCTTTACAGACAAGCAAAAGCTGAGAGAGTTCAGCACCACCAAACCAGCTTTACAACAAATGCTAAAGGAACTTCTCTAGGCAAGAAACACAAGAGAAGGAAAACACCTACAATAACAAACCCAAAACATTTAAGAAAATGGGAATAGGAACATACATATCGATAAGTACCTTGAATGTAAATGGATTAAATGCTCCCACCAAAAGACACAGGCTGGCTGAATGGATACAAAAACAAGACCCATATATATGCTGTCTACAAGAGACCCACTTCAGACCTAGAGACACATACAGACTGAAAGTGAGGGGATGGAAAAAGATATTCCATGCAAATGGAAATCAAAAGAAAGCTGGAGTAGCAATTCTCATATCAGACAAAATAGACTTTAAAATAAAGACTATTACAAGAGACAAAGAAGGACACTATATAATGATCAAGGGATCGATCCAAGAGGAAGCTATAACAATTGTAAATATTTATGCACCCAACATAGGAGCACCTCAATACATAAGGCAAATACTAACAGCCATAAAAGGGGAAATCGACAGCAACACAATCATAGTAGGGGACTTTAACACCCCACTTTCACCAATGGACAGATCATCCAAAATGAAAATAAATAAGGAAACACAAGCTTTAAATGATACATTAAACAAGATGGACTTAATTGATATTTATAGGACATTCCACCCAAAAACAACAGAATACACATTTTTCTCAAGTGCTCATGGAACATTCTCCAGGATAGATCATATCTTGGGTCACAAATCAAGCCTTGGTAAATTTAAGAAAATTGAAATCGTATCAAGTATCTTTTCCGACCACAACGCTATGAGACTAGATATCAATTACAGGAAAAGATCTGTAAAAAATACAAACACATGGAGGCTACACAATACACTACTTAATAACGAAGTGATCACTGAAGAAATCAAAGGGGAAATCAAAAAATACCTAGAAACAAATGACAATGGAGATACGACGACCCAAAACCTATGGGACGCAGCAAAAGCAGTGCTAAGAGGGAAGTTTATAGCAATACAAGCCTACCTCAAGAAACAGGAAACATCTCGAATAAACAACCTAACCTTGCACCTGAAGCAATTAGAGAAAGAAGAACAAAATACCCCCAAAGCCAGCAGAAGGAAAGAAATCATAAAGATTAGGTCAGAAATAAATGAAAAAGAAATGAAGGAAACAATAGCAAAAATCAATGAAACTAAAAGCTGGTTCTTTGAGAAGATAAAGAAAATTGATAAACCATTAGCCAGACTCATCAAGAGAAAAAGGGAGAAGACTCAAATCAATAGAATTAGAAATGAAAAAGGAGAAGTAACCACTGACACTGCAGAAATACAAAAGATCATGAGAGATTACTACAAGCAACTCTATGCCAATAAAATGGACAACCTGGAAGAAATGGACAGATTCTTAGAAATGCACAAACTGCCGAGACTGAACCAGGAAGAAATAGAAAATATGAACAGACCAATCACAAGCACTGAAATTGAAACTGTGATTAAAAACCTTCCAACAAACAAAAGCCCAGGACCAGATGGCTTCACAGGCGAATTCTATCAAACATTTAGAGAAGAGCTAACACCTATACTTCTCAAACTCTTCCAAAATATTGCAGAGGGAGGAACACTCCCAAACTCATTCTACGAGGCCACCATCACCCTGATACCAAAACCAGACAAAGATGTCACAAAGAAAGAAAACTACAGGCCAATATCACTGATGAACATAGATGCAAAAATCCTCAGCAAAATACTAGCAACCAGAATCCAACAGCACATTAAAAGGATCATACACCATGATCAAGTGGGGTTTATCCCAGGAATGCAAGGATTCTTCAACATACGCAAATCAATCAATGTGATACACCATATTAACAAATTGAAGGAGAAAAACCATATGATCATCTCAATAGATGCAGAGAAAGCTTTCGACAAAATTCAACACCCATTTATGATAAAAGCCCTGCAGAAAGTAGGCATAGAGGGAACTTTCCTCAACATAATAAAGGCCATATATGACAAACCCACAGCCAACATTGTCCTCAATGGTGAAAAACTGAAACCATTTCCACTAAGATCAGGAACAAGACAAGGTTGCCCACTCTCACCACTATTATTCAACATAGTTTTGGAAGTGTTAGCCACAGCAATCAGAGAAGACAAAGAAAGAAAAGGAATCCAAATCGGAAAAGAAGAAGTAAAGCTGTCACTATTTGCAGATGACATGATACTATACATAGAGAATCCTAAAGATGCTACCAGAAAACTCCTAGAGCTAATCAATGAATTTGGTAAAGTAGCAGGATACAAAATTAATGCACAGAAATCTCTTGCATTTCTATACACTAATGACGAAAAATCTGAAAGTGAAATTAAGAAAACACTCCCGTTTACCACTGCAACAAAAAGAATAAAATATCTAGGAATAAACCTACCTAAGGAGACAAAAGACCTGTATACAGAAAATTATAAGACACTGATGAAAGAAATTAAAGATGATACAAATAGATGGAGAGATATACCATGTTCCTGGATTGGAAGAATCAACATTGTGAAAATGACTCTACTACCCAAAGCAATCTACAGATTCAATGCAATCCCTATCAAACTACCACTGGCATTTTTCACAGAACTAGAACAAAAAATTTCACAATTTGTATGGAAACACAAAAGACCCCGAATAGCCAAAGCAATCTTGAGAACGAAAAATGGAGCTGGGGGAATCAGGCTCCCTGACTTCAGACTATATTACAAAGCTTCAGTAATCAAGACAGTTTGGTACTGGCACAAAAACAGAAATATAGATCAATGGAACAGGATAGAAAGCCCAGAGATAAACCCACACACATATGGTCACCTTATCTTTGATAAAGGAGGCAAGCATATACAGTGGAGAAAAGACAGCCTCTTCAATAAGTGGTGCTGGGAATATTGGACAGCTACATGTAAAAGTATGAAATTAGAACACTCCCTGACACCATGCACAAAAATAAACTCAAAATGGATTAAAGACCTAAGTGTAAGGGCAGACACTATCAAACTCTTAGAGGAAAACATAGGCAGAACACTCTATGACATACATCACAGCAAGATTCTTTTTGACCCAGCTCCCAGAGAAATGGAAATAAGAACACAAATAAACAAATGGGACCTAATGAAACTTAAAAGCTTTTGCACAGCAAAGGAAACCATAAACAAGACCAAAAGACAACCCTCAGAATGGGAGAAAATATTTGCAAATGAAGCAACTGACAAAGGATTAATCTCCAAGATTTACAAGCAGCTCATGCAGCTCAATAACAAAAAAACGAACAACCCAATCCAAAAATGGGCAGAAGACCTAAATAGACATTTCTCCAAAGAAGATATACAGATTGCCAACAGACACATGAAAGAATGCTCAACATCATTAACCATTAGAGAAATGCAAATCAAAACTACAATGAGGTATCATCTCACACCGGTCAGAATGGCCATCATCAAAAAATCTAGAAACAATAAATGCTGGAGAGGGTGTGGAGGAAAGGGAACACTCTTGCACTGTTGGTGGGAATGTAAATTGATACAGCCACTATGGAGAACAGTATGGAGGTTCCTTAAAAAACTACAAATAGAACTACCATACGACCCAGCAATCCCACTACTGGGCATATACCCTGAGAAAACCATAGGTCAAAAAGAGTCATGTACCAAAATGTTCACTGCAGCTCTATTTACAATAGCCAGTACATGGAAGCAACCTAAATGTCCATCGACAGATGAATGGATAAAGAAGATGTGGCACATATATACAATGGAATATTACTCAGCCATAAAAAGAAATGAAATGGAGGTATTTGTAATGAGGTGGATGGAGTTAGAGTCTGTCATACAGAGTGAAGTAAGTCAGAAAGAGAAAAACAAATACAGTATGCTAACACATATATACGGAATCTAAGGAAAAAAAAAAAAAAGGCCATGAAGAACCTAGTGGCAAGACAGGAATAAAGACACAGACCTACCAGAGAATGGACTTGAGGATATGGGGAGGGGGTGGGGTGAGATGTGACAGGGTAAGAGAGTGTCATGGACATATATACACTACCAAATGTAAAATAGATAACTAGTGGGAAGCAGCCGCATAGCACAGGGAGATCAGCTCGGTGCTTTGTGACCACCTAGAGGGGTGGGATGGGGAGGGTGGGAGGGAGGGAGATGCAAGAGGGAAGAGAAATGGGAACATACTGTATATGTATAACTGATTCACTTTGTTATAAAGCAGAAGCTAACACACCATTGTAAGGCAATTATACTTCAATAAAGATGTTTAAAAAAATAAATAAATAACATAAAATTAAAAAAAAAATGGAGTGACAAGAGGGTATGAGTAACTGATAGTCTACTTAAATTGATTCATTCAACCAACAAATATGTACCTAGAGCCTACTGTGTATCAGGCCCTCTGCTAGGTGCTGGATGTAGAGAGCTAAAGCCGACATGGTTCCTGCCCACAATGAACTCATCACCTAGATAAGGAGACAGACAAATAGGTAAACACAGACAACTGCCACACAATGTAAGAAGTGCAATGAGAGAGGTGTGTGCTGTGAACAGTTGAGGCAGAGAGAAGGGAAGAGTAACCCTTCTTGGCCTAAGAGAGTGGAGATCAGGGAGAGAGAAGAGGCTTGAGCTGCTTTCTGAAAAATAGGTAGCCATTCACCAAATACACAAGGCAGAGGAGACAACAGAGGGAACGATAGGAGCAAAGGCACAGTTGTGTAGTCATGCACAGCCTGTTGGGAGAATGGAGATAAAGCAATCTAGTGTGGCTAGATGTGGCACAATGCATGCCAGGGATTGGACATGTATGTAGGAGTGAAGGCTCTAATGTTTCAGGCAATGAACCTTGGGACTTAATGCTAAGAGCAACAGAGAACTATGGACATTTTTGTTCTTTGGTAATAGTTTTATTGAGATATAATTCACATACCATACATTCACATTTACATCCTTTAACTATACAGTTCATTGTTTTTAGTATATTCACAAAGTTGGGCAACCATCACCACTACCTAATTCCAGAGTATTTTCATCACCCCCAAAAGAAACCCCATACTAATGAGGAGTCACTCCCCATTCCCCCCACTCTCCAGCCACTGACAACCATTAATCTACTTTTTGCATCTATAAGTTTGCCTATTCTGGATATTTCATATAAATGGAATCATACAGTATGTGGTCTTTTGTAACTGGCTTCTTTCACTTAGCATAATGTTTTCGAGGGTCATCCATGTTGTAGCTTGTATACATACTTCATTCTTTTTCATGGCCAAATAACATTTCACTGTATGAATGTACCACATTTTATTTATCCATTCATCGATTGATGGATATTTGGGTTGTCTACACTTCTTGGCTCTTATGAATAATGCTGCTGTGAACTTTTTAAAAAATCTTTTGGTCACACCGTGCAGCATGTGGGATCTTAGTCCCCAGACCAGGGATTGAACCCGCACCCCCTGCATTGGAACCACGGAATCTTAACCACTGGACTGCCAGGGAAGTCCCTGCTGTGAACTTTTTTGTGTAAGTTTTCGTATGGATATATATTTTCATTTCTTTTAGGTATATACCCACGTGTGGGATTTCTGAGTGATGTGGTAACTCTATGCTTAACTTTTAAGGAGTTCCCAGACTGTTTTCCTAAGTGACTACGTCATTTTACATCCCCACCAGCAATGTAGGAGGGCCCCAATTTCTCCACTTCCTTGCCAACGCACACTATCTCTTTTTGATTATAGCTATCCTAGTGAGTGTGACATGGTATCTTGTCATTTTGATTTGCATTTCCCTGATGACTAATGATGTTGAGCATCTTTTCATGTACTTAATAGCCATTTTATATCTTTTTTGGGAGCATTTTCTATTCATATCCTTGTCTAAATTTTCACTGGGTTGTCTTTTTATAATTGAATTGCAAGACTTCTTTATTTGGGATATAAACCCTTATCAGGTATATGATTTCCAAAAGTTATCTCCCACTCTGTGGGTTATCTTTTCACATTCTTGGTGGCATCCTTTTCTTGAAGCAGAAACATTTTTTTTGGATGAAGACCAATTTATCACTTTAATTTTATAGATGGTACTTTGGGTATTATATCTAAGAACTCTACCGAACCTGAGATCACAACAATTTTCTCCTGGGAATAGGCAGGCACAGTGAGATCTTCTCTCTGGCTCCTTAGAGTGGTGAGAGCCGGAAGAGACTAGTGAGTACTCTTTCAATTCAGAAAAGCTGGCCAGCTTAGCAGGGCCGGGCAATACAGAACAGGGAGGGCCAAACTATTGTGACTTAAAAGGCAAAGGATGGCCTTAGAATAGCTCTTGAGTCACTGCCTACCATGGACCTCTCCTGACAGACGTGACAACCTGTGAGTTTGTCTCTCTTGACACTGCCCCAGAGATTCCTGCTGTGCATGCTGGGGGCATCAGACAAATGCCCCTGTCTACCTTTCCCGGCTTCCTAGTTCTACAGGGAACCCCACGATATTTCCTCTGTGGACCAGCCCAACAACCTTGAATAATCAGAAAGGAGAGAGCTGGCGCTAGCCCAGTCTAGCAGTTTGTTTATATAAAACATGGACCAAAAGATGGCCTTTACTAAATGAAGTTGAAATGCCAGAACTGCCTTAGTGTAGTGGAGAAGGAGGAAATCTGTCTCAAGTCTGTACCAGAGAAATCCTGCCTGAGTTTTCAGCAAGCTGGCCTGCCTTAAGGATTTTGAACTTGCCAGCCCCAAAAAAGCATATGAGCCAACTCCTTCAAATCTCAATTTGTTCTCTCTCTCTCCCCCTCTTTCTCTTTCTCTCTCAAGAAAGATATATATATACATACCAATAGGAATATATATATATTCCTGATCAACCTAGCAAAGGGAAATAGGTGAAGAGAAAATGTGCAATGTGTCTATTTCCCGATTTTGTCCAGGGGCAGCTTTCTTAGGAGAAGACCAGCTTCCATCAGTGGCCTGTTTGTCGTCTTCCACTTTCTCATTTAAACCAGTTGTTTCTTTGCCTGGCAAAGCCCTATGTGACAATAGGCACTGCTGATTAAATGCACAGTCAGGGGCCTGTGGCAGCACGCTTGCTAATAAGCCTTGCCTCTTCTGTCATCTCCGTGGCAGGGGACATTTTTGTCTTTCTTTCCCAGTGACAGACAGAAGCTAGTCTGAAGCCGCTCCCGCCTCAGTCTGGGTGTGGCTCTGATTAGAAGCCAAGCAGCTCAAAGAGAGCTGGAGGAGGTTTTCTGGGCAGGAATTCATCAGCAAATACACACCTGAGGCAAAAACGGCAGGTTTTGCCACTTCCCAGTTTGAGCTGCTTTGCCTGGACTTGAGGGCCCTTCCAGTGATTGGCTGTTCTGCAGGGAAGTGAGACAATATTGCTCCACATGACCCGTCAGCATCCGTACACAACATGGGCGCTGAGTACAACACTGGAGCTCTGCTGATAATTAAGTAAGGCCTAGGGAAGAAGACAGGGTGTCCTTGCTCAAACTATCTGGGGAGAAAGAAAGTGCAGGAAAGAAAGTTCTTTTGATGGAGTCTTGACCTTTCTTCTAAAACCTAGGAAGCTCAAGTATTGCCTCTTTAGATCAAAACCCAAATACGTTTTGTACAAGACACAGAAAACTATGATTAACTCAAATTGTTCAGTCGTTCCCCTCATCCGTATTCACAGTCACGATCTGCTGCCAGCTCCAGATGTTTCTAGGAGTGGTTAGCCCCAAAGCTCACTTGACATCACTCCGTGGCGTTCCTTTCACTGATGATTAACAGAGGACACAAGGCCTGATGCACAGCTTGGCCAGAGACTGCACTGATGAAGCCAAGCTGTGAAGAATCACAGCTTCCCTCCCTGACTGGGGCCATCTCTGTGCCTCCACAGCCCTCTAATAGGAGGAAAGGTTTCCCTTGCCTAAAATAGGCTTCCTCGCATCGTGGGAGAAGGGGAGGGTCCCAAACTAAGAGCCTGATGAAATTGGCACTTCTGGTAACGGAAACAGCAACACACACTGTGCAGCTGATCTGTAAATTGGTCCCAGGTCTGAGAGCAACGAATTACAAGATGTGGTGTTTGTCTTTTCTGGAGGAGGCACGTTCCCTTGTGTAATAAAACAGTGCACGACTTCTTAAACTTTAATGTAAATGCAGATCACCTGAGGATCTTGTTAAAATGCAGATTCTGATTTGGGAAGTCTGAGAGGCCTAAGACTGAATGACTAACGAGCCCCCAGATGATATTGAGGCAACTCGTCTTTGGACCTCACTTAGAGTACAAGGCTATGAAGCAAGCAGTAGGCCTGCAAATAGACCCCGCACCTCTCCTGTTGCCTGAGTCCTGTCAGCCACACAGAAATGGCCAGGGCCTTCCCTCCTGTAGTTCGCAGCCTAGTGGAGAATGCACCTTGTGTGCATGTAATGGGATCAGTGCCACGAGGGAGGTAAAAAGGGCTGGGGATGTTCGGAGGAAGAAGTGGTCATTTCCAGCTGGGAGGCGGAACTGCCAAAACTTCAGAGAAGGCTTTTAAGTGGGCTCATGAAGGAGAGATGGGACTTAATAGGCAGGACGCGGTATGGGCTTTGCCAGGAGGATGTATCACCAAAAGCAAAGGCACGGAGGTTAGGAAGAGCAAGGTGAGGGCAGGGAAAAGTGCACAGTTCCTTTTGACTGGAGTGTAGGCTATTCTTCTAAGCAGAAACTAAGACAAATAAGGTTGGCCAGGTAGTTTAGAACCAGATCACAGAAGATCTTGATGTCACATCATACAAAAGCATTTGGACTTCATTCTGTAGGAGAGGGGGAGAATTGATTTTTTTTTTTTTTTAGCTCAAATGTGACTTGAATGGAGATCCTAGGCTTAGGAGATCACCCTGGGGGCAGTGGAAAGGACAGGTTGGAAGGGGAGACTCTGGAGGAAGGGAGACCAGTTAAGGGGCTATTGCTTAGTCAGCCATTCAGAGTATATTTACTGAGCTCCTGTTCTGTTCCAACCACTGTGCTAATGACTTGAGCAGGGAACACAGATATACATGTCCTATCTTCTTGTGGCCCTCACAGTCTGAGGAGAGCTACAAAGGAAATGTCCAAGGTGCTATGAGAGCAGAAACCAAGAAGACCTAAAAGTCTAGAGCATCAGAGAAAATTGTTCTGAGTCAGTGACATTTGGATCCAGATCTGAAGAAGCAGGAAGACTTAGCCAGATGAGGGGGAAAGTGAAAGGGTACCTCAGACAGAGAGAAAGACCCTGAAAAAGGCCCAGAGATGAGAGAGCCTGGTATGTTCTGAGATTGAGAAAAATAGAGCATGGCTGAAGTGGAGAGACAGAAGGGAAAAGAGACATAACATAAAGCTAGAAAGGTTGGCAGGGGTCACATTTGTGCAGGGCCTTTGTAGGCAAGGCAAGGATTTTGAGCTTTGTCCTGATGGCCATGGGAAGCCATAGAGTGACTTGATGAGATATGTATATTAGAACACTGCTTCTGTGTCTGTGGAAGATGGATGAGGGTGGGGGGCTAGACTCGATGCAAGGAAGCCAGTTATGGGAATGTCTGTGCAGAACAGACAAGAGGTAATAGAGGCTTGGTCTGAGGGGAAAAGAGTGTGGAGAGAGGTAGACAGATGGAAGTGATAATCAGGGAGTAAATCAGCAAGAACTGGAGCAGGTGGGTAAGGACAGAAAAGGAAAAGACAAGGAGGATTCCTAAGTTCTTAGTTTGAGGCCTAGAGGGATAGTGGTATCAGCCACTGATGTAAAGAACATAAGAGCACATTTGGAAGAGAGTGAGGGAGAGAAGTTCAGGTGAAGGTCCTGTGGGACATTTGGTGGAGATAAATAGGCATATCCACACACCCCTAGATTTCGGGAGAGAGGTCTGAGCCAGGTATAGGAATTCAGGAGTAATCAGGATAAAGGGTGGCTGAAGCCACACAGGCTCATGGCTGATCCCAGTGAGGCCTTCCTTGCCTGCCTATCACGCCTCGCAACTGGCCCCCAAAGTCCATCAGGGACGGACATTACAATTGATGAGTAGATACAGCAGCCCAGATTCTCTTGTGACTGCAGGGGAAAACAAGGAGGGCAGATTTTGGAGGTAAATCATGAAGAGAGATTTTGAGAATGTGAGAAATGATAGCATCTTTGGAATAGGTATGCAGCCTGTCAAAGTGAGGACCAAGCTCTCAGTTCATATGGGAAATCCGATAGATCCATTAAAAGAGGATTCAAGATTCTGTAGGCAAATTGTACAACTAACACCTTCTTAAGAGTCTTGGGTCAGCTCTCCCTGCTCAGTTACCAACATGTTTTTGGTATATATATGCTCAGAGTGTGCGAGTTCATTCTAGTATTAGCCTAAGCAAAATCATAATTAGGAACACCTGCTGCTGCTGGAAAAAAAAATCTATACTACAGTCCCAAAACAGATATAAATGACCTTTTCTCCAATGTTTTAGATTATTTACACCACTAGCCCTTTAATAGCCTAGATAACCGAGTTGGCTATATTTATAAAATAAAGATGTGCATTCCACGTAAAACAATTCAAGGAAGGTTTCTTTATACAAGTGGTCATCTTGGATGATATGCCTATCAGCTGCCTCCAAAAGATACTTTGAAATTATTAGAGCAGCAAATTGTTTTCACAGGACCTGTTGAAGTGGAATTCTTAGGGAAATGAAAATTAGTAAATAAAGCCTGCAGCGATATGTCTTCTAAATAGGCAGCAGAATTATGCCTCTGAACTCAATCTGATGCAAACCTCAAGATGACATCATGTATTCATATGGGAGAATTTTTGAGTGAAACCAGGACCTGTAAGGGTATGCACTGGTAGTGGGTGAATATGGTTCCCTAGAAAGGTAATACCATTGAGCAATTATCAGCCTCTGGACAGGCAAACAAGTAGAGGGAAGAGACCACCTATTTGGGCGACTGATCATTCAGAGATCTTCCTCACCTGCTTATTGATGCTAGAAATGCCAACATCTGGAACTGAAGTCTTTCTTGCAGAACTCAAGAGGAGATTTGGAATACTACCTTCTGGAAAGATATTGTCCTGAGGCTTGGCTCACACAGAAGTGTAGATGATCCAGGAGCAAAGCCTTTTTCTTGTAGAGTTGAACAGGTTTCCAGCAAGGAAAACTGACCTTGTGCGTTGAGGAAGGGTCAGTTATCAGATCTCCGTTATCCTACCTCATAGTGTGGGGTATGGAGCAGTTATGAAAGACAGTGTTTCTATTACCTATTGTCACCTTACAAACTACCCCAAAATATAATGGCTAAAACATCAATTTATTTTCTCCCACTGTTCTGTGGGTTGACTGGGTTCCACTGTGCAGTTCTGCTGGTCTTACTCAGGGTCTAACATGCAGTTGTAGTCAGATGCAGCTGGAGTCATCCAGAGGCTCAACTGGGTCTCTGAGATGTCTGGCCCTCTCTTCCTGTACATAAAAGTTCAAGGACTCTCTTCTCCACATGGTACCTTCAGCAGGGGAGCCAGACTTCTTACAACGTTTCCCCAAATAGAGTGTTCTAAGAGACAGGGAGTGGAAACTGGCAGTCCTCTTAAAGAATATGCCCAGAACTGGCACAACTTCACTTCTGCTGCATTCTATTGGTTATTGCCAGTCACAGGCCAAATTTCCATTTGATTCTTTATAGATTCCAATGATTGGATTAAATTCTTTTTTCATATATTTTCTCCACCTTTCCCCCTATTCTTTGAATATGTAGTTATTAGAAATTCCTTATCTGCTAACTTAAATATCTGGATCATTTGTGGGTTTGTGTCTACTGTCTGTTTTTCTTCCTAGGTTTTCAGTCATATGACCTTGTCTCTTGTAATTCCTAGAAAGTGTCCATACTACCCAAAGTGATTTACAAATTCAATGCAATGCCTATCAAAATCCTAATGGTGTTTTATTTTTTACAGAAATAGAGAAAAGAATCCTAAAATTCATGACACAAAAGACCCCAAATAGCCAAAGCAAACTTGAGCAAGAAGAACATAGCTAGAGATATCATATTTCCTGATTCCAAAATATATTACAAAGCTACAGTAATTAAAACAGTATGGTACTGGCATTAAAAACTGATGTATAGACCAAGGGAGCAGAATAAACAGCCCAGAAATAAGCTCACACATATACAGTCAAAATTGACCTTCAACAAAGGTGCCAAGAATACACAATAGGAAAAGGATAGTCTCTTTAATAAATGGTCTGGAAAAACTGGATATTCACATTCAAAGGAATGAAATTGGACCGTTATCTTACATTATACACAACAATTAACTCAAAATGGATTAAAGACTAAATATAAGACCTGAAAATGTAAAACTCCTAGAAGATAATACAGCGGTAAAACTTCTTGACATAGGTGTTGACAATGAGTATTTTTGGATATGACACCAAAAGCACGAGCACAAGAGCAAAAATAGACAAACAGGATTGCATCAAAACAAAAAGCTTCTGGGAAGAAAATAATCAACAGTGTGAGAAGGAAACCTACAGAATAGGAGAAAATATATGCAAACTATATATCTGATGAGGGGTTAATATCACAAACATATGACGAACTCTTACAGCTCAATAGCGATAAATAAATAAATAAACCCACAAATAACCTTACCAAAAACATGCACAAATGATCCAAATAGACATTTCTCCAAAGAAGACATACAGAAGAGACCTTCAAGATGGCAGAGGAGTAAGATGTGGAGATCAACTTGCATCCCACAAATACATCAGAAATACATCTACATGTGGAACAACTGCTACAGAACACCTACTGAACGTTGGCAGAAGACCTCAGACTTCCCAAAAGGCAAGAATCTCCCCCACATACCTGGGTAGGGCAAAAGAAAAAACAGAGACAAAAGAATAGGGACAGGACCTGCACCTCTGGGAGGGAGCTGTGAAGGAGGAAGAGTTTCCACACACTAGGAAGCCCCTTCACTGGCAGAGACGGGGGGTGGCGGGGGGAAGCTTTGGAGCCATGGAGGAGAGTGCAGCAACACGGGTGCAGAGGGCAAAGAGGAGAGATTCCTGCACAGAGGATCAGTGCCAACCAGCACTCACCAGCCCGAGAGGCTTGTCTGCTCACCCACCGTGGTGAGTGGGGGCTGGGAGCTGAGGCTTTGGCTTCGGAAGTCAGATCCCAGGGAGAGGACTGGGGTTGGCTGTGTGAACACAGCCTGAAGGGGGTTAGTGTGCCACAGCTGGCTGGGAGAGAGTCCGGGAAAGAGTCTGGAACTGCCTCAGAGGCAAGAGACCATTGTTTTGGGATGCGCAAAAACAGGACTCAGAGCACTGCCTAAACGAGCTCCAGAGGCGGATGTGAGGTGTGGCTATCAGCGGGGACACCAGAGATGGGCATGAAATGCTAAGCCTGCTGCTGCAGCCACCAAGAAGCCTGTGTGCAAGCACAGGTCACTATCCACACATCCCCTCCCAGGAGCCTGTGCAGCGCACCACTGCCAGGGTTCCATGATCCAGAGACAACATCCCCATGAGAACACACAGCATGCCTCAGGCTGTTGCAACATCATGCTGGCCCCTGTCGCTGCAGGCTCACCCCGCATCCCGTACCCCACCCTCCCCATGGCCTGAGTGAGCCAGAGCCCCCTAATCACCTGCTACTTTAACCCCATCCTGTCTGAGCAAAGAACAGATGCCCTCAAGTGACCTACATGCAGAGGCAGGGCCAATCCAAAACTGAACCCCAGGAGCTGTGCGAACAAAGAAGAGAAAGGGAAATCTCTCCCAGCAGCCTCAGGAGCAGTGGATTAAATCTCCACAATCAACTTGATGTACCCTGCATCTCTGAATAGGCAACGAATCATCCGAAAATTGAGGCGGTGGACATTGGGAGCAACTGTAGACTTGGAGTTTGCTTTCTGCATCTAATTTGTTTCTGGTTTTATGTTTATCTTAGTTTAGTATGTAGAGTTTATTATCATTGGTAGATTTGTTCATTGATTTGGTTGCTCTCTTCCTTTTTTTAATATATAGATATATATTTTTTTCCTCTTTCTCTTTTTGTGAGTGTGTATGTGTATGCTTCTTTGTGTGATATTGTCTGTATAGCTTTGCTTTTACCATTTGTCCCAGGGTTCTGTCAGTCCATTTTTGTTTGTTTTTTGTATAGTTTTTAGCACCTGTTATCATTGGTGGATTTGTTTATTGGTTTGGATGCTCTCTTCTTTCTTTCTTTTTTTAATTACTTTTTAATTTTTTAATTTCTAATAATTTTTAAAATTTTAATAACTTTATTTTATTTTATTTATTTTATATTATTTCTTTTGTTCTTTTCTTCTCCCTTTTCTTCTGAGCCTTGTGGCTGACAGGGTCTTGGTGCTCTGGCTGCATGTCAGGCCTGTGCCTCTGAGGTGGGAGAGCCGAGTTCAGGACATTGGTCCTCCAGAGACCTCCCAGCTCCATGTAGTATCAAACGGCAAAAGCTGTCCCAGAGATTTCCATCTCAACGCTAAGACCCAGCTAGACTCAACGACCAGCAAGCTACAGTGCTGGACACCCTATGCCAAACAACTGGAAAGACAGGAACACAAACCCACCCATCAGCACAGAGGCTGCCTAAAATCATACTAAGGTCACAGACACCCCAAAACACACCACCAGATGCAGTCCTGCCCACCAGAAAGACAAGCTCCAGCCTCATCCACCAGAACACAGGCACCAGTCCCCTCCACCAGGAAGCCTACACAACCCACTGAACTAAACTTACCCACTGGGGGCAGACACCAAAAACAACGGGAACTACAGACGTGCAGCCTCCAAAAAGGAGACCCGAAAAAACAGTAAGTTAAGCAAAATGAGAAGACAGAGAAACACACAGCAGATGAAGGAGCAAGGCAAAAACCCAACAGACCAAACAAATGAAGAGGAAATAGGCAGTCTACCTGAAAAAGAATTCAGAGTTATGATAGTAAAGATGATCCAAAATCTTGGCAATAGAATGGAGAAAATACAAGAAACGTTTAACAAGGACCTAGAAGCACAAAAGAGCAAACAAACAGAGATGAACAACACAATAAATGAAATTTAAGATTCTCTAGAAGGAATCAATAGCAGAATAACTGAGGCAGAAGAACGGATAAGTGACCTGGAAGATAAAATAGTGGAAATAACTACCACAAAGGAGGATAAAGAAAAAACAATGAAAAGAATTGAAGACAGTCTCAGACACCTCTGGGATAACATTAAACGCACCAACATTCGAATTTTAGCGGTCCCAGAAGAAGAAGAGAAAAAGAAAGGGACTGAGAAAATATTGGAAGAGATTATAGTTGAAAACTTCCCTAATATGGGAAAGGAAATAGTTAATCAAGTCCAGGAAGCACAGAGAGTCCCATACAGGATAAATCCAAGGAGAAACAAGACAAGACACATATTAATCAAACTATCAAAAATTCAATACAAAGAACAAATATTAAAAGCAGCAACAGAAAAACAACAAATAACATACAAGGGAATCCCCATAAGGTTAACAGCTGATGTTTCAGCAGAAACTCTGCAAGCCAGAAGGGAGTAGCAGGACATATTTAAAGTGATGAAGGGAAAAACCTACAACCAAGATTACTCTACCAGCAAGGATCTCATTCAGATTTCATGGAGAAATCTAAATCTTTACAGACAAGCAAAAGCTAAGAGAATTCAGCACCACCAAACCAGCTTGACAACAAATGCTAAAGGAAATTCTCTAGGCAGGAAACACAAAAGAAGGAAAAGACCTACAATAACAAAGCCAAAACAATTAAGAAAATGGTAATAGGAACATACATATCGATAACTACCTTAAATGTAAATGGATTAAAGGCTCCAACCAAAAGACATAGACTGGCTGAATAGATACAAAAACAAGACCCATATATATGCTGTCTACAAGAGACCCACTTCAGACCTAGGGACACATACAGACTGAAAGTGAGAGGATGGAAAAAGATGTTCCATGCAAATGGAAATCAAAACAAAGCTGGAGTAGCAATTCTCGTATCAGACAAAATAGACTTTAAAACAAAGACTATTACAAGAGACAAGGAAGGACACTACATAATGATCAAGGGATCAATCCAAGAAGAAGATATAACACTTGTAAATATTTATGCACCCAACATAGGAGCACTTCAATACATAAGGCAAATGCTAACAGCCATGAAAGGGGAAATCGATAGTAACACAATCATAGTAGGGGACTTTAACACTCCACTTTCACCATCGGACAGATCATCCAAAATGAAAATAAATAAGGAAACACAAGCTTTAAATGACACATTAAACAAGATGTACTTAACTGACACTTATAGGACATTCCATCAAAAAACAACAGAATACGCTTTCCTGTCAAGTGCTCATGGAACATTCCCCAGGATAGATCATATCTTGGGTCACAAATCAGGCCTTGGTAAATTTAAGAAAACTGAAGTCATATCAAGTATCTTTTCCGACCACAACGCCATGAGACTAGATATAAATTACAGGAAAAAATCTGTAAAAAATAAAAACACATGGAGGCTAAACAATACATTACTAAATAAGCAAGAGATCACTGAAGAAATCAAAGAGGAAATAAAAAAATACTTAGAAACAAATGACAATGAAAACACGATGACCAAAACCTATGGGATGCAGCAAAAGCAGTTCTAACTGGAAAGTTTATAGCAATACAATCCTACCTCAAGAAACAAGAAACATCTTAAATAAAAAACCTAACCGTACACCTAAAGCAATTGGAGAAAGAAGAACAAAAAACCCCCAAAGTTAGCAGAAGGAAAGAAATCATAAAGATCAGATCAGAAATAGATGAAAAAGAAATGAAGGAAACGATAGCAATGATCAATAAAACTAAAAGCTGGTTCTTTGAGAAGATAAACAAAATTGATAAACCATTAGCCAGACTCATCAAGAAAAAAAGGGAGAAGAATCAAATCAACAGAATTAGAAATGAAAAAGGGGAAGTAACCACTGACACTGCAGAAATACAAAGGACCATGCGCGATTACTACAAGTAACTATATGCCAATAAAATGGACAACCTGGAAGAAATGGACAAATTCTTAGAAAAGCACAACTTTCCAAGACTGAACCAGGAAGAAATAGAAAATATAAACAGACCAATCACAAGCACTGAAATAGAAACGGTGATTAAAAATCTTCCAACAAACAAAAGCCCAGGACGAGATGGCTTCACAGGTGAATTCTATCAAACATTTAGAGAAGAGCTAACACCTATCCTTCTCAAACTCTTCCACAATATAGCAGAGGGAGGAACACTCCCAAACTCATTCTACGATGCCACCATCACCCTGATACCAAAACCAGACAAAGATGTCACAAAAAAAAGAAAACTACAGGCCAATATCACTGATGAACACAGACGCAATAATCCTGAACAAAATACTAGCAAACAGAATCCAACAGCACATTAAAAGGATCATACACCATGATCAAGAGTGGTTTATCCCAGGAATGCGAGGATTCTTCAATATATGCAAATCAGTCAACGTGATATACCATATTAATGAATTGAAGAATAAAAACCATGTGATCATCTCAATAGAGGCAGAAGAAGCTTTCGACAAAATTCAACACCCATTTATGATAAAAACCCTCCAGAAAGTAGGCATAGAGGGAACTTGCCTTAACATATTAAAGGCCATATATGACAAACCCACAGCCAACATTGTTCTCAATGGTGAAAATCTGAAACCATTTCCTCTAAGGTCAGGAACAAGACAAGGTTGTCCACTCTCACCACTATTACTCAACATAGTCTTGGAAATTTTAGCCACAACAATCAGAGAAGAAAAAGAAATAAAAGGAATCCAAATCAGAAAAGAAGTAAAGCTGTCACTGTTTGCAGATGACATGATACTATACATAGAGAATCCTAAAGATGCTACCAGAAATCTACTAGAGCTAATCAATGAATTTGGTAAAGTAGCAGGATACAAAATTAATGCACAGAAATCTCTTGCATTCCTATACACTAATGTTGAAAAATCTGAAAGAGAAATTAAGGAAATAGTCCCATTTACCATTGCAACAAAAAGAATAAAATACCTAGGAATAAGCCTACCTAAGGAGACAAAATACCTGTATGCAGAAAACTAGAAGACACTGATGAAAGAAATTAAAGATGATACAAACAGATGGAGAGATATACCATGTTCTTGGATTGGAAGAATCTACATTTTGAAAAGACTATACTACCCAAAGCAATCTAGAGATTCAATGCAAACCCTATCAAACTACCACTGGAGTTTTCACAGAACTAGAACAAAAAATTTCACAATTTGTATGGGAACACAGAAGACCCCAAATAGCCAATGCAATCTTCAGAATGAAAAATGGAGCTGGAGGAATCAGGCTCCCTGACATCAGACTATACTACAAAGCTACAGTAATCAAGACAGTATGGTACTGGCACAAAACCAGAAATATGGATCAATGGCACAGGATAGAAATCCCAGAGATAAACCCATGCACATATGGTCACCTTACTTTTGATAAAGGAGGCAAGAATATACAGTGGAGAACGTACAGCCTCTTCAATAACTGTTGCTGGGAAAACTGAACAGCTACATGCAAAAGAATGAAATTAGAACACTCCCTAACACCGTACACAAAAATAAACTCAAAATGGACTAAAGACCTAAATGTAAGCCCAGACACTATCAAACTCTTAGAGGAAAACATAGGCAGAACACTCTGTGACATAAATCACAGCAAGATCCTTTTTGACCCACCTCCTAGAGAAATGGAAATAAAAACAAAAATAAACAAATGGGACCTAATGAGACTTAAAAACTTTTGCACAGCAAAGGAAACCATAAACAAGATGAAAAAACAACCCTCAGGATGGGAGAAAATATTTGCAAAGGAAGCAACTGAGAAAGGATTAATCTCCAAAATTTATAAACAGCTCGTGCAGCTCTATATCAAAAACACAAACAACCCAATCGAAAAATGGTCAGAAGATCTAAATAGACATTTCTCCAAAGAAGATATACAGATTGCCAACAAACACATGAAAGAGTGCTCAACATCACTCATCATTAGAGAAATGCAAATCAAAACTACAATGAGGTATCACCTCCCACTAGTCAGAATGGTTATCATCAAAAAATCTACAAACAATAAATGCTGGAGAGGGTGTGGAGAAAAGAGAAGCCTCTTGCACTCTTGGTGGGAATGTAAATTGATACAGCCACTCTGGAGAACAGTATGGAGGTTCCTTAAAAAACTAAAAATAGAACTACCATATGACCCAGCAATCCCACTACTGGGCATATACCCTGAGAAAACCATAATTCAAAAAGAGTCATGTACCACAATGTTCACTGCAGCTGTATTTACAATAGCCAGTACATGGAAGCAACCTAAATGTCCATCGACAGATGAATGGATAAAGAAGATATGGCACATATATACAATGGGATATTACTCAGCCATAAAAAAAATGAAATTGAGTTATTTGTAGTGAGGTGGATGGACTTAGATACTGTCATACAGAGTGAAGTAAGTCAGAAAGAAAAAAACAAATACCATATGCTAACACATATACATGAAATCTAAAAAAAAAAAAAAAAGGTTCTGAAGAACCTAGGGGCAGGACAGGAATAAAGACGCAGATGTAGAGAATGGACTTGAGGACACGGGGAGGGGGAAGGGTAACATTCTCTTCCCAGAATCATGAGTCACCAGGGTGGTTGGCTTAGCTAATAAATAAATATTGAAGCACTGGCTTCTTGTTGAATCCTTGTAGTTAATAATTCTTCAAAAATAGATAATCCTCAGCAGTGTCACATAGCAAATATACTTGAGATCATGGTGTAGTGCAGTGGTGCTCCATGTAGGCTGCACACTGGAATCTGCCGAGGGAGGGGATTATTGGAATCAACTAGGACCCAACTCCAGGGAGTATGATTCATTTGCTCAGAGAGTAAGTGATGGGTGGGGTGGGCAGGGCATTAGTATAGTCTGAAAACTCTCCAGGTGATACTAGAGAATGGACTTGAGGATATGGGGAGGGGGAAGGGTAAGATGTGACAGGGTGAGAGAGTGGCGTGGACATGTATACACTACCGAATGTAAAATAGATAGCTAGTCGGAAGCAGCTGCATAGCACAGGGAGATCAGCTCGGTGCTTTGTGACCACCTAGAGGGGTGGGATAGGGAGTGTGGGAGGGAGGGAGACGCGTGAGGGAGGAGATATGGGGATATATGTATATGCATAGCTGATTCACTTTGTTATGAAGCAGAAACTAACACACCATTGTAAAGCAATTATACGCCAAGAAAGATGTTAAAAAAATATTTAGTTTAATTTCTAGTTCTTGGTGAAACTGAAAGCAGGAGCCCATTGAGGGATTTAAACAGAGAACCAACATGACCAACTTTGCATTAAGTCCCTCTGGAGGTAGTGTAGAGGATTGTGTACTAGTTTGTTAGGACTGCCATAAGAAAGTGTCACTGACTTTCTGAGTGGCTTAAACAGTGGTGGCTTAAACAGCAGAATTAATTTTCTCACAGTTCTGGAAGCTAGAAGTCCAAGATAAAGGTGTTGGCAGGGATGCTTTCTTCTGTGTCTTCTCTCCTCAGTTTGTAGGTGGCCATATTCTCACTGTGTCTTCACATGGACTTCCCTCTGTACCTATTTCTTATATTTCCTTTTCTTATAAGGACACCAGTCACATTGGATTAGGGCCCACCCGAATGGCCTTATTTAAACTTAATTACCGGGATCGACATATATACACTAACTAATATGTATAAAATAGACAACTAATGAGAACTTGTTGCATAGCACAGGGAACTCTACTTCACTTTGCTGTACAGTAGAAACTAACACGACATTGTAAAAAAACTATACCCCAATAACAAAGTAAAGAAAATAAAATGGGTTGGTGTTTTAGAAAAATTGAAGTATATTTTAAAGGATCTTTTATTAGTTATTTGGTACTTTACACATTTGGTAGTTTAGTAGACCATTTGTAATTATACAACTATTAAAAATTAGCTATCAAAAAAAATAAAGTTAATTACATCTTTAAAGACCCTATCTCCAAATATAGTCACATCCTGAGTTACTGGGGGTTAGGACATCTACATACAAATCTGGCTGGGTGACACAATTCAGCATATAACAGATAGATTGTAGGGCAGCAAAAGTGGAGTCAGGGAGGCCAGTGCGAAAGCTGTTGCATTAATTCAGGAGAGAGAGATTTTGTTTGGTTGAACTAAGTAATGGCAGAGGGGCTGGAAATATTTGGATTGCTTCAAGAGAACATCAGAAGATAGCATACATAGGACTTGCTAATCATGAATAGGATAGGTTAAGATGATGAGGGAAGAGTCAAAGATGATACCCAGTTTTCTAATTGGAACACAGAGTAGAGGATAATAGATATAACAGGGACTGGGAGGAGCTGTCTTCTGAGATGCAAGCATAATAAACTCCTTTCTCTCCTGCAGTCTGTGATAAAGCTTAAGCCCTGGGATACTTGCTTCTTGAGTCACCGTCCCTCCTTCCTTACCTGAACACTATAGCTCATAATACTCTGCATCTGCTCTGGTCCCTACCCTGACTCTTCATTTCCTGCAATCCTGAAGTGCTCAGACCTGCCCCACTGCTTGAGGGCTAGAGCCCTATCTCTGAGCCCTGCTCAGTGGCTGAGACTCTGTTGCCTGTGGACAGAGGGCTGCCAGTTTCTTGAACTCCTCTATTCCATGGCACCAGTCCACTAATTGGACTCCTCTATTCCAAGGACTCCTCTGTTGGGCCAGGTTTCCCCTTCATCGTAGACCTTTTGGCACTGATTGCTTGCCTGAACATGTGCCTGTCCCTGCTTTCAGTGGACTGATCCAGCTCGCATCTCTGCTTCTGTCTAGCTGTGAGTCTACAGCAATGCCATGTTACTGATTCCCAGCACTTGACATGCCAACCTAAAAGAATGACAGCAGTGATCTGGACCCGACTTGAAATATTCAGATCCCCCTTCTCAGACTTCTCTGTCCAGCTGGAGAAGATGCCCTTCTCAAGGAATATGAACAGACAGGGAGACTGACCTGACATTTTCAAGTCAGGCAAAGTGGAACTGAGTAAGGAGATCTGAGTGATGCAGCTTAAAGATAGCAGTGACTCTACTGGGGACATTCTGATCAGGTTTGTATCACCTTATCCTGTCCTGCTAAATTTTGGGGGGTAGCCAATCCAGAATGTGTAAACATATTTTTCTGGCCCATTACCCAAACCAGCAATCTTGAAGCACTATTAACTCTTTAATTGGTTTTGGCTCAGACCCTCCCTAGCCTACCATCAGACAACTTCCCCTCTAAAATTGCCTTTTCCCATACAAGGGAAGCAAATCAGCATGTGTTAGAGACTGTGATGTTCCTACCACTGCCCATTCTCTTGCTTTATTTCTTTTAGTAACATAAATCTCTGAGATTTAGCAATGAACCTGGCTCCTCAGAATAAAGAGTACATTTCCCAACCTCCCTTGAAGCTACGTGTGGTCATATGATTAAGTACGTGTACGGAAGTGATGCCTGCAACCTCTGAGTTACTTCCTTAAAAGGAAATGGCTCACAACATTGTAAATCAACTATACTTCAATAAAAAAAAATGTTTTTAAAAATAAAATCCATCCCAGAACTAAAAAAAAAAGGAAGTGGCTTACCTTGTACTTCCTTTTTCTTCCTCCCTTCCCAATGGTGATGAAACAGTTTTAACTATGCAGAGAAGGAAAACATTTCAGGGGATGATGGAACCACAAATAGAAGAACTTGGGTTCTCTGCCACTAACACCTTAAACACTATGAACAAGTCCTTTCCTCTATCTGGGCTTCAGTTTCCCCTTCTGTAAAGGGAGGGTGCGGACAGGTGATTTCCAGGGGTTCTGCTAGCTCTAAACTTCCATGTGTCTTTGAATGCAGGCAGCCACAGGCTATGTGTTAGTGCTTTAAGTTCTATGTAAAGATTTGCTCTCTCTCATGTCTCCTCTGTTAAAATGCAAAGCATCCGGGTGAAGTCTCATTAAATCTCAAATACCTGTATGTGAATGTGTTTCTGTTCATCTCATTGTTTTTCCTAGATGCACGGAGGGGGTAAACTAGGGTCTACAGCCTCCTAGATTGGTCTCAAAGACAGAAGGAGGAGCTATCAGAAAATAGAAGAAATGTGGCAGAGGCATCCTTACTGCTCAGGCACCATCCGTCTCCATCCTAGCTTCACAGGGAGGCCTGCCTGAGGAGATGCAACCACTAATGGACCAATAGTTAACGGATCCAGATTCTCAAAACTGGGCCAAACAGTAGATGCCAGGGCACTCCCAGAGGCCGCCCCTTGAAGAACTTTGGAACAAAGTTCTCATCACTCCTCTCTTTCCCCTCCCAAGCTTGCCCCCCCCCCAATATTCCCACAGTGGGGAACCTTCCCAGGCTCCTGGCTGAGGTTGGCAGGTTTTCTCAAGGTGCTGATTGGGACATTACCTCCAGCTTGCCAGGTGTCTGTATAGAGACAGTCAGAGAAGCCCTGACAGGGCAGACCCTGCATGTAGTTTTTGGTTCCTTGCTGGGAAGGCTGATAAGCTTTCTGTGAAGACTGCTGCATTTGTGCTTTGGGTGGTTTGCTGATCAAAGGGCACCGATTATGCCTTTGTTCACATTTTTCTGTTAGTACACAGGGCCCTAAAGGCCCGTCTTCTGCCTTGAGTGTTAGGCACTGGAAAGGGCTCAAGTCTGGAAATCTGATGAGATGAGCACTGAGAGCACATAGGTGCCATGTTTATCATTCCAGTCGCCAAACAGAAAGGACACTGAGGCCCTGCTTCTCCCCAGCTGCTTCTCCACCCAACCTCACCTGCCTGACTGTCCTTTGCTGATACTCTTGCCTTTCCTTCGCTTGCCTTGGAAAGAAAAGAATCAGGGGGCAGGGCAGATTGGTGGAGAGATTCTGGAAGAGCTGGGGCATGTGCGGCATTAGTTCAGTGGCCAAGTGAGTCTTTTAAGGGCAGTAGGGAGGGGGCCACATAAAATTCTCAAGAAAGCACCTTGGTGGAGTGATACAGAGAATCACTGGTGGCCAGTCCTGGATCTTAGTGTTGCTCCGTCTTTATTCATGGATGATCTTGACCTTATGGGACTCAGATAAAATGACCTAGGTGAAAGTGCTTTATAAATGCAATACAAATGTTTGGTTTCATTACATGACTCCATTTGAGAACATAGTGAAATCTCCCACACTACAAAGTATATCACCCGCCCACCCATGTAACCAAATCCCATTCTGGTCAGGACTTGTGCTAATGCCCATGTATACATATTTAGAAATTATTCCTTGCTTAGCGTTGCCTTGCTCCAAACTCCTCTTTAAAAAATATATATCCCACTCCCCAGGACACTCCTCCTCAAGGATAGCCCCTTAAGCATCTAGGATCTCAGAGTGGAAGAGTTTATCAGACCTTTCCTTTCTGATTATGGCCAGGACAAAACCACAGGATAACCGTGGGCAGAGGATTTAGAAACTGGAGGTTAAAAAACACCTGTTGTCCTTATGTTAACCCCCACTGATTCTTTTTCAAATTAATCATTATTGTATCTAATATATACTGATTTACAATGGTATACTACTGTATCTAAAGGCTTATACTACTAAAGAAAAAAAAAAAGCAAGACCCCATCTCCTTGTCTTCCCTTCCTCCCAACTTGCCCTACCTCACTTTCAATTTTTTAACTGTCTCTTCTGACATTTACTTCCATATTGCTAAATAACATGCATTCATTGTTGTCTTTTGATTCATTACAATTAATATATTGGAGTCATATTATAGTAGATGAGGATTCAATTTTCTTACAATTCCCCTCCCCTCCTCTATTTTCCCAATAGTTATATCACAATTTAAAGTTTGCATCATTATGAGTACACAGATGTTATTCACTGGTGAGTCAGGAAGTAAACTAGGAAAGCAAAGCTTTCAGATTATCTCAAAGTTTTGTTATGTTGTTTTGTTTTGTTTGGGTTTTGAGGGCTTTTTCTCCCTAGAAATATCCCTCCTGGGGCCCTCTGGCCTGCTCCAATCTGAACCATTTGCTTTCTGAACTTGCTGTACAGCTGTTATCTTGTAAATTCCTTTCATCTCTCCCCTGGATGGAATCCCTGTTTTGTGAATCTCTTTCTTGGTTTACATCCTTGTTTGGGTTGAGCATCACCTCCTGAGTAAGGGTGCATGACAGGTAACATTTTTGAGACCTTGCGTATCTGAAAATGTTTTTTATTCTGCCCTCTGATTTACTGACAACTTAACTGAGGATAACATTCTTGGCTGAAAATCATCATTTGCTCAGAATTTTGAAGGCATTACCCTCGTTGTCTTCTAGCTTTCAATTTTGTTATTGAGAAGCCCAATACTTTGTGTGTGACTTATTTTATTTTTCTCTCAGGAAGTCTTCAGGCTCTTTTTATTATCTCTAGTATTCTGGGATCTCACAATGTTCTTGTGCTAGATGGGCCCTTTAAATCTGGAAACTCATGTCTTTTGGAGATGGGAAAACAATCTTGCATTATTTCACTGATAGTATGCTCCCACTATTTTCTGTTTTCTTTCTGGAAATTCTTATTAGTTTGATGATGGATAGCTTGGATTGTTCAACTTTTCTTTATTCTCATATTGTCCACCAAAATGTAAGCTACATAAGGACAGGGGATTTTTAAATTTTATTTATTTATTTATTTATTTATTTATTTATTTATTTATTTAGTTATTTATTTATTTATTTATTTATTTATTTATTTATTTATTTATTTATTTATGGCTGTGTTGGGTCTTCGTTTCTGTGCGAGGGCTTTCTCTAGTTGTGGCAAGCGGGGGCCACTCTTCATCACGGTGTGCGGGCCTCTCACTATCGTGGCCTCTTTTATTGCAGAGCACAGGCTCCAGACGCGCAGGCTCAGTAGTTGTGGCTCACGGGGCTAGTTGCTCCGTGGCATGTGGGATCTTCCCAGATCAGGGCTCGAACCCATGTCCTCTGCATTAGCAGGCAGATTCTCAACCACTGCGCCACCAGGGAAGCCCAGGACAGGGGATTTTATCTGTTTGTTGTTGATGATGATGATAATGTAATGATATAGTCCAAGAGTGTAGAACAGTATCTGACACATAATAAGCACTCAAGCCATTTTGATGAATGAAATCTCTATCGTTTTGCTCTACTTTCTATGTGATTTCCTCAACTTTATCTTCAAACCTATTAACTGATTTTTTTTTGCTATTATATTTTTAATTTTCAGGAACTCTTTTGTTCTATGATTAATTTTTCTTTCATATAATCATGTTCTTGTTTTAGTGATACCATATCTTGTCTTATTTCTTAAGGATATTAATTATTGTTTCATAGACATTTTCTTCTTCTCTCTACACTGTTTCAATTCCTTCTTTTCTCTTTGTGTTGGCCTAACTCCTTCAAGTTAGAGTTTCTTTCAAGTGACTGGTGACCTTTAGTTATCCATTCTTGTTTAAGAGTGAAGAACTAAAAAACACGTTGGAAGTTGTGTTGCATAATTGGTGGGCGGAACTTAATGTCTGCAATTTTAGAGCCTTTCTAGAGTCCTCTAAGCTTGTTTATTGTTGGTATTTCCTTCTAACTCTTTTTTAAATTGAGGTATAGCTGATTTACAGTATTGTGTTAGTTTCAGGTGTATGGCACAGTGATTCAGTATTTTTACAGATTGTATTCTATTATAGGTTATTACAAGATAATGGGTATACAGTATATCCTTGTTGCTTATCTATTTTATACATAGTAGTTTGTATGTTAATCCCATACCCCTAATTTGTCCCTCCCCACTTCTTGCTCCCCTTTGGTAACCACTAGTATATTTTCTATGTCTGTGAGTCTGTTTCTGTTTTGTATATATATTCATTTGTATTATATTGTATTTTAGATTCCATGTATAAGTGATATCATATAGAATTTGTCTTTCTCTGTCTGACTTATTCCACTAAGCATAATATTCTCTAGGTCCATTCATATTACTGCAAATGGCAAAATTTCATTCCTTTTTTATGGCTGTGTAATATGCCACATCTTCTTAATCCAATGGTCTACGGATAGACACTTATGTTGCTTCCATGTCTTGGCTATTGTAAATAGTGCTGCTATGAGCACTTGGGTGCATGTATCTTCTTAAATTAGTGGTTTCGTTTTTCTGGGTATGTATTCAGGAGTGGAATTGCTAGATCATGTGGTAGTTCTATTTCTAGTTTTTAAAGGAAACTCCATACATGTACCAATGGAGTACATGTACCAATACATGTACTCCATTGGTACATGTAAATTCACCAATTTACATTCCCACCAACAATGTAGGAGGGTTATCTTTTCTCCACATCCTTTTCAGCATTTATTATTTGTAGACATTTTGATGATAGCTATTCTGACAGGTGTAAGGTGATGTCTCATTGTTGTTTTGACTTGCATTTCTCTTAATAATTAGCAATGTTGAGCATCTTTCCACGTGCCTGTTAGCCATCTGTATGTCTTCTTTGGGAAAATGTTGATTCAAGTCTTCTGCCCATTTTTTGATTGGATCCCTTCTAACTCCTAGGTCTCCTTTTTGCATTTATTTACATCTCCAGCCACTATCACTACCACACTGCTCCTGAGCCCTACTGACTCAGCAATTATTGGCAGCCATTCCATTTTCTTTTACCCTTTCTCTCTCAGCCTCTTAGCCACATATTCCTCCTCCCATTTTCATTTTCTTTCCTCTGCAATATTTACCTGCTAACGGTCAGGCACTGTGCTAAGTGCTACAGATATAAATTCAAAATGAATAAGACACCGTCCCTTCCTTCAAGGCACTCACTACTTAGGGAGGGAAGCAGCTGTGCACCCAGATGACATCCATATAATGTCATCCTTGCCATTGTAAAGAAACATATAGAGGGCTATGGGAACCCAGAAGAGGGCCTTAGAGAAGCCTTCCCAGAAGTATGATGTTTGAGCTCAGAGTTAAAGGGTGCTATGTTCATTTTCTAAGGCTACTGTAACAAATTACCAAAGAAATCATTGCCTGGGATAGGGAGGGTGGGAGGGAGATGCAAGAGGGAAGAGATATGGGGATATATGTATATGTATAGCTGATTCACTTTGTTATACAGCAGAAACTAACACACCACTGTAAAGCAATTATACTCTAATAAAGATGTTAAAAAAAATAACATCCATTTATTATCCCCTAGTTCGGCAGGTTAGAAGTCTAGGTACAGTGTGGCTTGGCTGGTTTCTATGATTTGAGTCTCATAGGTCAATACCAAGGTGTCATCAGCTACATTCCATTCTGGGGCTCTGGAATTGAATTCACTTCCAAGCTCATTCAGGTTGATTGCCAAATTCAGTTCCTTGCAGTTGTAGGACTGAGGTCCCCATTTCCTTGCTTGCTGTCAGCCAGAGGCCAGTCTTTGCTCCTGGAAGCCACCTTCATTCCTTCCCGTGGTTTCCATGTGGCTTCCCTACAGCAACAGCAAGTTGAGTTCCTCTCACACTTTAGATCTCTCTGACTCCTCCTTCTGCCAAATATCTCTGACTCCAGCTCAAGAAAATTCTGCTTTCAAGGGCTCATGTGCTTAGATTGGGCCCACCTGGAATCCAGGATTATCTTCCCTATCTTGGGTTCCATAACCTTAATTACATCTGCATAGCTCCTTTTACTATGTAATGTAGCATATTCACAGGTTTCAGGGATTAGGAACTGGGTATCTTTGGGTCCCATTCTACCTACAACAATTACATTCAGGAAAAATGGGAGAAAGAGTGTTCTGGGCAAAGGCCTGGAGAGATGAGAAAACATTGATTTCTGGAAACTATAGGCAGTTCAATATGACTGGCACATGCATCAAAATTAGTTTGAAGAGAGAGGCAGGGGTCACATAATAATGGGACCTCACTATTCCAGCTCTCTTATTCTCCTTAGTGTCCTTCTTAACTTGGTTTCTTTTGAGTATGCTATATAGGAATGATCAGAGTGTTTCATCTCAACTCTTCCATATTGCCACTTGAAACTATCTGTTCTTCCCATCTGAACTCATCCAGGTTGATGCTAGCCTCCATCGTGGCCTGATTTTATGCCAGCCTTCAACCTCTTTCCTTTCACAGCCATCTCACTGCTCACTGTACTGGCAAGTAAGTATCCTTGCAATTGGTGCATCTGCCATCTGGATGGCCATATGTAATTGCATAAATCCTGGTCTAATTTTCCCACAACACTACTTTCATCATGTCACTACACTGCTCAATGGATCCTGATGGCTCTTCTTTGCCTGTGGAACCCAACCCAAATTCTTAAGCCTGCATTGCTAAGTCTGAGTCTACCCTGCCACACCAACATTCTCACATACTCCATCCTAAACAGCCTGGCCTCTTCTTTGCCCTCTGCCCATCATATTCACTCTCTCATACTTTTGCTCTTTTTTCCCCCTTTTTTCAATCAGAATTTCAGTCAGAATGTCTCATTCAAACTGTGCCTAACCTTTGAGATCACATTCTTCATGAAACTCTAAGACTTGAGCTACTATTAATCCCTTGTTCTTCTTCCTAACTTCCCAGAGCTCCGGATGCGTGTCTGTACTGTGAAGTTTTGTACTAAGTTATGTGCATTTCACTCCTCATAACAAACTTTCTTTGACTTTAATGATGCTATGTGTGGAAGTCTTATCTTTTCAACTGTACTACTTGAGGACAGGTCCCATGTCCCTTTAGATTTTGGATGGGATTTTTGTTTTGAGCTTTTATTCAAATATCAGACATTTTGGATACAAATTAGAGAAATGTGAACATGCATATGTATTTCTGTTCCATCTATAAATTAAATAGTCATCTAAACTCAGTGGGAGAAGCTTTCCTATAATACCATTTTTTGGACAGCATTATGAAATCATTCTCTTTGCCATCAGAAATTTTTACCAAGTTTCTCTTTATCTTTATATATTTTCATGGCAATTAATGTATATCCTTATCCTTGCTCTCTCTGGCTTTCCCCACAGGCCAGTGTTTTGTCACTTGGCCAAATGTGTAGATGATTTATTGGTGGTGGTGTTGTTTAATCTAATTCTTGCATAGTTTTCACCAGGCAGTGGTGGGAGGAAAGAACTACCCTTTGGAGAACTTGCCAAACTTTGCCCTAAGACATTTTGCAAACAAGATACTGGATTTATTGCAAAACTCACTCCAATAAACAAAAGTGTACAGTCAATTCAGTTCCAAATCACGAAGTCCATAAGGTTCTAACTAGAGGGCTTTGGGGGACTCAAAAAACTCAAACCTTTCTTTGATTCTAAGCAGAAAGCTATTACTGGAAGTGCCGACAGTTGATAAGTTTGAGACATATGGTCCTCTCCTCTTTCTCCAAAATGAGAATGGTGGGTTTAGTGGTAAGTTGATAGTGTAAGTAAATCTAGCACTTGAAAGAATTTAATTAAATTTCCTCCATCTTCAGCGTAAACACCAGACAGAATCTATCTTGCTGGTAAGGGGAGGTAATGGAATTCCCCTACGGCAAATGGCTATTGCACGATACTAGCTCCTATTGAACAGGCAGGAATGATGCTCTGGCAAGATAGCTTGGAGTCAACTGCAGATAAAGACTCTGCCATTTTGAGGGGGAAATAGATCACAAAAGAGCACTAACGTGTCAACTTCTTAGGAGCAACAAGCACTCATTTCTGTGAGCTCTAACACAGTAGCCAATAGATTCGCCAGCTAAAGGACCCATTCTCACCAGACTGGTAAACTGTATCGCAAATGCAGCCACGGGGTGGGGTGGGGGGCGGGGACGGGGAGCAATGGAACCATGGAAGGTGCAGACTTTAGTTGACAAACACTCCAGAATAATACTAACATTTAAGGAGCTAACAACTGCTTTGGAATTCTAGAAACCTGAATGGCTAATTGAAGTTTTCATGACTGTTTTTTTTCCCCCCAACAAGAAAAGGAATTCACAGAGAAAGACTTTAACCAACGGGGATGGCTATGCAATAGACAGTAATACACCACCCCAAAAAAGTCATCTCATCTTTTTTTCTGTGCCCCTTCCCTTCCCACAGCCCATTTCAGTAGTGCCACTTAGAACCGTTTAGCTGCCCTCACTCCGCAGGCTCTTTGCACCTCTGCCTTTGTGTTCATGTCCTTTCCTTTGCCAGAGATGCCCTTGCTTCCTTACCTCTTGTCTGCTTGAGGGATTCCTCCTTCTTCTTTAATACTCAAGGGGCACCTCCTCTATGAAGTTTCCCAGATCTGCCCCCACCGCCAAGAGGTAATCACTGCTTCCTTTGTGCTACCACCTACCAGAACCTGTCCAAGTGTCCTCCATTACCCCTGATACTTTGTGTCAACGTCTTTGCACGTTTTTGTCTCCTCTCTAAAGTATAAGTTCATTGAAAGCAGGAACATTCATTTTTAACTCCCAGTATATTTGTAGCCTTTAGCGTAGGAACCAGCACATAGTAGTTGCTCAGTAAATGTTTGTTAATTGAAAAATACATTAATTAAGTACAAGGAATAAAGCAAATGTGATGCTAAAGCCCTGTGCCTAAGAATGATCATTTCACCATTTTAATCATCTTACTGAGCAATCCAATCACCACCTAGTTTATTTGTAGGCATGTAAGAATAATGCCTTCCTCTATTTTGGCACTGACAATTGTCTACCTCACATTTCTTATTTTTATACATTTTATTCTCTCTTTAGTAGACTGCCAGTTTCTTGAGGGTACGTGAATGCTTCATTTGTGTGCGTTGTATACAATAGGCACTCAATAAACATTTGTTAATTCCTCAGTTGTGCATAGCTCTTTACGGTTGACAAATCTCTCCACAGTAACCCAATGAGATAAGCGAAGCATTATTCTTTGTCCCTCCTCTTGTTTTAGTTAAAGAAACTGATGATCAGAATGCACCAGAGCCTTGTCTGCCTTCAAATAGTGGGCAAGATTCAGGGCTGAGAGCCCTGGGAGGCCCCCTGCTTCTTGCACTGAGATCTTTTGCCCCTTCCTCCGTGTTTTCCCTGTTTAGACCAACCAGCTTCCCTCTGCAGGGGGTGCCTTTTGGAAGAATTGTCCTCATTTGGTTCACTGATGTAAAACATCCAATTGAATGGGGTTTGGGGATTTGTGCGTGTGTGTTACTAATTTCAACTTTTATTAGCTTGTAATACAACTTAAAGCAAGTCTTATACAACATTCTGTATCTTTTTGGTGAAGCAGCAACAATCTAGATTTTAAGAAAGCTTCTCAACTCAAAACTGTATTTTGCATTTTTTAAACTTTTAAAAAATTGAGATATAATTGACATATAACATTATATTAGTTTCAGGTGTGCAACATAATGATTCAATATTTGTATATATTGTGAAATATAATCGAATGTTTTTGACAATGAGTAGTAACAGCTGCCATGGTTAATTGTCAAAAGGACATCTGACATGGCCTGATCTTTAGTAATGTATGACTCCTTTTTGCTTTCTGGAGCTGAGACAAAGAAGGTAATCTTTCTCTGGAGCCAGCCCAGAACCTAGATCAAATTACATCAAAATCCACATTGGTTTAGTGGTTAGTCAATCACATAGTTAACGTGAAAAAACAATACTGGACATTTTATACCATGCATTATACTTCAACATCCATTTAAATACATTACTGCATTCAGGCCATCCATCAATCCTGAGATGGGAGGTAAGGTAAACATTTTTGTCTCTAGGTGAAAGATAAGAAAACAGTTCAGAATGATTACCTAGGTAACCAGTAAATTACCTAGGGTTGGATAGTTACTATTTTCTTGGCTATAAAAAATTTTAGAAGTCTGGAGACTAGTTAAAAGAACTATTATCAGGAACTAAGGTGAATATGCCCTATGGGTCAAGAGACTTGAAGCACAATAAAACAAAGCAACCATGCAATGAAAGAGGGGAAAACCCTTTTGTACCTAACTGGCAAATTTGAAAGGGTTAGTGTTGAGAAACAAGTAGCAAATAAATAAAAAATCATGTTTATTACATTAGTCTCTGGCAGGCAAGTATGGAAGCAATGGTATACTCTGGTTGGTTAAAATGGTGTTACAACACCCAGAAAAAAGAAAGTGGATTGTACTAATGCTACAAACATTGCTAACTGTGTAAGAACTCCTCAAATACACTATGGAGGAGGGTTCTTTTATGATCCTTGGCAAACTCCAAGATCTTGATTTCTATTGATATGCCACTTAACTTTTTTGAACCTCAGTTTTTTCATCTATAAAATGGGGGAAATGATGCCTACTTCATAAGGGTTGCATCTAACACCTAATGGATTCGTGAGAGGAGGGAGAGATTCAGTAAGTGTTACTTTAAGATGTTTTCCTTCAGATGAAAGATGTTACTTGTCCCAAAACTGTAACAACAAAGATCGGTCAGGTATAATATATAACTGTTTATAATATAGCTGGTATTTGTAACTAAACAAACCCTGAAATCACAAGCATGCCAGAGAAGCAGTGTTGCCTTTCAAACTGTTTCCCTCGGGAGAACATCTACTTATTCTTGTGATACTCAAAACATCTCTAGGAACAAGAATTGCCTTCAGAGCCAATTACAAGGCTGTCAAGAAGACCAGTCTCATTTGTTAATTGTCACACTTCATTTTCAACTCAAAATGTATGGCCTAGCTCTATCACTCCTCTTATTCATTTGACTTCACTCTAAGTGACACATGGCTATTCCCAAACACCTCGTCTATTCTCCAATGACCAAGATCTATTCCAACCGAGTAAATCTGAACATGTGCCACAGGCCATGAAGGGACTTATCAAGTATCTGAATAATCTTTCAAGGATATTTTTTTTCAAAGAGACTGCACACATGCTTCAGTTCTGGCATATTTGTTTTTAAATCAATATTATCACTTCATATTAGCCATGTATAAGTAGATATTTGGAGCAGGATAAATGAAATTGAAGCTAAGACAAACGTCATAGCTTTGTTTTGTTGTTGGAATTGTGTCACCATCACTTATACGTTCTATCTCTACCTCAGTACTTGAAGCCTTCTTGAGTCCCAGTAGCAAATGGTTGCTAAATGTTCATGGAATCGTTCAAATCCTTATTTTGATTTTTAAGAACATGGACAGCGTCTTGTACAACTGAGTAGAATCATAGATTCATAGACGACTAGAGCTAGAAAGAGCCTTAGGAGATTGAAACTCAGAGAGAAGAAGTGATGGGTCTGTGTTACATAAGCAGCTGGCACGCTGCTTTAGGAGCAGGCTTTCAAACCCGGACCTTCACACTTCTCAGTGCCCTGCTGCAGCCAGCATGCCACATTTCAGTGGTTGATAAGATCTCCTGGTTGCTTATTACTTGAATGAACTTTGTATATCCAACATGGGTTGGCGGTCTTATTTCTGTAACTCCTCTGACTTCTGATTTACTGCTGGAAATATATTACACTTTGGTATAATGGTCCCAGTTCAAGCCCCAGCCACTCATTTCCTAACATGATACTGCATATGTGCTTTTCTTGATGTGTAGGCAAAAATCAGCAGAACCTCTTTTACAGTACCCAGCAGTCAGTCTGAAATATTTAACAAAAATCCCTATTATTCATAACAATACATGCTTAATTTTACTTCATTCAAATAATAACATTAGCAGATATTAATGACATATGTATTTGGATCAGTATAAGCAGATCTAAAAATAAACAATAATGCAGTTTGTTTACCTTCGCCCCTTTTGGAGTAGTAAGAAAATATTGTCCAATTGCCAGTAACACCCAAAATATGAAGTTGTGTTCAATCAAAATGTTGCTTTAAATGATGTGATTATGTGATATGATTATATTATGGTTACATTAGGCAAAAGTCCAACCAGAAGAACCAAATTTTAATATTTAATAAAATATTACACCAAAGCACAAATTAGCTAGTTGTTTGGGGTCACTTTTCAAACCATAAAAATATCATTTCTGGACTTCTCTGGTGGTGCAGTGGTTAAGAATCCGCCTGCCAACGCAGGGGACGCGGGTTCGAGCCCTGGTCCGGGAAGATCCCAGATGCTGCAGAGCAACTAAGCCCGTGCGCCACAACTACTGAGCCTGTGCTCTAGAGCCCGTGCTCCGCAACAAGGGAAGCCACTGCAAATGAGAAGCCCGCGCACCACAATGAAGAGTAGCCCCCGCTCGCCGCAACTAGAGAAAGCCCGTGCTCAGCAACGAAGACCCAACACAGCCAAAAAAAAAAAAAAAAAACATATATATATATATATATATATATATATATATATATATATATATATATATAATTTTAAAATAACACAACCATCTACTGCCACATATCTTCTATATCTTCTGTCTTTTAACTCATGGAAATATGCTGTGGTTTAGCAAAACCAGAGCCTTTGGAGACTCTCAATTCTGAGACTATCCCAGGTAGTAACTCTGAATTGGATTCTCCCCCTTCAGGTGAAAGTCTAAAAATCTCTTGTTTTTCTTTTTTTTGTTTTTGTTTTGTTTTGTTTTTTTTAAATAGCAAGTTCTAATAATAATTATGAAACACGACATACCTTGAAGACTCAGGCTGCTCTGAGTACAATTTACTTTGGAAGGACCAATTATTGATTTGAAAGGTTTGTCTGCATAATGTGAAAGCGAATCTAACCGTAATCATCTTTTTGACCAAAATGCACAGAAACTTTAAAAATTAAAGAGGATAGGTATAACTGTGTTGATTTTTTTTTCACACACACACACTGTATTTTATTTTTACAAGAGATAAATAAACTGACACCAAGCATTGTAAATGGATGACCACAGCAAAAGCAACAATGATTGCAATTACCAAACATGAAACACACTCATACTATCTCATAATATTGACATTCAGTCCAGTAATCCTCCACTGTAACAGCTCCTTTACTTTGCAGTAAAAATTGATTTGTATATTTTTTGCCTCTGAGTCTTTGTGGGATTTTTTTTTAATTCAAACAGAAAGTCACAAAAATTATAATCATCCTCATCAGTTCACTCAGTCCCACGTAATTAATTTTTTTTTCATCCTGATCTTTTGTTAGCACTTTTATGAATTCATCATTTTTCCATTAGAGTTCTGAAAATGCTTATTCATTCAGTTCAGCAGTATAGTCAGTTACCAGAAACCTGTACTTGTCAGAGTCTTTTCCATGAATTCCTTGAAGATGAAACCCTTTTATAGGAACATTTTTGCAAAAGCATCAGAGTACACCCAGAACTGTCTGTAAATGACAAAAGACTTAAAAATGACCACGGTTAAAGATTTGATGAAAGTTCATAATAATGCAATTGACAAGGAGAAAAATCTCTTGTTTTTCTTAATTCTCTACCTAACCCATCCTCTATACTTTTCTCTCACCTGCTCACATCTCACTGACCCCAAGGAAACTTCAACAGGTACATGAAAATAGCTCACAAAGTCCAACTCAACCAAGAGCCCTCAGTGTGCAATGCCAGGGTATAGGAACCAAATTCCTTAATTAGAACCCCTTTTATAATGTAAACAAATTACACTGTCTTGCACACGATAGGAATTGGATCTGGGAAATCCATCTTTTGAAGAAAGATATGGAGACAAAATGTACCTCTAAAGCCATTAAAAGTTAAAAATGAACTTTTAGATTATTCATATACTGCTATTAATGACATGGAAAAGGGTTTCACAATAGGCATTTAAATGAAAACAGCAGGGTACAAAACAGTATGTACAATATAGTAATATATATATTAAGATATATTTGTGTGTACATATATATATATATATATATCTTACATTTAGTACCCTTGATATGGGTTGATAAGAATGCCCCTCTACCTCTGTGGGTCTTTTTCCGCAAATCTCATAACCCCAGTGTAATTATGAGAAAATCAGGCAAATCCCATTGAGGGACATTCTACAAATACCTGACCGGTACTCCTCAAGACTGTCAATATCATCAAAAACTAAGAAAGTCTGAGAAACTGTCACAACTAAGAGGAGCCTAAAGAAATATGACAACTAACTATAATGTGATAACTAAATGTAACAGATGGATCTTGGAACAGAAAAAGGACATTAGGTAAAAACTAAGGAAATCTGACTAAAATATGGACTGCCATTATTAATAATGAACCAATACTGATTCATTGATTATAACAAATGTAGCATACTAATGTAAGATGTGAATAATAGGGGAAACAGTGCGGGTTGTATGGGAATTCTCTGTACTATCTTCACAATTTTTCTATAAATCTAAATCTCTTCTAAAATAAAAGTTTATTTAACAATATGTAACTGTGGCTACCTCTGAATAGTAGTCGTATTTTAGATGAAGTTCATGTTCTTCTGTTTTACAGTCCATAGTTTCGCATATATGTACCAGATCTATTTATTGTGTATAGACAATGTTTGTTTTTTATATAACCCTTAAGGGATCCACAGCCCCTAATTTGGAAACTTTGACCTTAACCTTAGATGAATCTGGAATCCTGTTCATAGTCCAGTGTTTCCTGAATACTGAAAGGAGGCTGAACTTTCCAGGCTGTCTGAAAACATTTTGGAATCCCCACTGTTATTCTCTGCTAACTTTTCCCAAGTCAGATGCATTCTCAATCGATGTCATTAATCAGTGATGGTTAGAGAGGAAAGCAGGGTAAGAGGTGGGAAGAAATATTTATAATCTACCTATAAATTATGAATAGTGGAACACAATTCACACCCAGATGACTCTTTCCTAATCTTAATATGAAATGCTCATCTTTTCTGACACGCAAATATATGCCAAAAAAGGTTTACTTTCCCATGATAAATTCTCTTTATTTGCACATATTTAATTTTAGTTGCAAATTCACATAAAAGAGAGGAAGAAAATAAAGGGCTTTATTTCCTATAAGGTGCCTAACATGTTGTAGTTGATGAGTTTGGACAAGTTTCCTTCCTTCCCTTCTTCTTTGCTATTAGGTCCATAGCTCTTATGTTTTTTACACCACTTACTTTGGATGTCATCTTAAGTGTCCAAAAACTCATCCTCCATAAATCATGGTTTACAGAGCAATATGTGGCTGGAGGGGCAAGCATAAAAAGGAATAACCCTCATTTTAATCCACTAAAAGTTTTATTGAATACCTCCTAGGTGTGGGGGATACAGGGCCTGGCACACAGTACTGTTCAATAAATATTTGTTGAGTTAATGAACAAGATTCCTGCCATCATGAAATTTACACACTCATAGAGGAGACAAACAGACAGTTAAAATACAGTGTATAAGTACAGTGTTCTATGGGAGCACAGAGGAGGGGGAGAGGTACCTTACCTTTTCTAAAGCACCCAAGAATGGCATCCTAAAAGTTAAGACATCAAAGCTAAAATCTAGGGGAGAAGTGGGAGTTAAACAGGAGAGGTGGTGAGTACAGGGTGGGAGGAGTTAGAAAAGGGAAAGGTACAGAGGTAAAAATTCTCATGGTATGTGTAAGGAATAATTTAGATATATAGCAGTTCCTGTTGAGGATTCATAAATGAAAAAAAATTTTAAAGTCAGTTTGGGACCAAATGAAGGAGATCCTTGATTGCCCAAGTGAAGAATGTGTGCTTCATCTTGGAGGTGATAAGGCATTATCACTTATTTTTCAGTAGGGCACTGACTGACACGTACAATATGCTAGGAATCTTGGGCCAACCTGGAAAAGACAATGTAAGAGGTGGAGTG
The DNA here is from genome assembly GCF_028021215.1 of Eschrichtius robustus. Classification (NCBI taxonomy): domain Eukaryota; kingdom Metazoa; phylum Chordata; class Mammalia; order Artiodactyla; family Eschrichtiidae; genus Eschrichtius; species Eschrichtius robustus. The sequence continues at coordinate 115,919,226 of NC_090845.1, read as the reverse complement.
GGGTATTAGGAGGCTCTTGTAGTGTGAGGTGATGAGGAACTGAACTAAGATAGTGAGGCTCAGAATGGGTAAAGGTGGTGGTAAATGAATGCAGGAAATATTAATAAGAAAGGATCGATAGGATTTGGTGGCCTGACCAAGTGTAAGGGGGAAAGGGAGATGATCCATACAAGAGATGCTCATTAAGTACAAGTACTTCATCAGTTGGTTCTCAAACTTGATTTTGCATCAGAGTCCCCTGGGGGACTTATTAAAACCTAGATTGTTGGGCCTAACCCCTGAGCTTCTGATTCAGTAGGTTGGCAATGGGACCTGGAACTCTGTGCTTCTAACAAGTTCCCAGGTGATACCAATGCTACTGCTCTGGGGACCACACTTTGAGAACCACTGGACTATGGAATACATCCCATCTTCTGCAACAAACAGGCCATTAAAATCTTGTTTTAGTCTTTTTGGCAAATGGTGCTGGAACATCTAGTTAGCTACGTGCAAAAGAATGAAATTAGACCGTCACCTCACACCATACACAACATAAACTCAAAATGGATAAAAGACCTAAATGTAAGAGCTAAAACTATAAAACTCTTAGAAGAAAACATAGGTTAAATTTTCATGACCTTGGATTTGGCCAAGCATTCTTAGACATGACACCAAAAGCACAAGCAAAGAAAAAAATGGATATATTGAATTTAATCAAAATTTAAAACTTTTGTGCTTCAAAAGACACTATCAAGAAAGTGAAAGGACAGCCTATAGAATGAGAGATCACATTTACAAATCATGTCTGTTAAGAAACTTGTATCTGAAATATATAAAGAACACTTACAACTCAATAATAAAAAGACCAGTAACCCAATTCTAAACTGGGAAAGGGATCTAAATAGATATTTTTCCAAAGAAGATATACAAATGATGAAAAAGCATGTGAAAAGATGCTGAGAGAACAGAGTAGTAGTTACCAGAAGGGAAAAGCTTGGGGGGTGGAGGGCAAAACCAGTAAACGGGGTCAACTGTATGGTGACAGATGGAAATAAATGTTTGGTGGTAAGCACACTGTAGTATATAGATGTAGAAATATAATGTACACATGAAACTCATATAGTGTTTTAAACCAATGTTACCTCAATAAAAAATAAATTAGAATGAAAGAAAAGGGAGGGAGGGAGGGAGGAAGGAAGGAAGGAAGGAAGGAAGGAAGTCAACATCATTAATCATCAAGGAAAGGCAAATCAAAATGAGAAAAGATACCATGGCATACCTACTAGTATGGCTAGAATCAAAAAGTTAGACAATGACAAATGTTGGGGAGGATGAGGAGAAACTGGAACTCTTATACACTGCTGGTGGAAATGTAAAATGGTGCAGTCATTTTGGAAAACAGTCTGTCAGTTTCTTAAATAGTTACCTAGAATGACCATATGGCACAGCAATTCTACTCCTATGTATATACCCAAGAGAAATGAAAACATGTATGTCCACACAAAAACTTGTATGTTTATAGTAGCATTATTAATAATAGTGAAAAGGTGGAAACAATCCAAATATCCATTAACTGATGAATGGATAAACAGAATGTGGTATATCAATACCATAGAATATTATTTGGCCATGAAAAGAAAAGAAATACTGATCCATGCTACTACATGGATGAGCCTCTCCATGATGCTAAGGGAGAGAAGCCAGTCACAAAAGACCACATATTATATGATTCTATTTATACAGAATGCCCAGAACAGGCAAACCTATAGAGATGCAGATTAGTGGTTGCTTAGGGGTGGAGGGATTGGGGGCACAGGGTGGGCAGTAGCTAAAAAGTTTCTTTTTGAGGGGATGAAAATGTTCTAAAAACTGTGGTGATGGTTGCACAACTCTGTGAATATAGTAAGTACCATTGAATTGTACAATTTAAATGGATGAACTATATAGTATGCAAATTATATCTCAATAAGGATATTTTTTAAAAAGAATGCTGATAAGAAATCAATAGGGGAAAAAATGAAGAGAGGAAAAAGACTTCTAGGCAGAAGTAATATCATAAACAGAGGTACATAGGAAAGAAATATCATATATGCATAATAGTATAAGCAGTTTAATCATGTTTAACACTATGTTGCAGGCACTGTTCTAGGCACTGGAATATGCAGTGAACAAAACTGAGAAAAATCCCTGTCCTCGTGGAACTTACATTCTAACAGGGGAAATATACTAAACAAAATGCCTAGTTAGAAGAGAATAAGTGTTATTGAAAACAAAATAATGAAGCAGATAAGAGGGATTGAAGGCATTGTATTGGGGGGGGGGTTTACAATTTTATATAGAGTAGCCTCATTGCAGAAGCAGCTTTTGAGTAAAAGACCCAAGGAGAGGAAGGGAGCTGTGTGCCTCTGGGGAAAGAATTCCAGACAGATGGCACAGCAGGTACAAAGGCTGGTGTCAGAGTGTACCTAACATTTTGGAGCAGCCAGATCATGCAGGGCCTTCTAGACAATTCTAAGGATTGTGATTCATTCTCTGAGTGAAGTGGAAAACCACTGGAGGGTTTTATGGCTGTAACACGATCACTCTGGTCCCTGTGTTGAAAAGACACTGAGTGGGGGGTAAGTACAGCAGCAGCAAGAGCAGTTAGGAGACTAGAGCAATAATCCAGGAAAGTGGAAATGGTAGTTTGGACCAGATTCACTGCAGTAGAGGTGGTAAGAAATATCACCAACCAGAACCCTGTGGGACTTTCCCGGGACAGACCCCTTCCCCATATCCTCTGCTTTAGCTCCTCTCTACAGTGCCTAGGTAACAGTATCTGATGCACATTTCCTGAGTTGTTTTGCAGATGCTAAACCCCCACCAAATGGAAGAAATTAACTACTTGATGACCATGAGCACATAGCCCCCAGACCTACTGACGCCTAAGGATTGATAATGTTAACCCTTGTGACACTGCCCTGTCACCTCACCATCAACCAATCAGAGAATTGTGCACGAGCTGATCACAAACTCTGGGACTCCCTTCCCTCACCTGGCCTTTAAAAATGCTTTGCTGAAACCTATCGGGGAGTTTGGGTCTTTTAAGCCCTAACTGTCTGGACTCCTTGCTTGGTGCCCTGCAATAAATGCTGCACTTTCCTTCACCACAACCTGGTGTCAGTAGACTGGCTTTACTGCACTCAGATGAGTGGACTCAAGTTTGGTTTGGTAACAGAAGTGGTTAAATTTTGGATATATTATGAATGTAATTCCTTCAGTATCTCCACATGGATTGGATATGGCAGGAGAGAAACAGAAGACTCAGGGACCACCACAGGGGTTTGGCCTGAACAGCTGCAAGCTGGAATTGCCATTTACTGAGGTTTTTTTTTTTTTTGAGGAGAGGTGGTTGTCAAGGTTCAGTGTTGGACATGTTAAATCTGAGATGTCTGAATACATACAAGTACAGCTATAGAGTAAGAGTGAATCTAGAGCTGAGGGGAGTGGTCTGGACTGCATATGGAAATTTAGGAGTCTGCAGTATAAAAGATGGTATCTAAAGCCCTGAGACTGGGTGCAAACTTACTAAAACCGTGATGAGTTTAGTTGCACTAGAACATAAAGGATGTGAAGGTGGGGATTGTACTTGGAAGGTAAGCAGGTACGAGCAACTCTATGCCAATAAAACGGACAACCTAGAAGAAATGGACAATTCTTAGAAAGGTACAACCTCCCAAGACTGAGCCAGGAAGAAATAGAAAATATGAACAGACAAATTAACAGTACTGAAGTTGAATCAGTGATTTAAAAACTCCCAACAAACAAAAGCCCAGGACCAGATGGCTTCACAGGTGAATTCTACCAAACATTTAGAGAAGAGTTAATGCTTATCCTTCTGAAACTATTCCAAAATATTGCAGAGGAAGGAATACTTTCGAACCTGATACCAAAACCAAAGATGCCACACACAAAAAAGGAAACTTACAGGCCAATATCACTGATGAGCATAGATGCAAAAGTCTTCAACAAAATACTAGCAAACTGAATCCAACAACACATTAAAAGAATCATACACCATGATCCAGTGGGATTTATCCCAGGGATGCAAGGATTTTTCAATATCTGCAAATCAGTCAGTGTGATACACCACATTAACAAATTGAAGAATAAAAACCATATGATCTCAGTAGATGCAGAAGGTAAGCAGGGACAAAATTATAGGTGGCCTTATATTCTATGCATATGAATTTGCAGTTTATCTTGATAGGGAGTTGCTGAAATCAGCAGAAAGATGTAGTCAGACTTGCTTCAAACACACTTGCTTCATGACACTGTGGAAGTGTGAAGGAAGGATTAGAGACATACAGTACCTAGGTTATTACAAACTTTAGGAAAGAACTGTCACACAAATGTTTCTCAAATCTCTCTATACACCAGACCAGACATAGGATGGGACAACTCCTGAGTCTCATCAAAGTGAACCATTATATTAATTTTATTCATCTTGTTCACATGGGAAAAGCATTCAGTGAGTTAATTGGCACCAGTGCTGTGGTCAGCTTGAAAATTAGATTTCTCTGTGTGAAAGAATTCATTATTTAGAATTTTAGGAACTAGTTCACCCTCACCTCAAAACTTTAATCCCTCAGCTTTCCTGGTGACACAAAATTGAGTACCAGGCCATTCAAAGTTGAAAGTCAAACTAAGACTTACAATTTCTTGAGCCATGGTGATTCCCTCTGGTGCCTCTCTTCCAATGATGTCACAGCGGCAAGGAAGTGTGTTGTGTCGTCTTTTCTAAAATCCAGGAAATGTATTTTATTTTTATTGTTATGAAAACTTTGAAAAATAAAGAAAAAAAAGTGGGAGTTTCTATTTAATGTTTTGCTGACACCTAGTGCTGGAACTCTGCATATTCAACTAGCTGCTCTAAGAAAAAAAAAATTAACAGGATTTATACAGTGCCATGAGTTCAGCAATAACAACAATCTCTTTTGGCAAATAATATCTATCTAAACATCATTTCTAATATTTATATATCAGCCTTTTAAAGCGTTCAGACACCAGTCCTTTTAAATGACTAAGAATTCAATGTGAAGGCAATTTCTTTCTATTCTCAATTTTGGTTACCTGCTGGGGGAATTCCTGAGAGCACATGAAGGCCCAAGGAGGTCAGAATTTCACCTTCTGGAAGTTGTGAACACTTAGGATAAATTCCCTTTAGAAGTTGAATCAGGTGGGACTGAGGATAAATTCCCTTTAGAAGTTGAATCAGGTGGGACTGGAATTCACAATGTTTTCATAACCATACTTTTCAACTATTTAAGAATCCTCAATTTCACACTGAGGGTTTATACTAAACAGCCAAAATTTAGCCCTGTATGTAACTATTATAAACTACCATTTGCAAAAAAGAATGAATTAGTAAATGGGGGAGGGGAAAATGACTTCTTTTTTCCCCCAGCTTTATTGAGACATAATTAACATAGAACACTGTGTACATTTAAAGTGTGCAATGGGACGATTCCATGTATGTATATGTTGTGATATGATGACCATGATAAGGTTAGTTAACACATCCTTCACCTCAGTTACGTCATTAGTGTGTGTGTGGTGAGAACTTTTAAGACTTACTCTCTTAGCAACTTTCAAATACACAATACAGCATTGGTAACTACGGTCACCATGCTGTATATTACATCCCCGGAACTTATTCATCTTATAACTGGAAGTTTGAACCCTCTGACCACCTTCACCCATGTCCCTCACACCCTTGCCCCTGGCAACCACCAATTTACTCAGTTTCTGTGAGTTTGGTTTTTTTTTAGATTCCACATATAGGTGAGATCATACCATATTTGTCTTTCTCTGTTTGACTTTTTTCACCTAGCATAATGCTGCCACAAATGTCAGGATTTCCTTCATTTTTATGGCTGAGAAGCATTTTACTTTATACATAAATATATATATAATATATATAATATATATAATATAATATACATATTATATTTTATATATAATACATAGTATATTATATATAGTATGATAATATAGTATAATATTATATATAATATATATTATATATAAAGTATATATATTTTATATTATACAATATATACTTATATATATTTTATAAAATAAAATATATGTGTGTTTGTGTGTTTATATATATATATATCACATTTTGTTTATCCATTCATCTGTCAACAACAGACACTTAGATTGTTTCCATGTCTTGGCTATTGTAAATAATGCTGCAGCGAACATGGGGGTATAGATATCTCTTTGAGACAGTGATTCCTTTTCCTTTGAATATATACCCAGAAGTAGGATTGCTGGATCAGATGGGAATTCTGTTTTTAATTTCTTGAGGAACCTCCATATTGTTTCCCGTATAGGTGTACCAATTTATATTCACACCAAAAGTGTACCAGGGGTTCCTTTTCTCCGCACCCTCACTAACACTTGTTACTTCTTGTTTTTTTTTTTCTTTTTGATAATAGCTAAAAAAATGACTTCTTATGGTATGCAATAATTTTGAGGCAACAGGCATTATTTGCATACACATCATTAAAAACAGGGTTTGAACTTTTGTCTGGTAACTAAGTCATGTAGGCAGTAGAAGCATTCAAGAGGATTACATTTGTGTTTGGAAGTGTTTTAGCTACAGAGGCAAGGCAAGAAATGAAAAATGTAAGGTTTGTAAAAATGAATGTACCAGTTCTCTGCTTGAATCTGCATCTGCTAGCTGTGTGATCTTAGATAAGTTACTCAACCTCCCTGAGCCTCAGTTGCCTCCTCTTTAAACTAGGGATAGTAGTACTTGCTGTGGGTTGCAGTGAGGATTGAAGTGTTCTACAAAGTTCCTGACTCATAGCAAGTGCCCAATAAACAAGAACTGCTATTTGTAATAACAGTATGAAAAATAATTAAGCTTACTCCCTGCCTCCTCGCATGGAGTTGAATATGGTCCCAGGGGCAAGAGAAGGAGGTTCCCTGTTGCAAAGTCTCCAGGGCATTGTGGAACGTAATTGTGATAACCGCGGCATCAACAGGAAGTGCCACAGACCCAAGTTAAGTGGCCCCTGTCAGGTCATGGAGGCATGCTCTCAGAGGGGATAGGAAATCAGTAGGAACAGTCAGCCTTGCTCAAGTTTAGAGAAACAGAAAGATAACTCCGAAAATTTTAACACTGTCTTACCACTCATTCACTACTCTATACGCCAAAGAAACAGAACTGCTTGCTCTGAAACAAGGTGGTTAATACAGTGTAGGCTCTGGGGTCAGACTGACCTGAGTTTGAATTCAAGCTCTGCCACTGACAAACTGTGTGACTTTGTACAAATTACTTAACTTCTCTGAGCTTTATTCCATTCATTGTAAAATTGGGAATAATAATAATAGCAATTAACTCTTAAAGCTATTACAAGAATTAAATGAAATGTGTGTGAATCACTTTGCAGAATACCTGGAATATAGTCTGTAATCAATAGATCATTATTATTATACCATTAAATCATCCAACTTGCCACTATGACAAATATGGCCTTGATGTTTGAACTAGCCTGGTAGTTTCAAATGAATTGTAGTTATCTGAGAGGCATGTCTTCCATGTCTTTAGTTTTCTAAAGGTCAAACCTGATCATAATCACCATTCATTAAATCATCATTCATTAGCACATGCCAGGCATTTAGGTACTTTTTCTTCCTTAATCTTCACAACACCTAAATAAGGTAAATACTATTTTTCCCTTTCCACATGAGGAAAGGGAGACCCAAAGAAGATTAGGTAACTTGCCCCAGGTCATACTAGTAGCAAAGCCAATTTTTGAACTTAGGCCTGGGTTCTGAATCCTCTACTTTTGCTCAGTGCAGCACTGCTTGACCTTTCAAAAACCACCTTCTATGACTTCCTACGGCCTCCAGGGCAAAAGTCAAACCCCTCAGCTTACTACATAAGGCTTTTCTTTAGCTGGGTCTGGCCCCTACTAACCCCTCTGGCGTCCATGCCTACAGCCCAATCACTGCATCCAAAAATCCTTCCCTGATGCCCTTCAGGAGCACGCTGGCCATGTCTCTACCATGGCACTTGCCACACTGTAATATAAATATTGATTGCATTGTCTGTGTTCCTCAAAGGGCCATGAACTCTTTAGGGCACTGTGTCCTATCCATCTTTCTATTCCCACTATCTAGCAAAGTGCTTGGTGTAAAGTAGGAATTCAACCGATGTGTGTTGAGTGAGTGAATGAGTGAATGAATGAATGAATGGATAGATTAATGAATATTGAGCAGGGAAGGTCCAAGTACAAAGTCCTACCACTTTTTAGAACAGTGGTGCTTAAAGTGTGGTCCCCACCCCAGAATCAGAAACTCTGGGGCTGAGACGGAGCCATCTGTAATTTAACAACACCCCCAGGTGATTCAGATGCACAGAAATGAAGGCTATGGTTATACAACAGATTAAAATTTTCAATAAACCTGCAGATATAAACAATAAAAAGATTATGGTTATTTTTAAAACTAATTCCTTACATTTATTTGGTACTTAATAAATCAACAAAAGGCTTTCCTAACTACTACCTTTGAAATTAAAAATGAAATGGAGAGGAAAAATTATTAAGGAGTTCAGATCTGTTTTAGGTACATACCTATTTAGTAGGCCCCTGAGTTCCAAGGAACTAACTCTCTCTGCCGTCATATCTGGAAAATAAAGAGTTTTGTGTCTCCAGAGGAGTGTTTGCCTGGCTGGGCTCAGGTAGCGGCCTCTGTGGTAAGCAGCCCTTCTGGTGAAATCCCATTGGGTGGATGAAGGATTCCAGGTGGGCAAGGTTAAGTGTGATTAAATACTAATTGGGGTTATACGAACGCCAAAGCTATGTGGGAAAAGATGTACTCAGGCTATGAGGGCTACATGAGTATTTTTAATACTTTACACAAACATGAAGTTTCAGTAAGTAAAAGAAGCAGCTTGCAAAATTATACGACCCCATTCTTAGTTTAAAAAATATTCTTTCATTCTCAGAGAAAGAAATTTGTGAATGGCATTAAAATATAATGGTGATTTTTTTTCTTTGGGTAGTGGGATGACCCTTAAAAAAATTTTTTTTCAAAATGTTTTTTGAAAGTTTTTTTCAAAAACCATTTTTTATAATGAGAAAAAGATAATAAAGGTATAAAATTGCTTCTGTGGACCTGGAGGGGACTGGCATGCAGAACTAACAGCTGGTGTAGCTGGAGGCATGATTTGAAAAAGAAGATCGGAAACTTAGAGGCTGGAAAGAACCCAGGACGATCTGATATCAAGGGGCCTCCCGAAAACACTGAAATAAGAAGAGGCGATGTTCTGCTGGAGATTTCCGCAGGCAAAGACCGAGGACACTACAGACTTAGCTTTCTGCTAACTCAAAGGCAACCTTAAGCAAAGAGAAGGCAAGCGCCTGGGACGTGGATAGAACATGGCCTGGGTGTTTGTGGGTTTTTTTCCAGGACCTGGAAGGTGAGAGGGCTCACTTGGAAGGTGGAATTATCCAGAACAGTTAAGGGCTCCAGGGAACAAAACGGAAGTAGGTATAAACTAGAAGGGAGGAATAAGAGAAGTGAACAACTAGTGCCTGAAGCAAACTGTTTAGCACTTTAAACTTGTGCCAAGCTAAGTGCATAAAATGAGATTATGTACCTGTAACTTACAGATACTGCATATAGTTTATACCCTAAGATTTCTTCACATTATGGTAAAAATCAGCTGTGTTCTTGAAAATGATTGCCCCAGCAATAGTTACTTTGGAGTGGAGGTTGATACAGAATTAAAGCAAAAATTCTAAATCTCAAGGGCACACTCTTGGGAGAAGTGACCCCTCCCCCCCCCCACTTTGAGCCTTGGGAGTGGAAAGTTATTATTTGCGCAGTTACATTTATTGAGCAGTTAGTGTTTGGAAGGCTAAGTGCGTTGGATGGATTGACTCATTTATTCTTCAAAGGAGCCTTATGAGTTAGACACTGCTATTATGCCCAACTTTACAAGTAAGGGAATCGAGATCTAACTGGCAAAGGGCAATGTTAGGACTGTCTGACTTTGACGCCCAAATTCCTTCTACAATGCTAGCCTGCATTCGTTAGTCCTGAAAATACCCTAAAGCAAGTAACAATAGTTATAAAATACTACAATTAGTAATGCCTAGGGTGACCTTATAAAGAAACAGATATGTTTCTGTGTTGGTCATACTATGTTCATAGGAAATGTGAATTACTGTGATCTTTTTGAAGGACAATTTGGTAATATTTACAAGAAGAATTTTAATGTAAGTACCCCTTGTTTCAATTATTGAGCTACTGGAAATTCACCCTAAGGTTTAACTGGCAAGGAACATGTGCAAGATGTTCAGTGCAAAGAACCAGAATCAACCAGTGTCCTTTAATAGGAAACTGGTTAACTAATTCGTGGTTCAGCCATTTTAAAAAATGAAGTAGGTCTATATGTTCTGAAGTGGAAAAATCACCAAGATATAGTAAGTGAAAAAGGCAAGGTGCTGAATGGTGTGTATAGTAAGATTACTTTTGTAGTAATTTAAAAAAACACATATAGAAGATGGATTGATAGATGTACTAGCATATAAACATTTTTTCCCCGAAAGGAAACAAAAAAGCCTTTAACAATAAATACCTTTGGAAAGAGTAACTGAGTTATTATATTTGTGCCATTTAGAGATACTTGGGCTTTAAAAGTTTTGTTTTCTTCTCCGTGTTCACTGATTTTTTTTGTTTTTAGAAAAACACTTTATTAAATCTTTAAAATAAAAACCTAACAGCTAGCATTTATTGAAGGTTCATAATGAGTAAGGGACTGTGCTAATCATTTTACATATAATTCATTATATTCTGACATTAAATGATTAGCTCCATTTTCTAGGTGAGGCGTTCGAGGCTCAGACAGGTGAAATCACTTGCTTGAGGTCCCACAGCTAGGAAGTGGGGAAGCTGCCGTTCGAAATGCCTGTCCCCCTCAATTCAGGGCCCTTGGCTCTCAACTACCAGGCTGTGCTCTTCTAATTGGTCTTTATATTCTCACTGCCTAATAAGAGTGAACTGGCAAACAACTGGAGTCTAATGAGGTAATGTATGTGAAAATACTTTTCTAAGTATAGAGATGTTTGGGGAGGAGAGGATGAGCAGGAGGGAATTTAAATTGGGCAGACCTGTCCACTGACCCCTAGACAGTCAGGATATTGGTGTTTTTCTTTTTCCCTGAGGAGGGGATGATCAACGAATTTTTTTCTCCTTTAAAATATTATAAAATTATATTTATTCCCCTTTTCCCCAATAATATCTGATCACTGTTTTAAAATTAAAATGATATGGAGAAATGAAAGTCCTTTCATAATACCCCTCACTGATAATTAATGACTGTTTCAGATTATAATGGCTATATAACTGTATATTGCACACTCCCACATATTTTACATCAATAGGAGCAACTATATATTTGTTCAGTATATTGCTTTTTTTTTCATCCTTACAATATATCTTGGCCATCTTTTCATATCAGCACTTAAAAAGCTACTTTTCTCTTTTTAATAGCTGCACGGTATCTTATTTTGTGAATGTGTGTGTGTGTGTGTGTGTATGTACACATTATTTTTTAAATCATCTACTGAAGGACGTTTAAGTTACTTCCAATTGTTGACTTTCCTAGACGCTGCTGTAATGAATACCATTCCTAAGAAAGTTTAGAAGGATCTTCAGACTGTGTGACATTTGTCTACTCTGTAGTCGAGGAGAGTGACCCAGTCGGACTCTGTACCGAGGGTAGGAGTATGTTTCCCTGCGGGGAGAAACGAAGAATTCTCTCCAAAATACTTTGGCCAACACATTCACATTAGAGTCGCCAACAGGTGGGACCACCCCAACAAGAAGGGCACCCTGTTTTGCCAGTTTAGTAACAGCAGAGACTTGCTACAATTGCTCAGCACTGATTGCTGGATCAGAAGAGGAATTTCCAGACTCAGTTACAAGCAGGGCTGGTGCAGGGCTGTGGATTCCCCCAGACAGTCTGGAGACAGCTAGCCAGGGAGATGGGCAGCAGAGCTCCAAATCAGGCAACAGCACGTGTGGAAGGAGCAGTGACCTACGAGGAGACTCATAATTCATAGACCAAACCTCTTCCAGCAGAGGGCAGTGCCTCAGATATCAGGCGGGACCCAGGCCAGCTGGAGCCAGAGCCGGAGACTTCGTGGGACAGATGACACCAACCCTAGGCTGAGGAGAAATTGAGCTAAACTGTCCTTTGGATACTGTAAGTGACATTGGGGAGTACTCAGGGAGAGACACAGTGGGACTGCACACGACTGTAATTTGTCTGTTGTCTAATGTCTAACAATTTGGGTTTGGTAATAAATCCCTATTTATACAGTTCAGCCATTAGGGCTTACAAGTAAGGGGATTTGGGGTCAACTTAACTCGACTGGCCACTGACTCAGGTTTCTGGGTGCATGCCTGAATCAAAAAGGGAGTGACATGCCTAAAATATAACCTAGGCTTCTGGGACCCTGGGGCTCTGTGGATCTGACACAAAGTTTATAAATAGAAAGTTAGCAGAGGGAAAGATATGTAAGAAGTACCAATTTTATCTAAAAATAGAAACTTAGTGTGTTTAACCCGAGTCCTTTGCTTCTGAATTTCAAAGACTATGAAGGATGGCCGTTAAAACAAACTTTAACTTGGAAGAGCCAGCCATGCAAATTGCTGTGCCTGCAGATAATGAAAAGATTAAAAGAAGTTAGTCTGCTGGCCTAAACAATTTTCAATCAAGGCTTCCCTGCTGCGTAGCGGTTGGAATCAAAAATGGGGCAAAGCTGAGTTAGAGTACCGTAAAGTCTACTTCTAATCCTGTTGTTTTTCGAGCCTGGTGATAAGAAAGAAAGGAATGACTTTGGCATTTGCTGATGGAGACAAGGCAGATTTGCCAGATGATAAAAGTACCGTGTGTGTGTTTAATTATTTGTCAGGCGCGGCTAAATAAAACACACCACAGAGGAAATCAGAACCATTAGCGAAGTCGAAGGCTAATTTGCACGCGTTTCTTCGAAAAATGTCAAGTGGAAGGAATACCAGCAAAGAAAATCAACTTTCTTGGCTGTTTTATTTTCCCTTCCGCGTCTAGTCCGTAGATGTTTGGCGTTCTCCGGGTCGTTAGATCCGCCAAGAGCGGATACGAGTCCTCAGGCCGGGCCGGGGGCAGCTGAGACGCGGAGGGGCTTCCGCGAGGTCGGGGTGGGACTGTCCGCAGCATCGGCAGCAGGAACAGCAGCTGCGGGCAGCCGGGCGGAAAAAGGGAGGACGCCGGAGGTTCTGGGAGAGGCCCTTCGCCAAGGCCGTAGCCCCGACCCGAAACCGTCCCCTGGCCGTCTCGCCCAGCAGGGCGCGGCCCCAGCGCCACCCGGCTCGCCCCGGAGAGGTGGGACTTTCCCCACCGGAAGTGATCCCGTCCAGTCTCGGGGAACTGGGGCACCTCAACCAGTGTGTCAGGGAAACCCTTCCGGGTGTGTGCGGTGGGGGGGGTGGGGGGTGAGAAAAAAAAAAGAGGTGGGTTCGCCTGGAGTCCCAGCGGCCGCCGCCGCCGGACGGCCCCCGCCCCTTTTCCCTCTGCGAGCCGCAGCGCAGGGGCGGCGGTGAGACCAAGGAGCCGGCCGATGGCCATGGCCTTGGCGTGACAGAGCCTCCCGGGCGGCCGGGCGGGTGCGGACGGCAGGGTAAGCGGCGGCGGTGTTGGCGGCGGTGGCCGGGTCCGGTGGGAGGGGAGGGGAGGCGGCCGGCCGGGCTGCCCGGCTGGGCCGGGCGGGGGTCCGGCGGGTAACGCGCGCCCTCTCCCCGCCCCATCACAGGCCGGACGACGCCCGCGGGAGCCGCGGCCCAGAGACCCGTCCGGGCAGCAGAGACTGGAGCAGAGCACCCAGGCCCGGGCCGGCTCGGCGGCGCGAGCAGGAAGCGGGGTCCCTGGGCCCCTTTGTGTGAAGGGCGGGGGAGGGGTACGGGGCAGCCCCCGGCCGCGGGCTCCTCCGACGCCCGCCTTCCCGCGGGAGCCCCCGTCGGTCCTGCGGCGCCCACCCCTTCCCCCCGGGGGGCGCGCCTCGCCTCCCCCCGACTCCGGGCTGCTCCGGGCTCGCCCTCTCCCCACGCCCCCTGCCTGGGCTTCAGTTCCTATAGGAAGGGCATTACCATCCCATCCCCACCCACCCCGACACTTCGCTCTTTCCCCTCCCCCTCCTTTAACTTCCTCTTCTTCCCTCGTTGGGCCCTCGGCTGCTCTGCACTCTCCTCCCGGGTTCGCAGATTTCCGCCCACCTTCCGCCTCCCAGAGCCGCGCCGCAGCGAGCGGGGTGTAATTTTTCCCTCCCTCTGGTAGGAGTTGGGGAAGGTGAGACTCATGAGGGAATACAAGGTAGTGGTGTTAGGGAGCGGAGGGGTTGGCAAATCTGCCCTGACTGTGCAGTTTGTCACTGGGACTTTCATTGAGAAATATGACCCCACCATTGAAGATTTCTACCGCAAAGAGATCGAAGTGGACTCTTCCCCCTCCGTGCTGGAAATTCTGGACACCGCAGGAACTGAGCAGTTTGCCTCCATGAGAGATCTGTACATCAAAAACGGCCAAGGTTTCATCCTGGTTTATAGTCTGGTTAATCAACAGTCTTTTCAGGTAACCAAACCAAGTCTTGTAATTTGTTAGAAGGGGGTGTGGTAATCCTACATTTACTTCTGGTTTGCTTGCACCGTGCGTAAATGACTGTGTTTTGCTTTTGAAAGTTAGACATGGCGCATTTTTGAGGTTACTCCTGGCACGGAAAAGTATCGAGTTGTTTCTGTAGAGAGGACTAAAGTCTCAACCGTCAACAAATGTTTTAAAGTTATTTTTAAGTGAAAGAGAAGTGAAAAAGAAATGTCAGCTTGTGTATATTTAGCCTGGACTATATAGCCTTCTGAAGTTGCTTGTTCAAGTCAACAAGTCTTGGTTAATGTACTCAACAAAACAACATTTAAAAGATAATCTCGGGCAAATAGAGCACTTCAGAAGGAAAATTATTTGGAGCCGATTATCTGTTGCACAGATAACTCCCCTGCGTCTGCTTCCCCCCTCCCCCTCTCTGTTCTCAGTCAAGTCTCTCAGCCAGATTTATAAATCTTAGTGCTGCAAGATGAAGAACTCAAGACCTGCCTTCTAGGCATTTTACTTACTTGGGGCGTGTGAAGGGAAGTCACTAATTGAAAAGACTAGTACCTAGAATTAATAACGAACAAAAATCTAGAATGACTCTCCTTTTTTGCAGTTCATCCAAATCGTTTCTGATAACATTGACAATATTTATAGAAAATATGTGGAACTGGGAACACTGAACAAGTGCAGATTTCTAACCCCCGGCCGGTGGCCGAACTGGAGGTGGTCCAATTTCTTCGGAAAATCTGTCGTGTCCTTCACTGGAAGACAGACTGGAGGTTTAACATTATTTTAAGAGATGCAATAAATGTTGCTATTTATTCCTTGAAAATAAATAACCTCATATTGACCCGTTATATTGACCTCCATTGATTTAGGAAATGGATATTTTTTTCCTGCATTTAAAGGTATGCACTAATGTTGCTTACTTAAGAGACATTAAGTGCTTTAGCCAAGCCAATGTACTAATTCCACTTCTCTTAGTATTTTAACTTAAAGTACTATAGTGAGCTTTTCCAGTAACCAGATATAGCAACTTCAGGATTTTTTTTTCTTTTAAAGATAATAAGTAGTGGGTAAATGAAACAAAGTTATTGTGACCAAACTAAAGTTCATTTTATGTAGGCTTAAATTCCAAAGCATTACTATTATAAAAGCATTTTTCACCAGAAAGTACCAATGTGCCAAAGGTGCTATTTGACAGGCGTTTTCTTTCTAAAGGATCCTTGGGACATTTGTTATTCTATTAGCTGACTCTCTTGAGGCTGGCAGTCTTTTGAAGGGTTTTTCATAAGATATCCATTATAGCTACTTCTTTTATACACATAAATAGAGAGTGAAAAACTGCCATTATTTCAATGGAGACTTAAACTCTTTTAAGCCCAAATGCCATACATTTGGAATCTCAGCTGAACTTGTGTTTCCATAAGGACACAGGGAAAAGAAGCTTAACCTAGAAGACTGAATTGATATGTGATCAAACAAAATTGTTACAAATGTCAAATGACTGTATGTTTTTGTAAATTTTCAGTCCCTTGTTTTTCCTTCATCCTGCAAGTGAATACTGTGCTCTGTAACTATTCAAATTAAACACGTGTTATATTTAAGTCAAATCTTTTAAGTTACCAAAAAATCAAAAAAACTGTAATGTTAGTATTAAATCTATAACATGTCTTAAATCAGTACTACCCGCCCCCCCAAAGTTCACCCTCCTAGAGAATTGTTAAGGCTCTTATGTTTTGTAATTAATTGTAATTACTTAGAAAAAGTAATACACGTGGGAGAAAATTTAAGTTGTAAACCCGAACATAGGCAAAGGAAAGTTTGATTTCTTCCCGCCCAGTCTCCCCTCTGCATTGTCCCTCCCAGGAGCTGCTCACTAGTGTACAGTAATTTCTAACATTGAAGTGTACTTTGAGGATAAAGGCATACCGTTACATTTAAAATGAAACATTGAAGTGTGTGAATCTGTTTTTAACTTTGGTCTTCTAGACACAAAGCAGTGTTTTTGCTCCCACCTAAAACACTTTCTCTCAAGCGCTCTTGCTAAATGGCTAGGAATGCATAGATGCTGCCATCCTGTGCTAGGATAACAGGTGTTATCAGGAGTGATGACAAGCCGGCAGGTTTAAGGACATGGCCAGACACCCTTTTGTACAAATGGATTCATCATATTTGGGAATTTGCTTTTTACATCAGTATCGACTGAGGGAAAGAAGTGATTAAATGAGCCCTAAAGTTAGTGTGCAACCTACATTTTATATTCTTGACAGAAATCCAGCAGGTAGGGTCTGTGGAAATTATCTAGTTCCTACTTCAATGGAGAAAATGACATTTTCTCTATTTGGGTGTGTGGTTTTATTTTGGATTCAGCTTTCTCTACTTACTGAAGGATGACTTCTTGCAATATTGCAATATTTCTTTTATGGTTATGCAAATAGCATAATTTTTTTCCTTTCTCTTTGTGACTGTTTACATAGGATATCAAGCCAATGAGAGATCAGATTGTCAGAGTGAAGAGATATGAAAAAGTCCCACTGATCCTAGTAGGAAATAAAGTGGATCTGGAACCAGAACGAGAGGTTATGTCTTCAGAAGGCAGAGCTCTGGCTCAAGAATGGGGCTGTCCTTTCATGGAGACATCGGCAAAAAGTAAATCAATGGTGGATGAACTTTTTGCCGAGATCGTCAGGCAAATGAACTATTCTTCCCTGCCCGAGAAGCAAGATCAGTGTTGTACAACTTGCGTTGTCCAGTAAAAAAAAAAAGATAACCTCAATCATGGCCATACCGAGCAGGTTAGTTGTTGATGGAACTTTATGTTTTTGGTCAAGTGGAACAAAAAGCTGGGTAATACTAATAATACACATTGTGCTACCTTAAATTTCTTTATTTTTAAAATAATATTTCCCTTAGTGCAAAATAGTCAACATTCAATGTAGAAAATCGAAAAAATTACAGATTAGTAAAATGAAGGTAAGAAATTGCCTGTATTCCCATCACCAAGATTTGTTTTTTAAAGCGACTTACTGTTCTTCTCTCTCTGGTAACATTCCTTTGGGGTGGGATAAGTTAAAGAATGATACACCTTTTCCCTGTTTTGGTGATGTAGCATCCAAAATGCATGGGAGAGCATCCAGTAATAATTTGAGAAGATGATTAGTTTTGTGTTTTCTTTGCTTTTCTATCCCGGGTTGGAGAGCTGCTGTAATTGAAATCATCAATTTACTAATCACCCAAGTGCTAGATTTACAGGATGATTATTTAATCAAGTTCATCTGTACCTTGCCCTGGAGGGACTTAATTGACCTCTGATAATAATAAATTACAGTGCCACAATGTACCTTGACTTCATTATGAATATATGGTCCAGATGAGAATCTGGTGAAATCATCTGTGATGTGTTTAGAACGGACAATCCCAAGCCTAGGAAAATGTGTATTCAGTTTAATAAATAATGGAGTTAATAAGAACAATAGTAAAATCTTCAAACCTTTCATTGGGCTAAATAACTTAATAAAGGTTTTTTTAATGAATGTGTTTTTGGAAAAGTAAGGTTATATAAAACTTAGTGAGCATTTAAAATGAGATTATTTTATTCATGTCATGATCTTTTAATCTAGATTGTAATTGGGCAGGTAGTCTCACTTAGACAATAATACTTAGATTATAAGATAAAGACAACAAATATCCTGGATGACTGAGAAACCACAGAAAATGCCAGACTAGCCTGACAATATCAGGAATGGAATTGATTGTTTTGAGCCAAGACTGACCTCAAGTCTAAGAGGCAGTGTTGCAAATGGCAACAGTCATTTCAGATCGCAGAGATGATTCCTAATCAAAGGTCTGGCTTTATATGTGCTCCCTGGAGAAAAGACTAACAGTCCCTAATTTATCTTTTCAGACAAGATCTTCTGTCAGCTAGTGTCATCTTTGAAAATGAAGGATGACAACAGTGCTTTATTCAAAATGCTTTCACTCATCAGTTTTTGAGCATACCAGAATGAGATGAAAACACATTTATTGTCTTATACCTAGCTCCATCTGTTATCATATAGTGTCACTGTGCAGACTGTAGCCCAGCATATGTTTTGTTGATATCATCACACTTGCAATATAGTTTTTTGAGGCAGGAACAGGCCTATGTAGGTGATTGAGTCCAGGGTTCTTGATACCACAATGTCTCTTCTTAAATTGTAAGCCAGCTTCAAGTTTGAGCAAGTTCTGTGTGGTGTCGCATCTTTACCATTATGCTCTACTTCTCTATCTGACACTTTTAACCAGGCAAATGACGTAAGTGTATGCATTTTAGTTTTATCATCTTTATAAAAAATTAACCAGCTCCTGCAAAATGTTCCCAGTTTTTTTCCGTCATTAATGTAGACAGCTATAGGAAGGAAACTGAATAAAATTGGTCTCACATGTAGAGGGCCACTGTCTTAGTCAAATTGGCGAATGAGTAATGTCTAAAGCTATCTTTAAAGATTTCTTATTCTGAGTTATTTCTGAGTTTATTTCATTTTGCAGCTTTTGTGATCTAAATTACTTTTAATCTGTTTGGTTACCTACAAGAATGATTAAGTAGACTTTTTAATATCTCAAGGAAACTATGTTTATACTTTTTGTTAACTAAGGTACTGAAATCAGAAAATATTAATAACAATAATTGCTCACTTTTATAATAATGGGTTAAGTTGCCTGTGTAGTTTTTGTTTGGTTTTTATAAGCAGAATACACAATTGAAGGTGTGAGTCTTGAAGTAAAATATCTAATCAGCTGGATTTCTGAAAATGTTATAGGGAGTCGCCTGACCAAGATCTTTTAGAACAAAGCACACTATATGCAGTGGGTTTTTTTGCTATCAAATAAAATTGAACTGATGTGCACAGGTATCTGTAATTGGAGGTCCGTAAAGTGTGTGGTTGTGCTTGCTTACTATTTATTTGAAAAAATAGGTGATGGATTCTGAGTCCTGTAGCTTGAGTCATAGAGCTCTGAAGTCTATCAGTCCCAGATTTAGATTGAAGATCAAACTTTGACAAATAAAGGTGATTTGGGAAATGTTTGTCCTTAATATTTAGAAGAGTACCTTGTCCAAGTTAGAGATAGTAAGACTCAAGTAAGTCAGAAGAACTGTGATTGTTGCAAGTTGGTTTCTCTTAATTGAAAGGGAAAATATATTAATGCTGTAAGCATTACTGCTGATAATTCCTCACATTTATTTCTTACCACCCTTCAATTTGAGTCACCAGTCTGTTGCCCAACACCTGTTTATCTGCATGGCTCCCAGGATTGTTTCCTCACCTTTCACCCTCCCACTGGCAGTAATCTTACTGTAAGTTTGGAAGCAATGCCAGATTCCTTATGCACTGCTTTCGTGGCTGGTTTCCTTACTGACCTGAGGAGCCTGCCGTCAACTGTTTTGAAGGACTTCATTTACTGTGCAGCAGAAGTATAATAGAAACCCAGGTCAGTGTTGCAGCCCTGTCTTGGTTTTATTAACTGTATCATCGTTCCTCTGTATTGGTGTAAATAGTTGACATTTGGCTGTTGTGAGATACTGTCGTTGAGAATGATGAGTGTTTTGTTAATAATCTCGTAATACTATAAAAGAAGTAAATCACAGTGCTGTGGGGTTTCAGGGAAAGGAGAGACCACGTTCAGCTAGAGCAGGTTCTCAGCATTCAGGACTCTTTGCCGTAGGGAGCATCCTGTGCATTGCAGAACGTTTCGCAGCATCCCTAGCCTCCACCTACTAGATGCCAAGGGCATTCCCCCTGCCCCTCTGTTGTGATGAACAGTCATATTTCCAGACATCGCCAGGTGTCTCCTGGGGGGCAAAATTGCCCCTGGTTAAGAGCCACTGATTTAGAGGAACTGGGGAGCAGTAGCATTTGAGTCAGGCCTTGAAGAATGGGTAGGATTTGAGTGGATGGGGGGAGGGGTAGAGGTGATTTCCAAACAGAGGGAATGCCAGAAAGAAACAAAATAGTATCCTAAAAATATTCTGTGAATTCCCTGAAAGGTGGCAAGTACAGTAAAGTTATTCCTTAAATGTGATCATTTGGTAAATACTCTTTCGGCAAATAGAATTTTTTTAAAGATTATTTTTTCAAGGATTCCTGTATCTCAGTCCAGTATTGACAGAAATTATTTTTTTTTTTAAAAAAAAAAACAGGAATAAAAGAAGGTGTTCTTTACTACAGCTTGAAGGTCTCCTGCAGGATTTTATCCTATTTTTCTCCGGGTATTATGGACGGGTTCTCTCAACGAGAGTAAGTGGTGCATAAGAGTACCAAACACCGGGAATCAAACTGAAAGAACAAAGATCATTATTTATGTCAGCCTCAGTTCATTATATATGTCAGCCCGAAGAAAAAGGGAGATTCTTGATTCAAGACTAGTACATCATTTCACGTGGCGGCAGAATGCCCGGGATGTTAACAAAGGCTCCTGAAAGGCTGAACCATCTATGAATGTCATTTTAGTCTAGCTGGCCTTACTATTTCTAAACACAGTGGAATTGATTAGCATTTTCAGGTTTTTTTTTTTAATAAATAAATATGTGGAATCAGAATTGTTTCTAATCTTTTTTTCCAGCTTTTAATTAGATATGATATGCCGGGGATTTAGCAGATGTGAGGGGGAAATCATGAAAATTAAATCACATTTTGTACTTTAAAATGCTGGCATTTTCATATCCAAGTTAAATATTAATCATATCAGTAAAACACTGGGGTGGAATTCTATTGTTGAAGTTACAGTTTAGATAGATCCTTTTTTCCCCCCTGCCCTATCTTGCTTATCACTTTGGAGAAAATAGCTTACTTTAAATGCTCATTTGTCATCCAGTTCACATAGTGAGCCAGAATGGAGCCTGTGACACAGCGGCCCTGAGTGGAGGAGAAAGCATTCCTTGGGGTAGCGTGTACCATATAGATCTGCAGTGGACCTGGGGGAAAAGGGAAGAACAGAGTTGCCTTGTCCTTTCTGCCCACTAATTCTCCCAGACCTTCACTGACCCCCACAAGGTTCATGGTTTGGGACTGTTCAGGGTGGATAGGTGCCTAGTTAGACCTGCTCTGGGTATGGAGGTGTCTGTGATTAGAATGACTCTTTGTATATCTGTTCCCACTTTAACTGCTTCCTTTTAACCTCACGATTAGGCTTTTATTGCAGAATAAAATGCATTTGAGCCATTCACTTTTACTCTGTTACCTCTCTAGCTTAGAATGAGCCATCAGTAGAATTAACAAAAATTGCATCATGGAGTTGGAGAATTGCCACTGAGGAAGTATTCTAGCCATACTTCAGGAAAGATTCTCCTCGTGGGAGTACTTCTCAGTGGAATTCTAAAATCCAGAAGATAATATCACCAAGAAAAACTTAAATCCTGTCAGCTGTTGGAAAAACTTATCCTACTAAAAACATACTCCCAAATTCCTTTGATTAGCCACAGTCTTAGGAATATGGGATTCAGAAAAAGCAATTTAGAGTTGAGGGAAGCAGTGCCCTACCTGGTTTAATTCAAAGCTAGCAGCTGGGATCAGATCATTGGGCTCACGCTGCTGCTTATTATCAGTGGGCATGATCATACTGTTTGAGATCTCAGAATTGAATTCATCATATTAATTTTTTAAAAATTAATTAATTTTATTTTTGGCCGTGTTGAGTCTTCGTTTCTGTGCGAGGGCTTTCTCCAGTTGCGGCGAGCAGGGGCCACTCTTCATCGCGGTGCGCGGGCCTCTCACTGTCGCGGCCTCTCGTTGCGGAGCACAGGCTCCAGACGCGCAGGCTCAGTAATTGTGGCTCACGGGCCCAGTTGCTCCGCGGCATGTGGGGCCTTCCCAGACCAGGGCTCGAACCCGTGTCCCCTGCGTTGGCAGGCGGATTCTCAACCACTGCGCCACCAGGGAAGGCCCCCATCATATTAATTTAAACTTAGAGATTTTAGGTCTAGGACGTAAGAAAAATAGCTTTTCCTTTTTACCCTGGGTTTACTGTGAACTTTTAGTGTGCATGTTCTCCTTAAAGCACGGTTCACCTTCCATTTGAGGATTCTATGCCGTAGGTTCAGCTTCTGCTGTCTATGTTTAATGGGTGACAGATGAGCACTTTTAATGATCCTAGTTCTCTCACTCCACCCCCTAATAAGCTTCATGAGTGTTATGCAAATTACAGTGGAGAGACAAGCAAGATATTTGACAAAAAACATAAACTCTATCAACAGAATTCTAGCCTAGTGCTTTGCTAATATAATTAATATTTCAACTTGGATATGAAAATGCCATGTAAAAAAATGTGAAACGAAATTTATTTTTTAAAAAGTTCCTTTGGTTAAGTCTCCAGAATATCATATGTATAAAACTGGAAAAAGTTAAAATTGATTATGATTGCACATTTATATTTGCTAAAAAGAATGCTAGTAAATACCATTGAATTTAGAAATGCTAAATCCAGCTAAGCTAGAAAGGCATTCATAAACTGCTAAGCCTTTTAGGAGCCTTTGTTAATATCCCAGGCATTCTGCTGCCACGTGAAATGATGTGCTGGTCTTGAATCAAGAGTCTCCCTTTTTCTTCACGCTGACATAAATAATGATCTTTGTTCTTTCAGTTCTGTGTTTGGTACTCTTGTGTACCAATTTACCCCACTTGGGAGACCCTATTTCATAATTTCCTGAGCAAAAGGTTTGGACTGTTGTTTGGGATTTTTTTTTTTTTATTCTTTCCTAACAAAATCTAATTAGAAAAAAGTGGAAAAGTGAAACCAGTTAAGCAAGAATTTGAGCAGAAGCTTCCAGGGTTCAGATTTGTTGGGTGTCTTGCTGGAAACTTGAGAGTCAGGACAAGGATCACTTGTGTTCTATCTCACAAGTAGCATGTTATACTTTTGCAGTGTGTCTGGATGTGATGCCCTGGGAGTTAAAAAGTATGACTTTGACCAGCTGCCTTTAAAACTTCTGGAATGTTTTTTAAATGAATAAGAGTTGTTAGTACACTGAAAATTTTGCTTTCACAGTGTGGAGCAGTAATATTTACATTTTGCATTCAGTGAACTTCTAATCTGAGAGAGACTGTACTTTTGGCTTAATGCAAGCTTTTGCCTCAGGATTTATTACTGCAGAGAATTAAAATTTATTACTCTCTTGAAAAGTGGTTGGTATTAATACTTTGTTTAATGGTATGCCTCATATTAATACTGTTGAATCTGACCCGGGATTTATCTATGTCTCTTGATTTCACTGGAGTATTGTCATCCTGTGGAATGTGGATAGACCAAGTATTAACCAGGCTTTTAGAGGGTGGGAAATAATGCACTTATCACGTTTTATTTAATATAGATTATGGTTAATAAGCTGGTATGTATTCTTAATGTTTATTTTGGCTAGAAATGATTACTACTTCCTCAATTTGATTTCAGAGAATGCCTGAACTATTAAATCATCCAAGTCTTCCCTATTTAAGAGACATATTCATATTTGGAAATCCTAAGCTCTTTATAATTGTTTATTTTGAAAAATGTAGGTTAAAATTTATAGTCAACTTACTAATTCATATTAATTGGCGAGTCTGATCTGAAAAAGAGTCCTCACAATGAACTGAATATATAATGAAATACTGTTGTGTTCAAATAGGTATAAAAATTGAAATGAGGCTAAAAAATAAAAATATAAAGGTCTTTAATGTGGATATCAAAGGCATAATCCTGGTCTTCTAGAAATTTATAACATAGTTGAGAAATGAAAAAGTTACCTGACATTTGACATGTAAGGTGCTTTCACATAGTACCTTATGTGATGTTTACCACAACCCTGTCAGGAAAGAATTTTTATCCTTATTTTAATGATGAGGAAACTGGACTTGCCCAAGCTTAAATAACCAGTGTCCTAATTAACAACTTCCGTTAATGCAAAGAAAGTCTTAATTTTAATTGGAAGAAAAAATTTTCTTTCATAATTTCTAAAGAGGCAAACTTTTGTTCTGTTTTTCCTAATGTGTTTAGGTGGCAGAATTTCAATGAGTGGAGAGACGTTCTTTAAAACTAATCGTTTTTATGATATAGCTGCTAATAAAGAGTTCTCTCAGGCTCTTTGAACACTAATAGATGTGTAGCTGTCAAATGAAATTAAAATTTTGCGTGTATAAACATTGGTAGAGCCCTAAGATGATCTTAAGTTGGTTTCACTTGGCATTGTTTCATAGTTGCTATTCTACTCTTTGTTTCTGGCTTTATTTAACAATTTTAATCTTTTACACTAAAAAATGTAATTCCATTCCCCTAGAAGCACTTTGGTGATCCAGCATATTTAAAAGACATTGTGTCTGAATGATAGATTTTTTTCCCCCTGGTATTAATTAGGAGGGCGGAAGTCTACCAATTCTAAGAGCAGAGACTGAGAAATCTCAATCATAGGAGAAGCTTTTATGGTTGGGAGGATGTACTGAAGAGGGCAGACCAGAGTGGGAAATTTGAACTACTGCTGTCACCTAGCATCTAACCCAAGTCGGGGTACCTAGTAGATGCTTGATAGCTAGACCTTGATTGAATTACATTTTCTTATTTTAAAATCTCAAAAACCCCCTAACTTTTGAAGTTTTGCATATTGTCAAGTTAGTTCATAATCAGTATACATTTAATTCTAATACTATTTCCCATTCAAAACATGAAGAGATCAAATTCAAAGTAGAAGTAGCATTTGCCACTTTTACACTGTAAGATCTTTTAAACACGTAATAACATTTTTAATATTGTATACTTTATAAAATATAATATTTTTAAAAATAAAAGTTACAGTATATTACATCCAATGCATCATTATAGTGTTGCTAAAGTTTAATGATTCTTTTAATGACCACAGAAAATTATTTTTGCTTAAGTTTATGGGGAACACAGTGAAATTCCACTTTACGATTCTGGTACCACTTGCATGTGTATAGAGATCTGTTGTCAGTGTTTTCATTTTAAACTGTAATCTGTATTTCTACATTTTAATGACATTTTAATCTTAATTGCAGATAAAACTCAGAGGAAATTTGCACAGATGCTGCTTTGGAGAACTTTACAACCTGGGTTGCAGAACTGAGCCTTGGTAAAACCTGTCTCTATTACAGCATGTTGCCATACATCTAATTAAGTGCATAAGGTCTTTGGCCTTCAAGATCCATTGACCTTAAA
Organism: Eschrichtius robustus; assembly: GCF_028021215.1. Taxonomy (NCBI): domain Eukaryota; kingdom Metazoa; phylum Chordata; class Mammalia; order Artiodactyla; family Eschrichtiidae; genus Eschrichtius; species Eschrichtius robustus. The sequence continues at coordinate 115,893,374 of NC_090845.1, read as the reverse complement.
CAGGAATGCTTAGCACGTTTACCATATGTTTAAAATCTGTTCTTTATCAATCAGTCCTTTTGTAGCTTTCTAAGTTCTTATTGATGGCTAATATGCAAGAATTAATTTTTAATATTTTAATTGATTTCTTTAATCAGTTTCTCAACTTGTATTTATTAAATACTCAAACTCAGTATTACCTACTCAATGCCTTTTAAAAGAAAGTTATAATGGAGAAAAAATTGAGCCTTAAACAAATGGTTACTTCTGTATATTACCTCGCACCAGTGCTTCATTCTATTTGTAAAATCTTTCTCCTTTAAATGGTTGGTTAATACTTTGAGCCTTTGTTTACGTGTGGCAGTGTTGTAAAAAGAAACTAAAGATCACATTTTACCTGTATGGATGGAATATCCCTTTTCTTCAAATGCAGTTTGTGATGTGTTTTTGTAATTAAAATGTTCTGAAAGTTACAATTGATATTTGAAATTGACTGTAGAGCATTTAGCTGAAGAGTTAAGCATTTGATTCCATTAGGTTTTCACATGTGTTAATCTCATTTACAGCATCAAATTGCAGCAGTAACATTTTCCTTTCTGTGAAGTTCTAAATTTAGTTATGACCTACTTAGCAATGCCTTTGAAGAGGGATATTGTATCCATGGTAAATTAATTGTATACCTAAACAGAGATAGCTCAGCTTTGCCTGTCAGGCTTGTAATTGACATCTAGTAGACTTCTGCACATGTAAAATTAAATTCAAATAAAATCATATACAGTTTCTAGTTCTTAATATTTGTCTTTCTGAGTAATAGTTTAAAGCAATATTTGTTAAAGTTTTCTTGCACTATCACAATTGCTTTTTAGTTATTTCTCAAGAAGCATGTTTGTAGTAGAGACAAAAATCTGTGTAACAGGAGGGAGGATAGCGCCAAGTCTCTGGGCGTTTTGTTTTTGTTTTTGTTTTTTTGCAAATGTGCTTCTAATAGCCATTGCCTTCCATGTTGTTTACCTAATCAGCACATTTTGTCTGAATACTTGAACATTTTAACAGTAACACAGGTATAGAAGCAGAAAGAAAACTTATAAAGAGTAATCTTGTGGTTCAGTTTTAACATCATGACGAGCGCTTTTTCTAGCAATGACTTAAAAATTTTGTAAGTTTGACAGTATTTTGTTGTTGGGTTTTTATTTGGTTTTAGTTGTGTGCTTTTAATTTGCAGAAGTTAGTAACTGCAGCTCACCTACTGCACCAAAGTTCTCGATTTTAGGAGCCCAGCTTTAGTCATTTGAACATGCTTCTAAATAAAACAAAACAGAAAAAACCAAAACTATACTTTTGATCTATAATAATAGCTCAATAACTTTGTCAAGGAAAGCTCTAATATATGCAGTGATGGTTTTTGGAAGGGTGTGGCAATTTCAAATTTATATTGTGTGTGATGTTCAAATAAAGTGTTATCTACATTCATGTGATTTATTGGTCAGCATGACCATTAATTATTGCGTAGAAATTAATTAAACTTTGATTTCCTTTTTTAAAATCGTGTTGCATTTGATTCCTGATCAAATTCCCTCAAAGTGAACTCTTGATTTTAGATTTTGAATTTTATGGTGAGATTGTAAGGGTGGAGGCAATTGGAACTTTGTTTCTTATTTATAAACTGCTTGAAATGAATACCTAATTTAAGTTTGCACTTTAACACCAAACTTAAAACCAAACACTCAGTTCAAAGTAGGTTAAGTGATTGTGGTTCATCTTTATTAGCTTTGTGAAATTCTAAAGGAATCAAATAATTCATAATGATTTACATTTTCTGCAGATGGATTTTTTTTTAATACAGTGTTTCTTTCCTGTGGATAGTTCTCATTCTCTTGCTCTCTCTCGCTCTCTCTGTCACTGACCTCAGCAGCAAGTTTAACTTGAATTCACTTAGGATCACAGGAATCAGGGGAAAGTGATTTAAAGGTGGTTTCTCCAGCACATTTTAAGAAAAGGGACCAAAAGTTATTTTAGCTTCCTCAATAGATTGCATGTCAAGTTGCTTATTAGGATAATAAATTAATATTAAATGCAATATATGTCTCGTCTTTACTATGGCATCTGTTTAGGAGTTGTTCAAATCACTGCAGTAGGGCTCTGCAAATAAAATCATGTAACCTATTATCATGGATCTAATGTACTGTAACTTTATCAATGAAAGGTAAAAAATCTCGAATAACAAGTACAAACATTGAACAATGACCTATAAAGATTTGTAAAAGTAAAATTTTTCCAATAGATTTCATTCTTGTCATTTTGTAAGACGACCCTGCAGTCCACCTGTTTGTAACTTTTTTAATAAAATAGACATCTGTATTACTGAGGTTGTTTTCTTGAATTATTTGGTGTATTACTACTTGCTATTTGCTAACTTGTAAATCTCATAACTCAAAGTCATTACTTTTTATCAAAATGATAATGTGTATTGCGGTACATGTTTAAACAAGTTAAACGTTCACTTGTGTCCTTAGTCACCATTCTGGCATATATGGGGAAAAACTGAGATATATCCTAAAATGTAATATTTAATCAATTGAATAACTTATAAATAAATTAGAAATTAGAAATAATGGGTAAAAAAGTATAATGTATATGACTTGTCCCAAATGGAGAAAGTGGCCCAGCTACAAATCTGTTGGCTGGGAATTGTCCATGTGTAGGACTTTTCAGATGATATTAAGCAATGTAATTAAATTCTGAAATAATGAATTAAGAAAATTCAACGCAGTTATCACTTTGTTTTATCCAGTGAAAGGTTTTGCCAATCACTTTAATTCACTGCTTAACCTAGTGTTTTTAAATTGTTGAACTGAATAGATGTTTTAATCGCAATGTTTTTTAGAGCCACATGTTTTCTTTGAAGTTGGACAGTTCTGTCTGTCCAAATATATTATGAACTGGATTTTTTAAATTGTAAAAATGGGCAGATTTATATACCTGTGTCATAACATGCAGAAGATATTTTGTTGTTTATTACCATCGATTATCCGTCTTTAGTTGGGCTCTAAATACCCCATATAGGCCATACTAGATGCTGTCCTTCAAGTCCAAAAGCCCTTTTCTACAAGGAAGGCTCTCATGACTTCAGAGCCCTCCCCCTTTTTTTCTACTGAAGGAATAGCATCCCTCATCCAGCAAGGTCAACGTTTTTAACCAAGTGAATAACGGAGAGAGAGGATGGAGTAGGGTAGATGCCTGATGAGCCATATCAGTAGGGTCACCTTTATATCTTCACCTTTTCTGCCCTTTCCATGTTCTCATCTGGGGAGACGATTCATCCTCCAGGACATAGCAGCTTGCGTGGGTCAATATCCAAGGCTGTAAGACTTCTCGTTCAGCTTTAAAACAGGGACAGTTTTTCAGATAGGCTCCTGCTTTCACATATATTTATCTCATTTGAACCTTACAGCTGTCTGGTGTTTTGGACTTTATTGTCCCCAATTTGTTGCTGATGAAACCAAAGCTCAGGAAAGTTGTGACTTAAGATCATAAAGGCAAAGTCAAATGATTAAAATGTTGAGGAGGGTACTTTGGGACAAGTCTTAAAATTAATTCATCATTGGGTAGTGTCAAATATGTGCTGTTGTTAAAATTATAAAGCTCATGGAAACAACACAAAAGACACAGCAAGAAATAACTGTTTTGAGTCAGTGTGACAGTTCATATGTAACAAAATACTATGGGTCCTATTTAAAGGTAATGTGTTTGTTATATTGCTAAGAGTTTATGTAAGACATAAGCTATTTTCATTATAGCTATTTTTCTTTGGAAAGTCAATGTCTTAAATCAGGATTTGGCAGTCTTTGGCCGCCAGGCAGAATCCAGCCCAGTTAGCAGAGCCAAAAGAACTATAGTTAGATTTAGCAGCTGTATCCTGAATCCATTGCAGAGCTCAGCTGCACCCTTTTTCTACCTAAACTTAGCGTTTGAGTGGAGGACCAGAAGTGCAGTTGATCCCAGACACATCCTTTGTCAGCAAACAGACCTACTTCAGTGCTTAGGCATTACTCTCTATGGCCCAGGCTGCCCCATTCACAAACTCAATGGTCCTGTCATTGTACAGGACCCATTCATAAGTTTTCTCCCATAGACTGTGAGCTCCTTGAAGGTAAGGCCTTGCCTAAGTCACTTCTTACCTCTAGTGTGTTATAGGTGCTCAATAAATATTTTACGAAATTACAATCACAGAACCAGTATGGCAGATGGTGTTCACTCTTTAGAAAACTGTAACCCTGCCATTTCCTACTGGTCGTTTTCATTTATAGCAGGTAGTATGGGAAATGCATTTTCTTCCTCCACCTTCCTTCATCCTCTGCAGCACTAAGTTGATTTTTTTTTTTTGCTCCTTTGTTTTGCTTTCTGTTTTTGTTTATGAGAGAAGTAATTGTTTCTAAACTCACTTTCAAGAGAAATGTATACCATAAAGAGATGGTCCATACAAGCATACTGTAAATATGGACGGAAGGGCCTTGAGTCTAAGATTAAATTCCCCCAGAATCTAGGGAGGAGAATACAGTCAAGAAAGAGTATTTGCTGCTCATGCCTGGATTTCCTCTCCAGTAGATTTCAAAGCTGACCCAGACCTGTCCCAGCCTCATTCTTAGACAAGTCAGAGAAATGTTCATATTGGGTCCCCCAACCTCTCAAGTATTTCCCCTTAATGAGGCAATAATTCCTATTCTCTCTGCAAAATCTCAGGCGATTCCCCACCTACACCCCTACAGTCATCTCCTTGGCCTTTCCTTTAATCCTTGTCCCCATTCCTTCATCGTACCTACCAATTAACTTGTACCTCATGTAACCAAACTCCTACTCTGCCCCCTCCCTTCTTTCCATAAGATAGTTTTATGAGTAATAAAACTAATGGAAGTAAAGATTTTTTACTCTGGTTCCCCCAACACCAAGATTCAGTCTCCAAATCCTTTGACACCAGTAGTTGGAGACATTTTCAGGTTGGCCTTAAACCAATGTCAGGTTATCCCCCAGATGTTAGTCCCATGTATGTGCTTCAATATCAATGATCCGTGCAGTCTGCCGTGTAACCAGAGACTCCCAGATGCCCCAGAAAGCCCTCCAGGAATTGGCTTCTGAGGCTCTAGATACTTTTACTCATGCTGTAAGCCTCAGAGAATGCCCTGGACTTAGTGGTTTGAAGCTCCTACCAGCTGCTGTAAGCTTTAAAGTTTGGAAGGGGGATGTGAGGGAACGAGGGGCTTAAGCCCATCTGAACTTTTCCTTGGACCTTGAAAGTGGACAGGTGTGAAGTCTATAGTTAAGAAACGTAAGGATCTCTGGGGGTTCTGACCCTTCAGTAAATCCCAGTTTGGGGGTTCATTGTTTAGGAGGGAGCCTCTGGAACCCCTTATACCAGTGGTCATCGTTTTCTCTGGTTTCCTGCAGTCCCTCTTTTGAACACTTGCATGGTTACCCTTAGAAAAATCCCAACCAAAGCATAGACATTATGCCATGCCCCCAAGATATCTCTACAAGTGTTTTGGCCCTTTGCTGAGGCCCCAAAATATATAGAAGTAAGTTGGGGGGGGGGTGGACATTTAAATGGCAGATGCAAGGCTTTATCATGCTGCTTGGTTACAAGCTGAGTCTGGTGGATGCTTGAGTCTTCTGACCACTATGGCATGGCAATTGAAGCCCTTGTTCTCTAACCCAAGAGAAGTCTGAGCTGCAGGCCTTTGGCTCTCCAGCTGGCTAAAAAGAATATTTTCAGTGACCTAGGAATAGAAATCCGGCCCAGAGAAGACTGATATCCATTTGGCAGTAAATAGTTGCTTGGTGGGGAAGATAACTATTCCAGACAAAAAAGGGACAAGAAAATCAACACCTTTATTTAACTTCATTTAACTGAGCTTCTATGTATATGCCAGGCACTGTGCTATGAGCTGAGTTTATAAGAGGAATGTGATATGACCTTATCCTCTGGTGGAGCTTACATTCCAGCCTGGGAGACAGCCCTGCGAGCAATAATTATGAGGCAATATGCTGTATGTTCTAATATCAGCATGTACCAGACGCCAGGGAGCCCAGAGAAGGGAAAGGATTTGTGTATCCAGTATTTTCATCATAAGCATCTTTGCCATAAGCATTTTTGCCACAAACATTTTTGCTGCATAACTAACTGGCCGTAAGATAATTTTGTCATAAAAGATGAAATAACGAAAAATAAAAGAGGGACATTGAGAAGGACATAATGAAACATGAAAAATAAATAACAAAATTAAAAGGACCGCATTCTCACCACATAACTAATTGGCTGTAGGCAGTTTTGCCCTAAAAGATAAAATAATGAAAAATAAAAGAGGGACATTAAAGACAACATAATAAAGCATGAAAAATGAATAACAAAATTAAAAAGACTATTGCGAAATACAAAATACAAGAATGCATTTTAAATGTGTGTAGATTCACAGCAATACTACAAAAATAACTGATTTTATTTTGTGGGTTGTACGTAAGTACTTGTCTTCCAAGTCTTATGTTCATAGTATTTTTTCCTTTTACTTAACTTGTTGATTCAGCTCCTCTTTTGGCATCGCACTTTTTCTTTTTTGCTAAAATGTCTTCCTTCATTAAGAGAGGTATCAATTTTCAAATGCTAGGATGCGTATCCATAACAGAGCTCTGGGGACTTCCTTGGTGGTCCAGTGGCTAAGACTCCACGCTCCCAATTCTGGGGGCCTGGGTTCGATCCTTGGTCAGGGAACTGGATCCCACATGCTGCAGCTAAGAGTTCGCATGCTGCAACTAAAGATCCCGCATGCTGCAACGAAGATCCTGCATGCCACAGCTAAGACCTGGCGCAACCAAATAAATAAATATTAAAAACAAAAACAAAACAAAACAGAGCTCTGTATTGTGTTGTGAAAGCCTCTACACTGTTGTGTGTTCTTGGCATGTTGTCACGTGTCCCTTGATAGACATCCCAAAGTTCTATGGGAAATTCAGGTTCAAGTCTGCGCCTTTGAGGCCCTTGGCCTCTTTCTCCTCCAGTACAGTGTGTTTCAAAATAAGAAACTAATTCGGTGCAAATTATCACCCATCATCTGTCAGCTCCATAAAGCCATCAATAACATCACTAATTGGAGGAAATGCATTTCAACTAGTTGGAACCAAACTGTCAAACCAAAAACTGTCAACCAGTGTTTTTAATCTTTCAGGGCAAAATTGCCTTACAGGAAATTAGTTAAATGGCAAAAATGCTTGCGGCAAAGATGCTTAGAGTGAAAGTAACTGGAAGTGGGATTTGTTCTCCCTGTCGGGGGTCAAGGGAAGGTCGAAAGAACTTGCCTTACGAGTTGGTTCTTGAAAGCTAAGGAGAAGTTTGCAGTAACGGCATTTCAGATGGACTTTGTGGGAGGAGAATGAGAAGAGATGTGGAGCCCCCAATGTGCCTGGCGGTCTTGGGAGTCCTCTAGTTAACAAGGATAGCAAAAGGGGCAGGCTGGAGAAAGGATGGGAAGGAGGGATGACAGATGAGGCTGGAAAGCAGCACAGGCTGGATTACAAGGGTCTTGCGTGCCGTACTGGGCATTTAAAGGTTTTTCCTGGCAGCAATGGGGAGCCGCTGGCAGGCTGCAACAGGACAATGGCAGGAATGGATAGGTGTTTTAGAAAGATGCCAAAGTGGAGGATAAATTGGAAGGGGATTCTGGGGCAGGGAGACCTGTTAGACCACTGCAATCATATAAACGAGAAAGAACAAGTGCCCTAATAGGGCAAAATCAGGATCTCTTCAAAAAATGAAGAGATGGTGATAAATTAATATGGCCTAAGATAGGGACTCGAGTCACAAATCTGCTCATATCACATTCTTCAGCTTAAAATTCTCTCATGACTCTCCAGGATCCACTGCCCTAAACAAGGGAGTTCACATTCCAACTTGGCCTACCTCTCCAACCTCATCTTTTTCTATGCCTCCTTTCGTAACCTAATCTCCAGTCCCCATGACCCCAAACTTCTTGCTGGTTCCCAGACAAGCCCTGTTCATTCACATTTCCATGCCTTTGCAGGAGCTATTCCCATCATGTGCAGTACACTCTCCCCAAATCTCCTCCCTCTAGAGAATTCTACTCATCTTTCAGGACGTAACTCATACCTCATCTCCGCGGATCCCTGATTTCTGTCTCATTGCCCTCAGGCAGAGACATTCATTTGTTTCTCTCTTCCTCTTCCTGCCTTGACAGTGCCCAGTGAGTACTTATCACATTATTTCACATTTATCCATTTACATATCTGTCTCCCCCCCAAAGACAATCAGCTTCTCTTAGGAGAGAAATGGATCCTTTGTCATCAAGCCCAGCATTTGATGCATAGAAGGATTCAATAAATGCTGAGTGATTAAGTCAATTTTGGCGGTAGAACTGACAGGACTTGATGCGATTATTGGTTATGATGAAGAGGGGGAATAGAAACTAAGTAGTTTCTAGCTTGGGTAATTGGACAGTCATAAATAATCTAGCTTCCATATAGCTTCCCCTGCCTCCGGTCCTGACCCACTATAATCTTTCCTTTACAAAGCAGCCGTAGTGATCTTTTACAAATGCAAATATAATCCTGTATCTCCCCCTAGCCAAAAGCTCCCCAAGGGCTCCTTATCACTATCAGACTGAGTCCAAACTTCTTAGGGTAACCTGGCCCCTGCCTGTTTGTCCATCCTTGTTTCCCCCACTCTGTCCTCACACCTTTCCCTTTAATATCCTGTGGCTTTGTAGTTTCTTGCATATACTCTCATGCCCTTGCTCACTCTCTTTCTTCCGTCTGAAACCCCTTGCCTCTTCTTCTCTGCCTATCTCCTACACATACGTCGAAATTGCTTGTTTGCCTCCCTTTTCAAGAAGGTAAACTCTGATAGGGAAAGGACTGTGTCTTGTTTACTAGTTATTCCACAACCTATCACAAAGCAGACGATCGATAAAGATTTGTTGAACTGAACTCAACTGCATGGACGATGATACTATTAACAGAACTGTCATATAGCAGCAACTCTTGAAAGGCTTGAAGCCATTGAAAGGTCTTTAAATAAAAAATTCCATCAGAATGGTGCTTCACCAAGATGGCTGGAACTGAGGTATAGAGGAGAAGTAGGAGGGGAAAGGGTTAGAGACGGTTAAGGAGGATGTTGCAGTCATTAGGCGAGAGGTGTTAGAGACCTAAGGTAATGACAGTGGAAATGGATATAAGTGAGGGGATCTGAGAGACATATTACAGTGGTAGATTTTTTTTTTTTTTTGGCTGTGCCATGTGGCTTGCAGGATCTTAGTTTCCAGACCAGGGATCAAACCTGGGCCCCCTGCAGTGGAAGCGTGAAGTCCTAACCACTGGACAGCCAGGGAATTCCCTACAGTGGTAGATTTGACAGCAGATATATTATGAAAGTCAGTAGATCCCACTGTGGGCCTGTGCTGGTCTTCCATCAACTCTAAAGGCAAAAAAGAAGCAACCCATCTCCTTCGTGAACAATGACACTGCAGTCTTACTCATGGGAAGAATGTGGGCTTTGTGACAGGGCCAAAAAAATTATTAGCAGCACAGAGGACATTTATTGAGTGTACATTCAGATAATGCATTTGGCTTGGTCCCCTCCACTCTTCAGTTTGCCTTCCCCCAGCTTGTGCAGTGAGAGCTGATATTTCTAATGCCGTCCTTCTGAGCCTTCAGGCAGAAAAGAAAACCAATGATGGCAACAGCCTCCTTTAATAGGGTGCTGGCTTGCTAAGTGTCAGATGCTACACATACATACTTTCATTTGTTTTCCACACTAAATCCTCCTTCCAAGCCTATGAGACAGAAATTATTATCCTCATTCTCCAGATGAGGAAAATGAAGCTCAGAGAACCACAGCTGGGTCACCTAATGACACAGTCATTTTGTTCCGGTCTGTCTAACTTCAGTTGCATGCTCCTTCAACTACACCAGTGGTTCTCAACCTCAGCTGCACATTAAAATCACCCGGGGAGTATTTTATTTTCTCTCTCTCTCTTTTAAACAACTTTACTGAGATATAATTCACACCGTACAATTCACTCATTTCAATGACTTTAATATATTCACATATATGTGCAACCCTGACCACAGTCAATTTTAGAACATCTTCATTACCTCAAAAAGAAATCCCATACTCATTAGCTATCACCCTGCCATTCCTCCATCCTCCACCCCCAGCCCTAAGCAGCCACTCATCTATCTGCTGTCTTTATAGGTTTCCCTGTGCTGGACTTTCATATGAATGGAATCATATAATATTTGGACCTTTGTGACTGGTTTCTGTCACTTAGCATAACGTTTTCAAGTTTCATCCAGATTGTAGCGTATATTTGTCCTCCATTCCTTTTTTATGGCTGAATAATATTCCGTTTTATGGATATACCACTTTTGTTTATCTCTTCATCCATTGATTGGCATTGGGTTGTTTTCACCTTTTGGCTTTTAAGAATAGTGTTGCTATAAACCATTCATGTACAAGTGTTTGTGTGGATATATGTTTTCACTACTCTTAGGTATATGCCTGGGAGTGGAATCGCTGGTCATATGGCAACTCTATATTTAATCATTTAAGGAACTGCTAGACTGTTTCACCTGGAGAGTTTTTAGACTATACTAATGCCCTGCCCACCCCACCCATCACTTACCCTCTGAGCAAATGAATCATACTCCCTGGAGTTGGGTCCTAGTTGATTCCAATAGTCCCCTCCCTCGGCAGATTCCAGTGTGCAGCCTACATGGAGCACCACTGCACTACACCATGATCTCAAGTATATTTGCTATGTGACACTGCTGAGGATTATCTATTTTTGAAGAATTATTAACTACAAGGATTCAACAAGAAGCCAGTGCTTCAATATTTATTTATTAGCTAAGCCAACCACCCTGGTGACTCATGATTCTGGGAAGAGAATGTTTGACTAGAGTGTTCAAGGCTTGTAGCTCTCTTTTCTGTCACCAAGGCTGATCTTCAGAGCAGGAAGACTGGAAAGCAAATATTGAGCTGGATTTTTAATGTGCTGAGGAGGTATTGCTTCTACACACTGCTGGTCGCAGTGCCTAGAATGACACCGTGAAAAATTCTTTCACTGGGGTCTGGAAAAATTATAGGTCTTCAAGAGTTCCTTAAGAAACTGCAAAGCTCCCTGGTAGAAAGGAAATTGACAGGGAGGGAGAGAGAGCCAGGTGGAGACATGACTTCTTTTTGGCAAGAGGCCAAGGGAGGGGGAATTGGCAGGAAGGATTGCTTGCCTTCTTTCAGCCCCTCTCTGCCCTCAGGCTGTTCCATGCTCCCACATTGCTGCAGGGTGAGATACTTTCTGACTTTGCCAGCAGGGGACACTGGGTACAGGCGTGGAGTGTGGGGCTGGGGATGGGTGAGGGGGGCCAAAAAGACACATCCTGGATTTCATCATTCCACCCAAGGCCCCTCCCTGTTTGGCCCAGCTCAGTGCCTGGAGATTAACAGCTGAAGATTTTCAAAATATTTCCAGGAGTATGTTTACAGCAAAACATGTTGAATCAATTGCTAATTATGAATTCTCTGTCCACTTCGTATTGCTTCCAGGACTTTGCCCTGTTGACCCTTTTTCTCAATTCGTCTCAGGAAAAGAAACGCCACACTTTTGAGAATTCAGCCGTTTCTCCTTAGCAACATGGGGTCTGTAGTTTAGGTATGTACAAAACACTTTCACATATGTTTGTTACAATTTTTGACCCTTAAAAAACTTTGGGAGATACTATCATCTCTATTTACAGATGAAGAAACTGAGGCTTAGAAACAGTTAGGTGACTTACCTAAAGACACACTACTAGTTTTAGGCAGAGATGGAGCTAGACCTTGGGCCTCCTAATTCCATGTTCTTTCTGTTCTACTCTGCCTAGATGAATATCCACTATGCCTTAAGGAGCATCTGTAAGTGAAAGAATCAACCCCAAATATAATTTTGTGAGTCTTTTTTCCCTCATATTTCCCCAATCCCTGAACTTTTAATAACAGTAAAGAGTAAAAAGTATCACTAAGTGACATTAAGGAACTAGCTGAGCTCCCATAACACGAATTTACAATGGGACTAATTATTGTTGCTTGTTTTTAATATTTGCCAGTATCATTTAATGTAAAAGTTCTCGAAATTTCTTAAGGTCCTGAATCCTTCTGGAAATGTAAGTACAATGTGTGGTCTATTCAAATAAATGCATATGTGTATATTATATATATATATATATATATATATATATATATTACAAGTCAGAGGGTTCATGAAGCCCATCTTTGGATCCCAGGTTATGAACCCATAAGAGGGACTAGGAACAGAGAAAAAAAAGAAACATGACTGTATTTGTCCAGGACTGAGGATTAGCAAGACGGATATGACAGAAGTTACAAAATAGAGCAAATTCAACAGGAATGTTTGACAAAGCAGAGCACTGAGTTTGGGCCGGAGAGAAAAATAATGAAGATAGAAGGTGGCTGCCAGACTTGGAGAATGAGGATGGAGGATTGGAATTGAGGTCTTGATGAAACCAAAAAGCATGTTGATTAAGAGACAGGTAAAGGGATAGGAGATTGTGATTAGGGGTGGAGGGGTGTCTCAGGTTGAGACATTTCTGAGATGGAGCTCTCCCTCTGAGCTTCAAAAATGTATATCCAGTTGCCTACTTAGCATCTCCACTTGGATATCTAACAGAATCCTCGATTTCCCCCTTCCACATCAACCTATTTCTCTTCCAAGATTTCCCATCTCAGTTATTGGCACTACCCAGTTGAAGCCGAAAACCTGGGTCATTCTTGATTCTTCTCTTTCCCTCTCACAGCCAGCCCATCAGCTAGTCCTGTCAGTTTTCCTTCCATCGTGTATTCTATACCCATCAGCTTTCCTTCATCTCCCTTGCCACCAGTCAAGTCCAGAACAGGCTTATCTCTCACCTTGACTACTGGAATAGCCCCTTAACTGCCCTCTCTACATTCAGAATTGACCTCCCCACCCCCCATTCCATCTTCCACCCAATGGCTAGAGGGATATTTTTAAAATGTAAAGCACATATCACTTTCTTCTTTCAGTCCCTTATATGACTTGGAGATATCCCTGAATCTTCTCTTGCCCTATCTAGCACCTGATCCCCCATACAATCATTCAGTAATCCTACTGGCTCTTTCTCCAAACCACTTTCTCAATGATCGCCAGGGCAGAAAGCTACCGTCGCCTCTCAATAGACTCCTAACCAGTTCCCCTGACTCCACACTTGCTTTCCACTTCCATGGTCTAGTCTCAACCCAGCAGCTGTTCTGGTTCTCCTAAGACATAAGCCAGATCTTGCCACTCTTCTCAAAACCCTACAATGACTTTCTATTCTACGCAGAATAGAATAAAATCCAAAGTTTTATGTTGACCTGCAAGGCCTTAAGGGTGCTGGCTCCCTATTAGCCTCTGACCCAATTTCCCACCGCCCCTCCTTCCTCTGTTCTAGCAGGTAGCCTCATTCTTCCTCACTTCTGCCCCGGGGCCTTTATGCCTGCTCTTCCCTCTGGTTGAAATGCCCACATTTTCTGTGGGCCTGGCTCATTCCTGCACTTACACCAATTGAGGAAGTAAAATATTATCGGTGAGGCCTTCCCCGCTCACCCTAAAATGGTTACTGCCCCCTCGGCTAATTTCCCTGCCCCCACTGACACTTCCTATCCCCTTCCTTGCTTTATTTTTCTCCATAGTACTTAAAACCATTGTTTAGTTTGTTCATCAGCTGTCTCCTCCCACTAGAATATACACTACATGAGGGTAGAGTTTTATCTGTTTTGTATAACTGTATTCCCAGTGTGCAGAACCATGGCTGGCACACAGTAAATTCTACATCAGTGTATGGTGAATGAATTGCTATAAAGGCCCTACATGATCTGGCCTCACCTATCTCTTCATCCTCATTTCTCCACCACCCCTTAATGACCTACAGACTATGCATTTCTCTCACCTGAGCATTTGGCACACTTTATTATTCTCTGTTCATTTGCCTGTATTTCTAACTACACTGTAAGCTCCACCAGGGCTGGGGGCTCACTTGCCACATTATCTTCAGCATCCTGCACGGTGCCTGGTGCCAGAGTTGGCACACAGTAAATGTTTGTTGAATAAATGAATGTGTCATGGGAGTCTTGAGGTTTCTGAATAAGGGGAAAGATCACTAATAGTTGGATGAATTGATAAGAAAATGCTTCATAATGCAAAGCAGAACTACAATTAGGTACCACCTCACACGGGTGAGAATGGCCATCATTTAAAACTCTACGAATAACAAGTGCTGGAGAGGGTGTGGAGAAAAGGGAACCCTCCTACACTGTTGGTGGGAATGTAAATAGTGCAGCCACTATGGAAAACAGTATGGAGTTTCCTTAAAAAGCTAAAAATAGAACTACCATATGACCCAGCAATCCCACTCCTGGGCATATATCCAGACAAAACTATAATTCAAAAAGATACACGCAACCCTATGTTCATAGCAGCATTATTTACAATAGCCAAGACATGGAAACAACCTAAATGTCCATCGACAGATGAATGGGTAAAGAAGATGTGGTACATAAATACAATGGAATACTACTCAGCCATAAAAAAGAATGAAATAATGCCATTTGCAGCAACATGGATGCAACTAGAGATTATCATACTAAGTGAAGTAAGTCAGAAGAGAAAGACAAATACCATATGATATCACTTAAGTGTGGAATCTAAAATATGACACAAATGAACATATCTATGAAACAGAAACTGAATCACAGACGTAGAGAACAGAATGGTGGTTGCCACGGGGTAGGGGGGTAGGGGATGGATGGATTGGGAGTTTGGGATTAGCAGATGCAAACTAATATATATAGAATGGATAAACAAGGTCCTACTGTATAGCACAGGGAACTATATTCAATATCCTGTGATAAACCATAATGGAAAAGAATATGAAAAAGAATATATATATATATATATATATATATATATATATATGTGTGTATAGCTGAATCACTTTGCTGTACAGCAGAAATTAACACAACATTGTAAATCAACTATACTTCAATAAAATCATTTTTTTTTAGAAAAGAAAATGCTTCATAAAGAGATGGCATTTAAATGCACCCTTTAAAAAGGTGGAGCTTTTTGAAATAATCCAGATAATCTTGATGAGAGTTGACCGTGGCTTTAGTCTCTGGACGTAGCAGAGTGGGTAGAGCTCTACTTCTTCCTCTTTTGTTCCTTTTCCTTCTCTGTCTGAGCAGTTCAGTCCCCATGCCATTAAGAGGGATGGAGCAAGGTGCGTGGAAAGGCAGCTTGGAGTGAGAAGTCAGAGCCAGGTCACTGTCAGAAGGGCATCCCTGCAGAGCCCCAGCATTTGTGTGGAGTCAGACTCCAAGCAGGTGCAGTTTCAAAATCTAAGCGGCATGGGCAGGTGTCCATGCAGGGGGAGGACCCAGAATGGGACATCCGAGCCCAAATGGAGGGTGTCCATCTGCGAGGTGAGCACCTGCCATAGGATGTTGGAACCCAAGTGAATGACAGTGGCCTCCATGAAGGGGGAAAACTCAGCGTCAGAACCAGAGCAGGGTAAGAGAGGGCATCCGTGTGGAGGAAAGGCTTGGCACGGGGTGTCAGAGCCCAGAGAGGGTGAGGAGGGCATCCACACATGGGAGTGGCCAGGCATGGGTTGTCAGAGCCTGAACGGGGTGAGAAGGTTGTCCATTCCTGGGTGATGAAGGCATGCATGGATGAGCAGCCTGGTGTGGGGTGCTGGAGCCCATGCAGGGTGAGAAAGGAGTCCACAAAGTAATAATACAAGGGGAAAAAGAGTAATTTCACAGTGGAAAACCTTAACCAAGTGATGGAAGTGAACGTCGTCAGTAATAGAATACATTGAAATCATGTGCCCCCTGATAGGATGCAATGAAAAGTCGAAAGCATCACTTCTATGACAACTGTGCCAAAAATGCATAACCTGAACCTAATCATGAGAAAACATGAGACAAACTCAAACAGGGGACACCTACATAACTAGCCTGTAGTACTCAAATGTGTCAGAGTTTTTAGATTTAATTAGAATTATTTTAACATGGAAAATAATTGTAACAAATATAGTAGACAAGGGATTAATAGATTTAACATATAAGAAATTCATACAAATAGAGAAGATAAACTTAAAACTTCAAGAGAAAAGCAATTGCTTTGTACTCACTTGAGGGATTTCATTTCTCCAACAAATCAGGCTGACAAAGACTCAGTTCTTTCATAGAACCCTGCACTTTTCCTTCATTGCACGGTTTCCTTCACAACGGTTATTAAGGAAATATTTACGTGTCTTTGTATTTAATGTCTGTCTCCCACATTAGACTGTAAGCTCAAAAAAGGCACTGATTTTTTTTGCCTGTTTTTTGTATATTGCTGTGCCCTCAGTATTTAGTAGAGTGCTTGGTGTATAGTTCTTGGTCAATAAATATTGGTTGATTGAATAAATGCTGAGGAGAGAGAGAGACCATCCTATAAGTTATTTCGAGAAAGAGGCCTCTTGCATGACGGATACGGTGGGCCAGCCACAATGTACCCCAGGAGCCAGTGGGGATGGGAACAGTCCCATTCACCCATCTGTTTTGAGTCAGGCCAAAGACAAGGGTAGGTCTAGCTATCTGCGTAACTGTGGAAAACTGGAACCCCTCAGCAGAAACCTTCACAATGCTGGCACCTAGGGCATGGAGAAGCTGTCTGCCTGCCAACAGGAGATCCAGCCTGAGAACTTGGCAGCCTCAAAGCCTCACCCGGAACTGACACACATCCGGAAGAGTCCACCACAGAAGTTGTCTTTGCCCTGCAGCTTCTGGCAGGGATCCAGGGTCACCATGCCACAGCTCTCTCTCTCTCTCTCAGGGCCCAGATGAAAAAGGGGGCAATTGCCCAACAGAGTGTCTGCTGGGATGTCCGCAAGGATGAGCCCTTACAGAGGTCTGCCTTTCTTACCTCGTATTCAGAAAGGAGGTCTGGCCCTGAGCCTTTTCTAAGTAGTCGGGAGTGGAGAAGGGGAAGCCTTCCAAGCAGAGAGAAAAATAAGTAAAGGCATAAAACAATGATACACATTGGGATCTAGAAGTAGTTTGACATGACTGAAGCTTTGGGGAGGAGACGTAGCGAAGCAAAAGATGAGGTTCAAAGGGCGAAAGGCCGCCCCTTGGACGGCTTACCAAGGAAGCCGAACTTTATCCTGCAGGCAATGCAAAGTGACCGAAGACTTTCATGCTGTGACATTTTCACTCTGAATGCCAGGTGGAGAACGGTATGAAGTGAGAGACAAGCTAGGCAAAAGGCTTTAAAATGGTCCAAAGTGTAGTAAAGGCTCCAACTAGGGTAAAGCTAGTGAGTACAAAGAGAAAGGGTCGATTAAGAGAGTCTGTCATACAGAGCGAAGTAAGTCAGAAAGAGAAAAACAAATACTGTATGCTAACACATATATATGGAATCTAACAAAAAGAAAAAAACAAGGTCATGAAGAACCTAGGGGCAAGACAGGAATAAAGACGCAGACCTACTAGAGAATGGACTTGAGGATATGGGGAGGGGCAAGGGTAAGCTGGGACAAAGTGAGAGAGTGGCATGGACATATATACACTACCAAACGTAAAATAGATAGCTAGTGGGAAGCAGCCGCATAGCACAGGGAGATCAGCTCGGTGCTTTGTGACCACCTAGAGGGGTGGGATAGGGAGGGTGGGAGGGAGGGAGATGCAAGAGGGAAGAGATATGGGAACATACGTATATGTATAACTGATTCACTTTGTTATACAGCAGAAACTAACACACCATTGTAAAGCAATTATACTCCAATAAAGATGTTAAAAAAAAAAGAGAAAGAGAACATGTAGATTAGAGGTGAGGGGTGAAATGGGGTAACAAATCTAGGCTGATGGTACTTTCACTGAGGTAGGCAATATAAGCAATGAGATTTGTTTGGACACGTTGAACTTGAGGTGTGCAGTCATTGGATACACAGGTCTGGAGCTCAGAAAAGAAGCCGAGGCTGGAGATACAGATTTGGAAATCATTAACATATAACTGAAGCCTTGACTGGAAATGGGATCACCACAGAAGGTATAGCATGACAGCCAAAAGCCAAGGAGAGAGCCTGGAGAATGACCAATGATTAAAGGATGGTCAGAGCCAGAGGAGAGAGCAAAGGAGACTGTGAAGTTGGAGAAAATAGCAGAGGTTCTATCTCTTAAGTCAAGAGAGAGCTGATTTTTGAGACATGGGGAGGGGTCAATAGTGTCAAATGGCATTAGGAAGTCAAGCAGTGTGAGGGCTGAAAACAAGTGATTGAATGCAGTAATTAGGAGGTTATTGGGGACATTTCCTAGGGTTGTTCCTGGCAAGATATGAGGGCAGAAGACTGACACCATTAAGAACCTGAAGGAGAGTTCTATATCCTAAGACTTTCCATCATATCTGTGTAAAACCTTCAGAATCCCATGAGAAAATAAATCTTTATTTCAAAAATGTACTTTCAGTTTTGAAAATAAATGCAGAAATATGCTCCCAGTGGAAAAAGGATGGTTCTGTCTGGGTCAAAGAAGGTCCAATTTTTCATGGCAGCACAAGGGATGGCCTAGAACCTTAGAGGTCATGGCTTGATGTTTGGCTCTGATTCATATGGTTCAATGGGAGCATTAATTGCAGATGACTGTGCTGTGTATGGGTGGACATTATAGAGTATTTGCCCACAATGCATGATTACAACACGTTCTTTGGTAAGTTCAAACTGGGGTCCAGGAAGAAGGATATTGGTCAAAGCCAGAGAAATGGTGCTAAACATCAAGTCCAAAGAACAGATATAACCATCATCAGAAAGAGGAATCATGAGATCAGAAGCTGAAAGAATAAGATATAAGTGGGGAGGAAAGTCTAGGACAGAAAGTTCAGAACTAAGGCTGTGAATAATTCAGATCGAGGCCTGGTTTTGGGTGATTCTACCTATGTGGTGTGAACTGTCAGGTTTGATGGCTTCAAAGAGCTACACAGTCCTGCCCAGTGAGGCTGATTTAAAAAAAAAAAAGCCTCTTTAGAGCTATTAGCCTATAGGTAAAGAGCCCCTGAATGAATGTTCCACCTGGTGTCTGAGGAAGCATGACTGTACATGGTAGTAAGAGTTGGACTTTTGGTCTATGTGGAATCCCAAGGCTCTTCTCAGTAGAAGGAGTCATTTCCGAGAAGGCTTTGCTTCAGGTTAAAAGTCAAACCGTGCCCACAACTTGACCTCATTATTCTGTTAGTATTGTTGGTTGATTTGTGTCCCCCCAAAGATATGTTAAAGTCCTAACTCCCAGGACCTCAGAATGGGACCTTATTTGGAAATAGAGTTGTAGTAGTAGTTGTTGTAGATGGAATCAAGTTAAGATGAGGTCATAGTGGAGTAGGGTGAGCCCTTAATCCAATATGACTGGTGTCCTCATAAGAGGAGAAGAGACCCAGAGAGATACATAGGGACATGCCATGTGATGACAGAGGCAGAGATTGTGTGATGCAGATTTAAGCCAAGGAACACCCAGGATTGGTGGCTACCACCAGAAGCTAGGAAGAGTCAAGGAAGGATTCTACCCAGAGTCTCAGAGGGAGTATGGCCCTGCTGACACTTGGATTTTAGACTTCTAGCCTCTGGAACTAAGAAAGAATCAATTTCTATTGTTTTAAGCCACCCGGTTTGTGATAATTTGTTAGAGCAGCCCTTGAAAACAAATACAGTTAGCAAGTATAAAAGAATACCACTACTCCAGGGACAAGCTTCCAGTCGAGAATAAACCCTCACAAGAGGGGTTACTGTAAATATTCCACTCAGGCCGAAACCTCTGGCTACGTGACAGAAGAACTGACAAGCTACAAAGAGTGGTGAAAATCTTGGTGTCATTCCATGGATTCTAGATGATCTTTGCTCTTGGAGAGATTTAAGCTAGCTTGGTCCATAATTCCTAAAGTTTGAACTGGAAATCAAAATTTATGTCTTAATGTGGGTGGTTTGTTACAAATCAAATCCAGATTTTTAGTCGAGGTAGTATTTTTATAGAGATAATAAATAGCAACAACCACAAAATATGTAAAGAGGACATAAACTTTTTTTGGAGGGTGCATGGCCTTTTTATTTGCCTTTCATTTTTCATCAACAGACTTTATTTTCAAAGCAGTTTTAAGTTTACAGAAAAATTGAGCAGAAAGTACAGAGAGTTCTCATATACCCGCTCTGTCCACTCCCCTACTCACCACCCTGCACACACTTTCCCTTATTATTAACATCTTGCATTAGTGTGATACATGTTACAGTTGATAAGCCAATATCAATACATTATTATTAACCAAAGTCCATAGTTTACATTAGGGTTCACTCTGTGTTGTACGGTTCTATGAGTTTTGACAAATGGATAATGTCATTTATCTACTATTACGGTATCATGTGGAATGATTTTTCACTGCCCTATAAATACCCTGTGCTTCACCTATTCATCCTTACCTCCCCCAGAACCCTTGGCAACTGCTGATCTTTTTACTGTCTCCATAGTTTTTCCTTTTCCAGACTGTAATTTAGTTGGAATCACACAGTATGTAGCCTTTTCAGATTTGGTTTCTTTCACTTAGCAATATGTGTTTAAGGTTCCTCAATGTTTTTAGTTTGCTAAGTCATTTCTTCTTAGAATGAATAATATTCCATTATTTGGACGTACCACAATTGGCTAATCCATTTACCTATCAAAGGACATCTTAATTACTTCCAAGTTTTGGCAGTTATAAATGAAACTGCCATAAACATTCATGTGTGGGTTTTGGTGTGGATGTAATTTTTCAATTCACTGGGGTAAATACCAAGGAGTGTGATTGCTGGATCATATGGTAAGAGTGTGTCTAGTTTTATAAGAAACTGCAAACTGTCTTCCAAAGTGGCTGTACCATTTTGCATTCCCACCAGCAATGAATGAGAGTTCCTGTTGCTCCACGTTCTTATTAGCATTTGGTGTTACCAGTGCTTTGGATTTTATCCACTCTAAAGGTGTGTAGTGATATCTCATTGTTCTTTCAGGAATAAATAGTTTAAGATTAAAGCTAGAGGACTTCCCTGGTGGCAATGCAGGGGACACGGGTTCGATCCCTGGTCTGGGAAGATCCCACATGCCGCGGAGCAACTAAGCCCGTGTGCCACAGCTACTGAGCCCACGCTCTAGAACCCGTGAGCCGCAACTACTGAGCCCATGCACCCTAGAGCCCGTGCGCCACAACTACTGAGCCCACACTCTGCAACTACTGAAGCCCATGCGCTCTAGGGCCCGCGTGCTGCAACTACTGAAGCCTGTGCACCTAGAGCCTGTGCTCTGCAACAAGAGAAGTCACTGCAATGAGAAGCCCATGCACCACAATGAAGAGTAGCCCCCACTCGCCTCAACTAGAGAAAGCCCGCGCACAGCAATGAAGACCCAACGCAGCCAAGGGAAGAAAAAAAAAAGATTAAAGCTAGAAAATCGACTCCTTTAAGATTCTAATGGAGACTTCTATACCTTAAGCCATTCCTTTGTAAGTATATAAAACCTTCAGAATTCCATGGGTAAATGAACCTTTATTTAAAAATAAACCTTCGGTTTGAAAATAAATGCAGAAATATGTTCCCAGTGAAGAAGGGATGGTTCCTGAATTGTTGCAGAGCTTGTGAGCATTTCAGAGGTCGAGTCATGAGTCTGATGCATCTTTGCTAAGTCTGGGACTCGCATTTTGTCTTTAGCCACCCTCTCCATAGACTTACACCCTGTCACAACTCCAAGAAGGATATTCCTTCCAGTCTCCTCTTTCCCCGTCTCTGTTCACTTTGTAACATCTCTGTCTCTATCTCTCTGCTTTCATCTCCCTTAGGGTCTTGCGTGTCCTGTCCCTCACTCTGTGATCCCCTACTCCCATGCCGAATTTCAATTCTGTCCACTCATCTGAACCTGAAAACATCATGCTAAGCCAAAGAAGGCAGACATAAAAGGCCACATATCATATGATGCCATTTATATGAAATATCTAGGATGGGCAAATTCGCAGAGATGGAAAGTAGAGGCGAGATTACGAGGAGCTGAGGTGAGGTGGAAATGGGGAGTTATGGCTTATGGCTACGGAGTTTCTGTTTTGGGTCGCCTAAGGTATGCTTTTTGTTTCTGAATTTATTGATAGAATTTTTATGTTTCTTCTTCTAAATTTTAAAAAATCAGCTGAGTGGAACATTATTTAATTTTTTAAAAGTTACATTACTTTTTCCTTGTATGTGGCCTTTATATCCTCCTGTAAATGCATAGCCTTCTATCAGGGTCTACTGGGCCTTGGAGCCTGATTCTTCCCTTTGTAATTCCTCAGAAAGGAACATATGTAAAGAATAAAGCTCTCTAGGTCCTCTGCTATGAACTAGCTAAGGGTGCTTTCTGGAAACTCACAGAGATCCCCATCCTTGATTGCATCCCTAAAATCTAATGACTGGTCAGAGTAAGCCTTGTGGTAAGTCAATAGACTAGGCCCACTTTCTAGTTTTCAAGGCCCAGTGGCTTCCAAAAATTCTCTCTGCCTTGGGATTCCAGATATTGTTTTCTGGCACCCAAAGAGTAATTAGAATATTTCTCTCTATAGGTGTCTCCACAGGCGATACTTTATCTCTGTAAAGAAGACTGATAATTAATTGCCTGGTGTCAGACTTTGAATCTTTGGAAAAATTCCCGGTTTTATTAAACGGGATTGAGGAGTGTTTTGTAGTCTTGCTCACATGGGTTCCTATAGGGCCAAGGAAAGGCTGGTGCCTTGGTTAGTAACAGCCGAGGACAGAAGTGGTTAGGTTTTGCTTTGTGGACATAAATTTTGTTCTTATTACTGCTCAGTTGAGGATAAGATGAAATTTCGAAAGGCACTTCCAGTTCTGAAATTCCATGCTTTTCGTAAAAGTGAGCATACCTTGTTGCCCACCCTCACTCACACATCAAAACCTTAATGCGTGGTCTACAACCTGGACCCAAACTTCCTCACCGTTTGCCCACACTAGGTACCCTGAAATCGGGGTCTTTTCCCTTCTTCCTTGCCTGGCTTTACCTGCATACCTGCACCTTCTCAACACTTCCCACAGCTCCTCACCACCCAAGACTGCTCAGGGCAGTTTCAGCTGGTTGTCTCTGATGTTCCTTTCTTAGCTTTCATCCTCTTTGAGCTTTCTACAACAGCTGACATTATTGATGTTCCTTCTCCTCCTTGAAACTCTTATTTTGAAAACCTCATGATATTGGCCTATTCTCTTCTCTCTTTATACTTTCAGATTCTGAAATAGTATCCCTCCAAGGGCTTTCATTATTGTTTCTGTGATGAAGACCCTCAAATCGGTATCTATAGTCCAGTCCTCTGACATTATATCTTACTTTCTGATACACATCTCCATCTAGGTATCCCAGAGGTGCTTCAAATTCAGCATCATCTCCCCTCTGTGCCCCACCCCCAACCTCTCTTCTTTTTTTTTTAATTTAACTATAGTTGATTTACAATATTGTGTTAGTTTCAGGTGTACAGCTTCAGATTCATTTCCATTTTAGGTTATTACAAGATGTTGAATATAGTTCCCTGTGCTATACAGTAGGTTCTTGTTGGTTATCTGTTTTACATATAGTAGTGTGTATATGTTAATCTCATACTTCTAATTTATCCCTCTCCCTACCCTTTCCCCTTTGGTAACCTAAGTTTGTCTTCTGTGTGTGTGAGTCTGTTTCTGTTTTGTAATTAAGTTGATATATATTATTCTTTTTTAGATTCCACATATAAGTGATATCATACAATATTTTTCCCTCTCTGCCTGACTTACTTCACTTTGGATCCATCCGTGTTGCTGCAAATGGCAATATTTCATTCTTTCTTATGGCTGAGTAATATTCCATTATATATATATGGCACATCTTCTTTATCCATTCATCTGTTGGTGGACACTTAGGTTGCTTCCATGTCTTGATTATTGTGAATAGTGCTGCTATGAACATTAGGGTGCATGTATCTTTTTGAATTAAAGTTTTTCACCTTTTCCAGATATATGCCCAGAAGTGGGATTGCTGGATCATATGGTAACTCTGTTTTTCATTTTTTAAGGAATCTCCAGACTCTTTTCCATAATGGCTGCACCAATTTACATTCCCACCAACAGTGTAGTGGAGTTTCTCTGCCCTGAAATCCTGTCCTTTATTTCTTGCTCCCTGGTTTACATCTCCATTCACAGTTCCTGTCACTAAGAAACACCATGTCCCCATCCTGAACTGATGACCTCGGGACTTATTGAACATGAAAGAGAAATAAACTTCTCTTATTTGGGGATTTACTATCGCTCATAACTAAACCTAATCCCAATGATACAGTATTATTCAGCCTCCTCTGCCTTGTCTTAAAGATAAGATCTTCCTAAATCCCTGTTTGAGTTTTAAGAATGTGTTTTTCAATGTGTGATACGAAGTGAGTTGAGTCCAGGGTATTCTCTTGTTAGCCAGGCAAAGGACAGTTCTTGGATGGACCCCTCTAAACCAAGATTGCCAATACTTGTGTGCTTACTTCCATCTGGCTTCCAGTTTTAAACACAAAAGATTATTTCTGAGGTCCAAGAAAAGCACTACTTTTGATCATAACTGGAGAATATGTTAGAGGTGGATTATTTCATCTCACTCATTTCCATTCATGTATTAGTCTCAGGGAGAGACACTAGAGTGTGACGGTTAAGAACACGGACTCTGAAGCCCTATTCCTTGAGTTTAAATCCCAACCCTATTACTTCCTAGCTTTGTGACCTTAGGCAAGCTATTTAACCTCTCCACACTTTCATTTCCTCACCTCTCAAAAAGTGATGATAATAGTGCACACCTTATAGGATTGTTGTGAGGATTAAATGAATGAATATACACAGAGCACACACATAAGCACATAGAGCAATGTCTGACACATTTAAGGGCTTACTATAAGTGAACGTTATAATGCTTGACTTTATCACCCACTAGGGGTATAATGGTGAATAAAATTGATACTTCCCCGCCTTCATGGCTCTTACAGTCTAGTACAGAGGGTAGGCATTAAACACTTAAGTAATTTTTAATTTAGAGTTCCGATTAGTGCTACAAAGGGGCTGATTAGCATGCTTAAGAGAGAATGCTCTTCTAGTCCAGATATTCAGGCAAGACACCTCCGCTGCAGCACGGAGAATGAGTAAATTAGCCTGGGGAAGAGGGCTACGAGAAAGAGGAGGAGGCTGAGAGAAGCCAGGATGCCTGGCTGGTCTCTCATAGGTCTAGGGTGCTCAGCCTGCTATAGGCCAGGACTGCATGTGCTTCACAATTAAGAGAGAAGGGCCTTGAGGACCAGGGAAAAGAGAATTCCAGTGGCTTGCCCTATGGAAACAAATCCTCTAATCCCCTGGGAAATTGCAAGGCACAGGGACACAACCCCGGGCCGGGGGGTGGGGGGGGTGGGGGGGAGGTGACTGCTGGAGGCTACATTTTGTCAAGGTAGATTAAAGCATCCATGAAGATATTCTGCAAGGAAAAGTCAAGGCAGGGAATCACACAAAAGTGGCCAAATTGCTTTTGCAGCTGAACTTTCAAAGAAGGCCTTTGAACACTTAAGAAATCATATTTGCTGTACATATGTGAAGAGTTGAGTCAAGAGACCTCAAATGCTCAAATGTATTCCTGGCATGCACAACCTTAAATTAGAGGGGCTAAATAAAGCTGTGGCCTGCCCTTTCTGAAAGTTTGCCAACCACTGATATAGATCATGTGGGACAAGGGGCCTCATCTGGGCTGATCTTAGGACAGACGTTGGAACTTGCTTTCTTGCTGAAATGTCTGACATCAGCCCTAATTTTTAGTTATGTATCCCTCTCCCCAAGACATCAAGTACTGGGGGCCCTCAGGGAGGGTACGTTCAGTCCCCAGGAGGCCAAAGGGCTCCTTGTTTAGAGAACAAATGATTCCTGGCCCCAAGCAGCCTGCCCCAAGTTGTTTTTTCCTTTCTGCATAGACCCATCATCTTCGTGGCTTTTCGAGATGCCCTTTGACTTCTGAGCAACGTGTGAAGCTTTCTTTTAGTCCAGCATCCGCGAGCGCTCCAGACCTCCCAGGCAGCTCCGAGCCACGCTCCACATCACCTTGTTTGGAAACATCACCATCTGGTGGATTTCACTGTATCTGCTCTCAAAGACCTGGCTGTGTTTTGACAATTGAGGGCATCCATGACTTGCTGGATGTTTCAGCTGTACACTGGCTCTGAGACTGGTATTTGAGGAAGCCAGATTTGAGGGGCAAATAAGGAAGAATGTTCTACGCTCTGTGCTTCTAAGCTGAAATCTTGGCACACTGTCAGCTCTCTCTCTACGGCTTGATTGGCTTTTCTCAGCAGCACAATGTGCCCCCAGTGGCCCTTCTCTTAAAGAGTTTCATTGCACCTCCTTGAACCTGGATTGTCTTTGCAGGGATCACAGGAAATTTTCAAGGAGTGGAAAGGATCTAATAAATGGCTGCTTCCTTTGTAGCTGTATGAAATTCAATCCCTGGAATCTGACAGGAGGCAAGACTGCCTTCCTTCAAATGCAGGCCCATGCTGGCATGGTGAAGCCCAGGGACCTTGGGTCAGATGACCCCCAGGAAGCTCAGCCGAGACACATGCTGTGGGATCCACACTGCTCTTCCTCTTTCTTAGCCGAAAAGCATTAGTGAAGTCTCTTGAACACTGTCTTTCATTAGTATGAGTGTAGGGAGCAGAAACGCAAGCATGTTCACTCCTAAAAGACAGTATCTGCTCAAGTAAAAAACGTCTGGACTTTGGAGTTAAACAGACTTAGATTCAAATCCCAGCTCTTCCACATACGGATTGTGTGGATGAAGCACAGAAACAGCAGCAAGGAACTCAATCTCTCTGAGCTTTAGTCTCTTTATCTGAGAAATGGGATAATCATAGCATCTACTTTATGCAGTTCCAGTGCAAATGAAATGAGAGAGCGATGTTGCTGTTATTAACCCTCACTTGATAATTTTAGAATACAATATTTTAATTTATTTGGGGTTTTGTTGCAGTTTTGACAGCAAAAGAGTTCAAATCTCTTTCTTGATCTCTAAGCCAGAAGCCATTACTCAGAACTGATTTATACTGAGAATGATGTTCTCTTAAAAAAGCATCTATTTAGTTTCCAACCAAAGTTTCTTTTTTTTTTTAAACCCAAAGGACTGTGTTTAAATTACAGATCTACTTTAGATCTAATTATCTGATTCATTTAGCATGGTCTTTCTCAAACTTCATTTTCTTCTAGGCAGCAGGGTCCTTTTTTTTCAAATGAATTCTCACTTGGAACCCTGATGTATTGAATAAATAAAAGCAAATATGCCCGGGGTGGAGCTGCAGCTGGAGCTGGGGGAAGAAAAGCAAGTTTCTCTTTGGTTTCCACTTGAATGGAAGCTCTAGAGCAGCAGGTATTTTGCCTGTTATGTTCACTGCTATATCTCCAATGTCTAAAATAAATAATGCCTTACATTAACAGGGCTCAACAGAAGTTTTTGAATGAATGATGGAGGAATAGCATATGAAGAAGCCTGGCACATAATAGGCACCCAAGAAAATCTTAGTTGAAAATCTAAGTTAGTTGAAATCTTAGGGTTTTAGAAAATCTAAAACCCTGCAGGAAGCTGAGCTCACACGTGGGAGAAGACTTATGTCCTCCCTTCTCACCCACCCATCTTCTTACCCCTCTTGCTATTCTCTTAGACCAGTTAGGTGTGTAATGGGGGACTGGCTATGCCGAGAGCAAAAAAGGTACCAGACGGAGTGCCTTTGGCCTCATCCCTTCTTTCTCACCTTCCCCAAAACTGGGCATATGACAGAGCTTGCAAAAATCAGACTGAGCACCTGGTTAAACAAGAATATTCACCAAACACCCTCTTCAGTAACAGTGCATCACTAAGAACAGACACAACACATTTGGCTCTGTAGCTAACAAGTCAAATTTGAGATTTGGACAAATAAAGTTAACAGGCAGCCTGATGGAAAAAGAACAAATTCAAACTTCGGAGTCAATAGGCCCCAAGTTCCAGGTTTGCCAGCTACTGCTAAGGTGATCTTTGGGTAAGACCTCTTTGATCCTCAATTTTTTCGCCTACAAAATGATCTTCCTTCCTTTTCTGATAAAAATAGTGCCCACATCATAGGTTTATGTGGAAATTAAATGAGCTGATTAGCTAATTGATTAACAAAGTGTCTAGCTCATAATGAACACTCGACAAAAGCTCATTTTCCCAGAAGTCTCAGAACAATCCTGTCAAGATAAACTGTTTTATATAGATCTTCCCAAAGCGAAGATCAAAGATGTATACTACAGAAATTCAGAGACTCGCTCAGGGGTGAATGAATGTTAGGACATAATGGAGGCATGTTTTAAGTGGTGAAATCCTGATGCTCGTATGGGGAGGCAAAGCAGGATTCCTGAGCTCCCTGAGTGAGAGGTAGGCAAAAAGTGGGAGGCAATATGTGTAGTGGTCAAGAGTTGGACACTGAAGTCATGAATATGTGACCTGAGTTAAAATTCCAGCACTGGCATTTGTTGATACTTATTTTTTCTGGACCTCCATTTCCTCATCTGTAATATGGGGATGATAGTAAGAATTCCTGCTTCAGGGGGCTGTTTTGAGGATAAAATGTGATAACATATTCAAACTTTTTGAATATGGTAATAACTCTACATATAGTAGTTATAATTATTAGTATTCTTGGGATTAACATACCTGGAAAGAAAGATTGGACTAGAAAGAGTGGCAGTTTCTTCAACTCTAAACAGGGGCAAAGACTCATTTCTAGAGAGGCGGTTCTGCATGGATCCTGAGTGTCAGTCCTATGTAGAGCTCATTCTTGAAAAGGAAAGTAGAAAGATGGTCATGGGAGGGCCCTTTACCTAGCAAAAGTTGTCACTTTCACTTTCTTGAGTTATCTTGACAACAACTTGTGAAGTAAGCAACCTGAGTGTCTTAAGCTGGTTTGCCACAAGCAGACACTAAGATAGTTTCATGTGCACATGGTTTATTAAGTAATTACTCCTGGAAGAACTGGAGTGGGGCAAGTAGGATACAGAATGAGAAGAAGCAAAAAAAGGTGCAATTTTGGGCTAAGTCCCAACTTTAGTTTTATCCTTCAGGGAGGCTCTGACATGTAAATTATACATCAGAGCTGAGCTTTTATATTTCTGCATCAGCCATTGGTTAACGGCTGCCCTGGAGAGATTTAAATTTCACAGGATTTTCTGATTTGTCTGCACTTTTAGGAAAAGTGGCTCCAGTCTCCCAGGGACAGTCTTCTTAAAAACATTCGCAAGTGCTGGCCTTTAAAAGCAAAATACATAGATGCTGGGAAGATGGGCACACAAAAATAGTAAAAGGTATTTGAGGGGATCTGGGCAAAGCACAGACACATTGACAAGGTTTGCTACCCAGGGGGTATTAACCCTATTTTATAGGTGAGGAAACAGGCTTAGAGAACAACCTACCAAAATCACCCAGTTGGCAAATTATAGTACCAGGACTACTACTATAATTTTTATTAGATAGTTACCAAGATGTTGATGGTGAATATCTCAGGTTTGTTGAATAAATTCAGATGACTCTAATTCTTTCTTTATGTGTTTATGTTGCTAAACTTTAAAAAATGAACATTTATTTTTATATGATCATAAAGAACTATTTTCATGGGAGACACAGAAAAAGAATAAGTCAATACACCTAAGAAAGGTCCTTTCGGCTCTGACATTCTATTAAATCCATTGTAAAAAGTTGATTAACTTTCAAGACTATTGGCACTTTTATAAGGGACCCCTGAATAAGAAAAATAGAAAACAACTAGAAAACAATTAATAAGATGGCATTAGTGAGTCCTTACCTATCAATAATTACTCTAAATGTAAATGGGCTAAATTCTTCACTCAAAAGACATAGAGTAGCTGAATGGATAAAAAAAAAAACAAGAACCAACAATATGCTCCCTATAGAAGACTCACTTCAGCTATAAGGACACATATAGACTCAAAGCGAAGGGATTGGAGAAAGATATTCCATGCAAATGGAAACCAAAGGAGAACAGGGATGGCTATATTTATATCAGACAAAATAGACTTTAAGAAAAAAACTATAGCAAGAGACAAAGAAGGTCACTCTATAATTACAAAGGGGTCAATTCATCAAGAGGACCTAACAGTCGTAAATAGATATGCACTCAACCTCAGAGCACCTAAATATTGGGTTGGCCAAAAAGTTCTTTTGGGTTTTTCTGTAACCTTTTTTTTTTTTTCTTTTAAAGAGACAGCCTTTATTTTTAAGGGTTTTTTACATTGAAGAATTCAAAAAGTGGTAGGTTTTTGGAACTTATTGACCTGTATTTAAAAGGAACTGTTAACAAAGATTCACCAGAAATAATCTGAACAAGCGGGAACATACAGTTAACACTACTGAAGCCTACTAAAATAATTCCAGGACATACGGTTTATACTACATAATGACCTCTAAATGCTGTCACTGTTATGAAACTGCTTCTCTTCTAAACACACAGTGGTATAATTAACAGT
Organism: Eschrichtius robustus; assembly: GCF_028021215.1. Taxonomy (NCBI): domain Eukaryota; kingdom Metazoa; phylum Chordata; class Mammalia; order Artiodactyla; family Eschrichtiidae; genus Eschrichtius; species Eschrichtius robustus. Next base: position 115,862,729 of record NC_090845.1, on the reverse strand, counting down.
ATTCAATCACTTCTGTTCTTTCCGGACTATATAAAAATTAAAATCCCAGTTAAAAAACTAATATATTCATCTCTTTAAATGTTTCTTACAGATACAATTTCAATATTTTCATTCAATGGTGGTGTGGTTTAAGAGATTTTTCGTTCACAAGTCAAACAGCAATCCACCCAAAGGGAACTGATAGTCTATAGACTCACAGTGCAAATAAAGAGTTCAGGAATGCAGCAACTGACCTTTCTAAAATACAATACAGATACAATTCTTAGAAGATACACGCAATAAGCTCTACTAAGCAGCTGGCCACAGAACTAGAACATTTGATAATTTTACTGGTGACTTCAATGGGACTCCAGATGTTTCCAAACTCAACTTGAACTCTCATCTTAGGCTTTTTATTTTGCCTTTCTAGTTTCACTAATGACACAAGCATGATTCAAATCCCTGAAGTATTCATTATAGTCAAGGGCATATCCTATAACAAACTTGTCTGGAATTTCAAATCCAACAAAGTCTGGTCTATAACCAACACTTCGAGGGGTCCTTTTCAACAGCAAGCTTGCAACCTTGACCATCTTTGGATTATGCTGCTTGACCAAGGAAAGCAAGGTTTGCATTGTTTTGTCAGTGTCAATTGTATCTTCAACAATCAAGAGGTTCTTTCCAGTTAAAGTTGAGAGATTATCTCCACCAATTACTTTTATGTCACCTGTTGACTGGTTATTACAGTAGATTTTCAGTCTGATAAAATCTACAGTCATAGGAATAGATTTATCACTATTTCTGTTTGGTGCTTTGATGTAATCTAGCAGGTCAGCAAAGAATTTATAGCCCCACTTGAGCACACAGAGGCCCATGATGTGATGGCCTCCCATCTCCTTCATCACATCTTGAGCCAGCAATTCGGTCCACAGTGCTGGGGCTGTGGGTCACCATAACGGAGCTGGCTGGCGTGTGGGCTGAGGGCAGTCTGGGATGAGCTTTTTCCATAACATCTTATGGAAAAACCCAAACGAAATTTTTGGCTAATCCAATATATTAAGCAAACACTAACTGATCTGAATGGAGAAATAGACAACAGTACAATAATAGTAGGGGACTTCAATAACCCCACTTTCAATAATAGATAGATCAGCCAGACATAAAAGAAGGAAATGCTTGACTTGAATTATACTTTAGAGCAAATGGGCCTAACAGACGTATATAGAACATTCCATTCAACAGCAGCAGAATATATATTCTTCTCAAGTTCCACATGGAATATTCTCCAGGAAAGATCACATCACAAAACAATTCTTAGCCAATTTAAGAAGGCTGAAGTCATACCAAGTAACTTTTCTGACCACAAAGGTATGAAACTAGGAATCAATAACAGAAGGAAAACTGGAAAATTCACACAAACGTGGAAATTAAACAACACACTTCTGAACAACCAATAGGTCAAGGAGGAAATCAAAAGGAACATTTAAAAATATCTTGAAAACGAACAAAAATGGAAACATTACATACCAAAACTTATAGGATGCTGCAAAAGCACTTATAAGAGGGAAGCTTTAGCAATAGGTACTTACATTAAGAAAAAAGAAAGATCTCAAATAAATAACCTAACTTTACACCTCAAAGAACTAGAAAAAGAAGAATTAACTAAGCCCAAATTTAGTAGAAGAAAGGAAATAAAGATCAGAGCAGAAATAAATGAAATAGAGACCAAAAGAAAAAAAAACAGAAAAGATCAATGAAACTAAGAGCTGTTTTTTTATTTGAAGACAACAAAAACTGACTAAATTTAAAGAGAGAAGACTCAAACAAATAAAATCAGAAATGAAAAGGAAATATTACAACTGATATCACAGAAATTAGAAAAACCGTTAGAGATTACTATGTGCCCATCAACAGATGAATATATAAAGAAGATGCAGTATATATATACAATGGAATATTACTCAGCCATAAAAAAGAATGAAATTCTGCCATTTGCAACAATGCAGATGAACCTAGAGAATATCATGCTTAGTGAAATAAGTCAGACAGATACTGTATAATAACACTTATATGTGGAACCTAAAAAATAATGTATATGCAAAACAGAAACAGAGTCACAGATATAGAGAACAAACTAGTGGTTACCAAAGGGGAGAGGAACAAACTAGGGGTAAGGGATTAACAGATACAAACTACTATGAATAAAATAGATAAGCAACAAGGATACATTGTAGAACACAGGGAATTTTTAGCTATTAACTTGTAACAATTTATAATATAATATAATCTGCAAAAATACTGAATCATTTTGCATGAGATTGTTCAATTTGAAGAAATTGAAGAGGACACAAATAAAAGGAAATATATCTAATGTTCATGTATTAGAAGAATTGATATTGTTAAAATGTCCATACTACTGAAAGCCATCTATAGATTCAATGCAATTCCTATCAAAATTCCAATGGCATTTTCCACTGAAATAGAGAAAAAATACTAAAATTTGTATGGAACTACAAAAGACCCTGAAGAACCAAAGTAATTCTGAAAAGAACAAAGCGAGAGGCATCACGCTTCTTGATTTCAAACTATGTTATTACAAATGTATGGTAATCAAAACAGTGTGGTACTGGCATAAAAACAGACACAAAGACCAATGGAACAGAATCAAGAACCCAGAAATAACCCCTTGCTTACACAGCCAACTAATATTGACAAGGGAATCAATAATACTCAATGGCGAAAGGATAATCTCTTCAATAATTGGTATAGGGAAAACTGGATAATCACATGCAGAAGAATAAAATGGACCCTATCTCACACCACTCACAAAACGTTAACTTGAAATGGATTTAAAGAATTAAACATAAGATCTAAAGCTATAAAACTTCTAGAAGAAAACATAGAGGAAAAGCCCCTTGACAGTGGTTCTGGCAATGATTTTGGGGGCTATGACACTGAAAGCACAAGCAACAAAAGCCAAAGTAAACAAGTGGGACTACATCAAACTAAAAATCTTCTGCACAGCAAAAGAAATAATTTAAAAAATGAAAAGGCAGCCTATGGAATGTAAGAAGATATTTGCAAATCATATATCTGATAAAGAGTTAATATCCAAAACATAGAAGGAACTCATAAAACTCAATAGCAAAAACAAACACACAAAAAAATCTGATTGAAAAATGAGCAGAGGAACTGAGTAGACACATTTCCAAAGAAGATACACAAATGGCCAACAGGTACGTGAAAGGATGTTCAATATCACTAGTCATCAGGGAAATGCAAATCAAAACCACAATGAGATGTTACCTCACACCTGTTAGAATGGCTATTATAAAAAAGACAAGAGATAAATTTTGGCAAGGATGTGGAGAAAGGGAAACCCTGGTGCACTATTGGTGGAAATGTAAATTGGTGCAGCCACTATGGAGAACAGTGTGAAGATTCCTCAAAAAATTAAAAATAGAACTACCATATGATCCAGTAATCTCACTTCTGGGTACATATCCAAAAGAAATGAAATCAAGTCTTCAAAGAGATACTGCACTCCCATGTTCATTGCCATGTTATTCACAATAACCAAGATACAGAAACCACCTTAGCGTCAGTCTACAGATAAATGGATAAAGAAAATGAGGCATATATACACAAGGGAATATTATTGAGCCATGAGAAAGAAGGAAATCCTGCCATTTGCAACAATATGGATGGACCTTGATGGCATTAAGTGAAATAAGTCAGACAGAGAAAGACAAATACTGTATGATATCATTTACATGTAGCATCTATAAAACTCAAACTCACAGAAACAAAGTAAAATGGTGGTTGTAAGTGGCTGGCGGGGTGGGAATGGGGAGATGTTGGTCAAAGTGTACAAACTTCCACTTATAACATGAATAAGTCCTGGGGATCTAAAGTATAGCATGGTGACTATAGTTAACAATACTGTATTATATGATTGAAAGTTGCTAAGAGAGTAGATCTTAAATGTTCTCATCACAAAAAAGAAATGGTAATTACACGAGGTAATGGAGGTGATAACTAACCCTACTGAGGTAAACATTTTACAATGTATAAGTGTATCAAATCATCACATGTACACGTTAAACTTAAACACTGTTTTATGTCAATTATATCTCAATAAAGCTGGAAAAAATAAGGAACTTTTGAAAAAGAATAGTCTTTAACCCCAAAGAAATAAGATACTAATGATGAAATGCCAGGAACTGGGGCCCTAATTTTGGTCAGAATCCTTAACTCTTACCCTTAAAGTCATATCACAGTTCACCCTTTGGATCTTAGGAAAAAACAGTGATGTGGTGCTTTTTATTTTTATTTTTGATTTAGGTTTATTTTTAAATGGTAAGGGTAAAAGCTATCTAGTATACTCTTCCATTTACATCCTAGCTCACCAACCCTGGGATCCATCGCTCAATTTCCTTTTGCTCCTATTCTGGCCTCCTGCTCAGCGCTCCCTCTCCACCTTCTTATGTGTGTGGAGGGACTAAAGTGAAGACAGACTGGCCAGGCTAATTTTTCCAGGGGTGAGCCCAACTTTGGATTTTTACTTTAAAGTAGAATATGAAAATTTCCTTTAAGACAGTTTCCTGTTTTGGATCACAGTCAATTAGTAACATTTTGCCAGTAGTAACTGAAGGAATGAAGTCTAGGTGGAAAAAGAGAGAGGAAAAGAGAGAAATTCTTCATTTACCATTTTAAACTTCAGCAAACAGTGAATTATTTATATTTATTTCCTTGATACTCACCCATTCAGCAAACGTTTATTTTGTGCCTACTGTGTGCCAGGCACTGAATTTTATGATTTCATATATCTAGATCTTTTCTTTCTCACAACAACTCTATGAATTAGAATTGTCACCTTACTTTATAAGTTAGGAAACTGAGGCACAGGGAGCTGAAGTGACCTGTCTCAGGTCACATTGCTGGTAAGATTTTAAACAGATTCTTTGGTCACCAGAGCTACAGCTTTTTCCACCAGCCTTGCAGCTGACTCTTCACTTGGAGTTGTTGTGGAGACTGTGCTGTGAGCTGTCAAAATATTAGCAAAGGTATGCTCTCTTGTCCATCAGATGACAGCATTTCGTTGGTCTAATTTTACCAGCCTATTTATTTAGTGACATAGGATAAGTTGGTTCAATATAGACAAAAGGTGGTGTTTTGGGATTCTTACCCAATCAGGTTTAAATGTACTTTTGAAAATGTCTCCTTCAAAAGCCAGAGTTTTACTTAATGGGGAAACCCTGGAAGCATTCCTGCTAATGTCAGGAGAAAGGAAATGATGCCCATTATTGGCACTATTATTTAATGTTTCATTGGATGTATTAGCTAGCACACTCTTGCTGAAAGTGAAAATTGGTATAACATTTTCAAAGGGCAACTTGATAGTATCTATTAAAAGATAAATTTTCAGACCCGGTGATCCACCATTTCAAGTGCTAGAAATTTATCCTATAGGGACGTCGCCACAAATGTGCAAAGATTTATGTACAAGGATGTTTATTGCAGTATTGTTCATAAGGGAAAACAACCCAAATGTCTATTAATAAAGGAACTGAGAAAATATACAATAGTGCATTAAAAAAAAAAACTAGATAGATCTAATGTACTAATATGGAAAAATGTCCATGTTGTACAGATCAGTGAAGAAAGAAAGTTTAAAAATAGTATGGGACTTCCCTGGTGGCACAGTGGTTAAGAATCCGCCTGCCCATGCAGGGGACACGGTTTTGCACCCTGGTCTGGGAAGATCCCACATGCCGCAGAACAACTAAGCCCGTGCGCCACAACTACTGAGCCTGCGCTCTAGAGCCCGCGAGCCACAACTACTGAGCCTGCATGCCACAACTACTGAAGCCTGCACGCCTAGAGCCCGTGCTCTGCAACAAGAGAAGCCGCCATAATGAGAAGCTCACGCACCGCAACAAAGAGTAGCCCCTGCTCACCGCAACTAGAGAAAGCCTGCGTGCAGCAACGAAGACCCAATGCAGCCAAAAATGAATAAATTAATTAATTAATTTTAAAAAAATACCACAGACTAAATGGCATAAACAACAGAAATTTATTTCTCACCATTCTGGAGGCTAGAAATCCAGGATCGAGGTGTTGGCAGGTTTGGTTTCTTCTGAGGCCTCTCTCCCTGGCTTGCAGATGGCTGCCCTCTCACTGTGCCCTCTCACGAAATTTCCTCTGTGTGTGCGCATTCCTGGTCTCTCTCGTGTGTAAAAATTTTCTTTTCTTATAAGAACACCAGTCAGATTGGATTAGGGCCCATCCTAAAGGCCTCATTTGAACTTACTTATTTCTTTAAAGGCCCTCTCTCCAAATACAGTCACATTCTGAGGTACTGAGGGTTAGGGCTTCAATATATGAGTTTGGGAGGAACACAGTTCATTTCATAACAGTTTTTAATCCGGATTATGAAAGTATGGGAGTTTACTGTACTAAACTCTTTGGTTCTGTATATGTTTGAAAATTTATATTAAATACAACATTCTAGAAGAGGACATAAAAGTAGACCTGAACAAATTGACATACATGCCCCATGAATAAGAAGACTCACCATCAGAAAGATATGTTTTCCATAAATAAATTTATAATTTTTAACACATCTTTATAAATATACCTGATTCTTTTCCTGAACTGTACAAGCTTATATAGAAAAATAAGTAAACAAGAATAGCAGGGAAAACTTTGTAAATATAGAGCAATGTGGAGTAGAGCAGCCTTATTGGATATTAAAACATACTCTAGAGCCTCAAAACTTAAAACAATGTGAAACTAGTACATGGAAGGAAACAAAAATCCAAAAACAGGCCCAAATGCATATGGCAATTTAATATATGATAAAGGCATCTTCTCAAATTGATGGGGGTAAAAATGAACTTTCTAATCAATGACATCAGGACAACTGGGTAGCTATTTGGAAAAAGATTAAATTTGATCCATACTTCACACCATATATCAAGATAAAATCTAAAGAGATCAAAGATTTAAATTTTAAAAAATGAAGCCATAAAAGTACTAACGGTAAAGCTTGAAGTGAAGCAGGCCTTTCTAATTATGACACAAATCCAGAGGCCATTTAAAAACTGATTGACAAATTTCACTTCACCAAAATAAATAATTTCTCATGGTAAATAACACATACACATACACCATAAGCAAAGACAAAGGATAAATGGGGAAAATATTTGTAATTAATTCATATCACAAAGGGCTAATTTTCCTAATTTTTAAAGAGTTCCTAGAGATTGAGGAAAAGAGACAGTAACCAATATTTTTTTCAAAAAGTGTGTGGAACTACATGGAAAGATAGTTTATAAAAAAAAAAAGAATACCCTGAAACATCTGAAAAGATACTCAACTTCTCTCATAATATGAAAAATTCAAATTTAAAACTACACTGAGATTCTTTTTCTCACTTATCAATTTGTCTAAGATCAAAAAGTTTGACAGCGTACTCTGTTGGTGAGCCTGGGGAAAATAGGAGCGCTCATACATTGTGAGTAGGACTGCAAGTTGGTACAACACTTGTATTAGGTTGGTAGGTGTGCCATTACAAAGTACCAGACACTAGGTAGCTTATAAGAACAGAAATTTATTTGAATTTATTTTCTCACAGTTCTGGAGGCTACAAGTCTGAGATCAAAGTGCTGGAAGGGTTGGCTCCTTCTGAGACCTCTCTCCTTGGCTTGTAAGTGGCCATCTTCTCTTCCCTGTGTCTTCACATGGTCTTCCTTCTGTACATGTCTATGTCTTAATGTCCTCTACTTATAAGGACACTAGTCATATTGGATTAGGGCACACGCTAATGACCTCATTTCAACTTAATTACCTCTTTATAAACCCTATCTCCAAATAGAGTCACATTCTGAGTAACTGGGGGTTAGGACTTAAACACTTGAATTTTGGGGGACACAAATCAAATCATAACAACCTTTATGGAAGGAAATAGAAGTCGCTATAAAAATTACCAGTACATTACCCTTGTCCAGCAATTCCACTTCTGGAAATCTATCCTACAGATAAAATGACATACATATAAAATGACATATATATGAGGATATTCATTTCAAACTTGTTTATGAAAGCAAAGAGTTGGAAACAACCCCTGTCCACAAATAGGGGATTATTTGAGTCAACTGTATTTCACCTACACGGTGAAAAATTATGCAGCTGTAAAAAAATCAGGAAGCTCTCCATGCACAGCTAAAGAGAAATCAACAATGATGTATGAAGTAAGAAAAGGAAGGCACAAAACAGTTTAACAGCATGCTACATATGTATGAGAAATACATTCGTATTTTCTTGTACAGTATTTGCATAAAGAAACACTGAAGGCTAAATAACAACAACAAAAAACTAATAAAATTGGTTACTGATAGGGATGTATGGGGACACAGAATAGAGGGGACAGAAGTGGAATTGAGCTTTTCCATATATTCCTTTTTATATAATTTTCATTTCTAAATCACGTACATTCAAAACAATTACAATTATTATACATAAAGTTTCCTAGTTCAGCCATGAAATTTCTAGTACAGTATGAGACTAACTCTAATCCTTTTACTTTTGAGAATGGCTTTTCTCAGTTTATCAAAGCTTCATCTAGGGTTTTCAAATCGTGCTCCTGTGAAATAAAGAAAATCCCCAGGGGTTGCAAGTGTTTTCTTTCTTCTTCTTTTTCTTTGAAGAAAGGAATCGAGTTTAAGAGGGCTAGAGTGAGTCCAGTTGGATTTGATGTTGACCAAATAGGAGATAGCCCAGATGCTATTGATCATCAGCACGTGGCAGCACACATGCCCTTGAGTGTGCATCAATTCAAGCAAACAGAAGTGTGCCCTGCTGTGGGTGGGGGGGGGTGCCTGGATGGGGGTGGGGGGACCTGAGCGCACTGCCTGCAGCTAAGAGTGAAATTCCTTGAGAAAGCCCCCTTCCTGTCACAACACTCACAGCACTCTGAGCCTGCTCGCAGCCCAACGGCCTCTCCGAGAATGCTACATTTAAAAGTGCAGTTTTTGGATGATTCCCAGAAGATTTTTGTGGTTGATGTAAGTGGAAATCACATTGCTATTATTCCTTTATTATTCATTCAATAATGGTCATTTGTGGACAGCCCATTAGCTGGAGATGTTATGTCTTCTTTAGGACCGAACGAAGGAGGACTGTGGGTTTTAGCTTTGGAAAAAGAAATCTGTATTTAATATCACAATGTAGCTCATGCTTTCCCACTAACCTTTCTTCTAGAACAGGTTCTCTTTTCTCAAGGGATAACAACAGCAAGTCTTAAAGATACGCTAAATATATGTAAGAAGACAAAGCAGAAATAACTTAGTTGTCCTACCCAAAAAGGTATTATTGCTCATTGAAATAATTTGTCTGTGAGTCTCACCCCATGAATATTTGTGGGGAGAAAACTGTGGTTCCGAGGGAAAGGAGAAGGGGAAAGCTACCCTCCTTTTCTGAAGAAAACCTATGGGGTTTCGGAGGGTGGAGGGCGGTGGGTAGAATTATGCAGTTGTAATGAGAACTTCAGGAAGTAATGACAAGTATAAGAGAGAAAAATAGGATAAGAGACTATTTAGTTTGATTTAGTACTTATAGTTCAGGGTTCTTCATATAATTCCTAGCTACAAGATGATTGTTACAATTATACCTCATCTCTTCAAGAAAGAACAAATGTATTAAGCACATCATTTGGGGCTCATCTTTCAGTATCTTAAGAGATGTACATTTTGATGTCAGGATTTACGTACGAGCATTTGGAAATGTTCTACAATTTTATTGGAATCAAAAAAATGCTATTTGCTCTGATATTTACATTAGCTACTAACAAGGAACAAATAGCTCATTTCCTTTGAAATTCACACAAAATGCTGGTTGTTTTCTTTTATACATAAACTGACAACCGCTGTTGGGTGTGTAGGTAACCCGTTTTTCAAATAAGTATTTCATTTTTATTTGAATCATGTGCTTTGTGGGTGATTACTGCACGGTTTCCGCTGCTGTTTTGCTGTCTCTTCCTTTCACTTTTATTTGCAAAAGGCATTTCTAGCTCCACGGACCTGATGATTTGTTTTTGTAGCAAATAGCTTCCATTAGAGGTATGAGGCATTTCCTATTCTTTCTTGGAACTGTATTTAAGGGGTGGAAAATGTCTTTTGAGTAGTTTATCCATTTGCAGGCTGGTGGTGTACGCTTGCAGTGCTCCAGTACCTGAATTAGTGAGCTGGGGATTCAAAAGACACTGCTTTAGGCTAAATGTTTAATAGATATTTCAAGCTACTCAAAGAGAAATCTTTGACAAAAAGTGACAGAAGAGCTTTCTGAATGTACAGCTCAAATACAGATCCAATTAAATGGGGGGTGGGGGTGGGTGGGAGGCACAGTACCCTAGCTTCACAAAATTCACCTTCCGAGGAGCCGATTCTAGCAACTTGAAGCCAGCATGATTTGGCTTTAAGTCAGACTGTCTCCTTCCAGCTGCAACACACCGTGTTCCTTGGGAAGATAATGGGAGAGATTTGATACCCAGCAATTTGGGTGTCACAGCATCTGATCCCGTTTGCTCTGTGGAGGGCTGCTCTGTAAGTAGCAATCGTGGCGTTACCGAGAGTGGCAGTAGCACTAACTGTGGTCCCATGGGCAGCTTAGTCTTGAGGGAAATGGAACCTTAAGTTAGCATACAGCCATCTAACAGTATCTTCTCTCCTTAACAGTAGTAGACTGATAATCATGATGATGATAATGATAATGAAAATGATGATGAAGATGATGATGATGATAGTAGTAGTAGAGGGTCGCCAATGGGCAACACTAAAATTTAAAAAGCAATTTCACATCCATTAGTTCATTTGATCCTCCATTCCACCCTGTGAGTGAAAGTAGGGAAAAGATGAATGCAGAGCTGGGACTTCCAATCCAGGACTCTTCCCGCGATCCCATGTACAATTGTATCCGAAGACTCATCTGTCAGTAGCTGCCTAGTCCTGTAATATTGCCACTGCACATTAGTTTCTGTGGCCCTCAAAGGGCATAGAATTTGGCATGCAGTAAGGCTTCAATGACTGTTATGAACCAATTAGCAGAAGTCTCAAGAGGCATGGATGAGTCCCAGGGACAATTGTTCTTCAAGATAAGATTTAAGAAAATAATTGGTTGCATGGGGGGAAATAATGGCATCTTGGGCATTAGTGTTGTTTTTACAGAGAGTACAGTAGTGGAAATATGAAAATGACACTGATCAGATAGAATAATGTCGCCTGGATTAGGCTAATTGACATCCAGAACCCTTTATTCCACCCCCAGTAGCATTATCTTAGTGAGTTTGCTGGTGTCCAAGATCTGGCTCAGGACTACAGACTCAGAAGCCTGATTTGTCAGCACTCCACAGATCTGAAGTCAGAAACTGATATTTTAAAATCAGGAGGCCAGTGTTACCATTTACAGCAGGATTGGGAACACTAGGGTTCTCTCATCAGTTACATAATATGCCAAAGGGCAGAAGAATCAGATTTAAAGGAATTAGATTTATGATCCTAGTACTGGATGGCCTGATAATGCATCCGTCTCCACAAAGGCCCTGTCATTGACACCTTTTAGTCACCTATTCATTCATTTAGTCATTTCATTAACAAATTATTATTGAGATCCTAGTATATTCCAGGCCCTGTGCCGGGCATGGTCTACTCTACCATATGGGTAAGTAAAGTTCTTGAGCAAGGGAACACTCTCGCCTGGGCAGTGCTGGCTGGGAGCTGCCAACTTGGGCTTCAGTGCTTCCTTTTCCTCTCATTGCATGGTTGACAAACTCCCTTTGTGATTGACATGTCTTTAAGTTGTTAATGCCTTCAGTTAGATTACTGAGAAGAGTGTCTGACCCCTGAAATGTCCTGGTTTTTTGAAGCTTCTTTGCATATCTGTAATCTGAGATACGGGGTGCTGATATTTATATATGAACTCTCTGAGAATATTAGTCAAACTTTTCCTTTCTGAATTTCCAAGAGTTTTTGGGGATGCAGGACAGATATGGGACTCCAGGATTGCTGGAATATGCCCACTAAAGTTTAATCCAATGAAGAAAATGTATTCGGTAAAAACCTCATCTTACTTTTCAAGTCAAGTTATTTGATGAAATTGATCACTGTTAAATATCAACAGCATCTCTAGTGTTGCACTTGGTAGGACTCTCCAGAATGATGATGGGAGTGGGTAAGCAGGAGGAGAAATGGAATAAGGTAATGATTTTAAAGATAATTGAAAATTCCCTGGCGGTCCAGTGGCTAGGACTCCATGCTTCCACTGCAGGGGACATGGATTTGATCCCTGGTTGGGGAACTAAGATCCCACAAGCTGCGTGGCATGGCCAAAAAAAAAAAAAAAACATTGAAGATTTTGGTGTTTTAGTTTTGCCTCTTCAACATGGGGACCGGGACTTTTCTGGATAGAAAAAGGGAGGATAAGACCAAAGTTAAGGCTTTTGAGCACTCAGAAAACATAGAGAAGGTCAGGTTTCTAACTTTACTAGGAACCCTCCCAATACCCACAGATACCAGTAGTAATAATGAGCATCCTTGGAGGGTGACCTCCTTTTAAGCCTGAACTGTTTGCTTCTCTGAGGTTTAGATGGAGAGTTTTCAAAACAATAATCCCATCACCATACTTGACACAGTTCTGTCTGATATGCCTCCTGCCTGCTGCAGTTCTATCTTTGTAGAAGCATAGTGAAAGGGGAAGAGCAGCTGTTGTTTGTGAATTCCCAAAAGCACATTTTATTTTGATGGTTTTTGGAAGCTAAAGCCAAAATAAGAGGTTTGGAACATCTCAAGACTTACATTTACCTGATTGCTAAGTGACTGTATTGACCAGCACAGTGAGTACCTAGTGGCTTACCCAGTGAGAGAATACAGTGAGTCAGCTTACCCCATTCCCTTGGGAGCCCATCATAAAGGCCACCAGGCCTCATTTTCTGAAAGAGGCGGAGGGGAAGCATTGCCAGGACTGAGCACTATTCAAGCTGAATAAGAAAGCCAAGAACCGCTTAGTGATTTTTTTATTGGTAGTGGTATTTACCCTTGGGATATTTGTCCAAGAGCTGGTTTTTCAATTTATAATGATGAGGAATCTTTTGTAGTTTTGTCAATAGCGAAATAGATACCCCTCCCCTTCATAAAGAAAAACTCTTCTAACACCAGTGAAATGGAGTTGCTCTGGTGTAGTAAAATGTACCTGGATTTGGGGCTACAAAAATTGCACCATTTTAGGTGTGTGATCTTGGGCCAGTCACTTAACCCCTTATCTCCCTGAGTTGTGAGGAGTGATATAAAGGATATAATGTATATTTGGAGTCTGATAAAGCAGGACAAAAATTTGACTCTGCTACTTCCAAGCTGTGTGGCCTTGGGCAAGTCACTTAACCTATCTTGGATTTAGTTCTATCAATGTTAAAATCTTGGACTTGGGGTGTCAGGAAAAACTTTCCAAATAATATACCATTTAAGTTGCTGAGTAGGAGCTAAGGAGGTGAAAAGTGGAAGGTAGGGTGAAGGTGGTTGTATGGTGGTTACACAAGGGAAAGATTGAAGGCCAATGTGCAAAAGAGAACATGGCCCTTTCATGGAAAAAAAAGGTCAGTGTGAGTGAAGAATGGAGTGTTGAAAGGAAGATGGAGAGTAGCTTGAATTCAAGCTGAAGCAGAGGTGGTCAGCAGTTATATCATTTGGCTCAAGTGGTATATATATAAAGTTTGGGCTTTATCCTGAAGGTGATAAGAGAATCACTAAAGAGTTTAAGAAGCTCAAAATGGGGATATTAGCATCTGTTAACTCATTAATTTATGCATTCATTTGCTCATCCAATATTTAATGAAATATGAGTTCTAAGTGCTGGAGATGCCAGGTAGAATCGGAATAATAGTTTCAAGTTCAGTGGCTCCAATTTTAGATAGCCAGCCTCTATCCTAACACATATGCCCAAACATCAATATTCCAGCCTGATAGAGAATGGTGGAGACAGAAAGAAAGGATGGATAAAAAGATGTTAATGAGGTAGAATTTCTAGAAGCATTTGATGTCAGCCTGGATACAGGAGGTGAGTTGAGGAGTCTAGATGACATCCAAATTTCTGGCTTAAGTAATGGTTTGGATGGTGGCCTCCATTCACCAAGATAGAGAAACAGAATAAAAGGAGCAAGTTTAGGGTGGGCAAGGAGCTTTGTTTTGGATTTATTGATGGGAATATGGGAAGAGAAATATATCTGGATTTGGGTAGACCTGAGATCTAGTCTCTGCTCTAAAAATTTTTTTAAACTTCATTTTACTGAAATATAGCTGATTTACAATGTGTTAATTTCTGCTGTACAGCAAAGTGATTCAGTTATACATATATACATTCTTTTTCATATTCTTTTCCATTATGGTTTATCACAGGATATTGAATATAGTTCCCTGTACTATACAGTAGGACCTTGTTATCTATCCATCCTATATATAACAGTTTGCATCTGCTAATCACAAACTCCCAATCCACCCCTCCCCAACCTCCCTTCCCACTTGGCAACCACAAGTCTGTTTTCTATGTCTGTGAGTCTGTTTCTGTTTCGTACATATGGTCACTTGTGTCATATTTTAGATTCCACATATAGGTAATATCATATGGCATTTGTCTTTCTCTGTCTGACTTACTTCGCTTAGTATGATAATCTCTAGGTCCATCCATGTTGCTGTAAATGGCATTATTTCATTCTTTTTTATGGCTGGGTAATATTCCATTGTCTATATATACCACATCTTCTTTATCCATTCATCTGTAATGGCCGTTTAGGTTCTTTCCATATCTTGCCAGCTCTAACAATTTTAAGGTGTGGAACATTGTGTGAGTCACTTCACCTCTCTGAGCCTGTGCGCTTATCACTAAAATTGCAATAATCATAGCACCTACCTCATGGAATCATTGTAAAGATGAATGAAATACCAGAGGTAAGGTTCCTGATGTAAAGAATGTGCTCAAAGCATGTTAATTCCCCTCTCCCTTGCTTAGAGACCTCTTTATTTCTATACTTTGCAAACCAACAGAGAACAGTCTTTCACCCTCAACTTGAAGTTTCTTTTGATAACACTTGATGTTGCAGCCCACCTCCAAGCAAAACAGAGCTGTGTTTCCCCCTGTTTGCTCTTCCTCTGGGGCTTCCTGGGGTTAATTCATCCTGCTTTTCTGAGCGGCTTGCCCTTTGCTTAGTCAGCAGCCCCAGGGGATTTGCTCTTCCCCCCACCCCCCCCCCCGGAGTCATTAATCCTGAGAGGGTCCATAATAACTGTCTAGAGTTACCTAAAATAATGGTGGGCTTCCTTTAAGGAAGCAGATGGAAACAGCCAAACCCTTTATCTTTAACGACATTTAATTTAAAATTTTTTTAACTTGATACTTTAAAAAAAATTGAGGTATACTTTTCTTTTAAATTGAGGCATAGTTGATTTACAATATTATATTAGTTTCAGGTGTACAACATAGTGATTCACAATTTTTATAGATTATACTCCATTTGTAGTTATTATAAAATATTGGCTATATTCCCTGTGCTGTACAATATATCCTTGTAGCTTATTTATTTTATACATAGTAGTTTATACCTCTTAATCCCCTACCCCCATCTTGCCCCTCACCTTTTCCCTCTCCCCACTGAAAACCACTAGTTTGTTCTCTATATCTGTGAGTCTGTATCTCTTTTGTTATATTCACTACTTTGTTTTCTTTTTTAGATTCCACATATAAGTGATATCATATAGTATTGGTCTTTCTCCATCTGACTTATTTCACTAAGCATAATACCCTCCAGGTCAATCCATATATATATCACATCTTCTTTATCCATTCATCTGTTAATGGACACTTAGGTTGCTTCCATGTCTTGGCTATTGTAAATAATGCTCCTATGAACATTGGGGTGCATGTATCTTTTCAAATTAGTATTTTTGTTTTCTTTGGATGTATACCCAGGAGTGGAATTGCTGGATCATGTGGTAGTTTTATTTTTAGTTTTTTGAGAAAACGCCATAGTGTTTTTCATAGCGGCGGCACCAATTTACATTCCCACCAACAGTGTTCAAGGGTTCCCTTTTCTCTACATCTTCGCCCGTGTTTACTTGTGTTCTTTTTGGTGACAGCCATTCTGACAGGTGTGAGGTGATATAGCATTGTCTTTTAAAATATTTTTTATTGAAGTATAGTTGACTTACAATGTTGCGTTAGTTTCAGGTGTACAGCAAAGTGATTCAGTTACACACACACGCACACACATATATTCTTTTTCAGATTCTTTTCCATTATAGGTTATTATAAGATATTGACTATAGTTTCCTGTGCTATAAGTAGGTCCTTGTTGTTTACCTATTTTATATATAGTAGTGTGTATATGTTAATCCCAAACTCCTAATTTATCTCTCTCCCCCGCCTCACCCCTGCTATCCCCTTTGGTAACCATAAGTTTGTTTTCTATGTCTGTAAGTCTGTCTCTGTTTTATAAATAAGTTCATTTGCATCATTTCTTTACATTCCACATATAAGTGATGTCATATGATATTTGTCTTTCTCTGTCAGTATATCTCATTGTTGTTTTGATTAGCATTTCCCTGATGATTAACAATGTTGAGCATCTTTTCACATGCCTGTTGGCCATCTTTATGTCTTCTTTGGAAAAATGTCTATTCAGGCCTTCTGCTCATTTTTTAATTGGGTTGTTTGTTTGATTGATAGTGAGTTGTATGAGCTGCTCATATATTTTGGATATTAACCCCTTATTGGTCAAATCATTTGCAAATATTTTCTCCCACTCAGTAGGCTGACTTTTCATTTTGTCCATGGTTTCCTTTGTTGTGCAAAAGCTTTTAAGTTTAATTAGGTCCCACTTGTTTATTTTTTATTTTGTTTCCTTTGCCTTAGGAGACAGATCCAAAAAAAATACTGCTACAATTTATGTCAAAGACTGTTCTGCCTATGTTTTCTTCTAGGAGTTTTATGGTTTCCAGTCTTACATTTAGATCTTTAACCCATTTTGAGTTTATTTTGTATATGGTCTTAGAGAATGTTCTAACTTCATTCTTTTTCATGTAGCTGTTCAGTTTTCCCAGCACCACTTATTGAAGAGACTGTCTTTTCTCCATTGTATATTCTTGCCTCCTTTGTCATAGATTAATTGACCAAAAGTGTGTGGGTTTATTTCTGGGCTCTCTATTCTGTCCCATTGATCTATATGTCTGTTTTTGTGCCCGTTGCATACTGTTTTGATTACTGTAGCTTTGTAGTGTAGTCTGAAGTCAGGGAGCATGATACTTCCAGCTCTGTTCTTCTTTCTCAAGATTGTTTTGGCTATTTGGGGTTTTTGTGTTTCCATACAAATTTTAAAATTATTTGTTCTAGTTCTGTGAAAAATGCTATTAGTATTTTGATAGGGGTTGCATTGTATCTGTAGGTTGCCTTGGGTAGTATGGTCATTTAAACAATATTAACTCTTCCAATCCAAGAACATGGTATATCTTTCCATCTGTTTGTGTGGTCTCCAATTTCTTTCATCAGTGTCTTATAGTTTTTTAAGAATAGGTCTTTTACCTCCTTAGGTAAGTTTGTTGTTTTGGTGCAATCATAAATGGAATTGTTTCCTTAATTTCTCTTTCTAATACTTCATTGTTAATGTATAGAAATGCAACTTTACCAAATTCATTGATGAGCTCTAGTAGTTTTTTGGTGGCATCTTTAGGATTGTCTATGTATAGTATCATGTCATCTGCACACACTATATCTTGGTGTGGGCCTCTTTGGATTGACTATGTTTGGGACTCTCTGTGCTTCCTGGTCTTGGACACCTGTTTCCTTTCCAAGGTTAGGGAAGTTTTCAGCTAATATATCTTCAAATATGTTCTCTGCCTCTTTCTCTCTCTCTTATCCTTCTGGGATCCCTATAATGCAAATGTTAGTACACTTGATGTTGTTCTAGAGGTCTCTTAAACTGTCCTCATTTCTCTTCATTCTTTTTTCTTTTCAGCTTCAGTGACTTCCACTACTCTGTCTTCCAGCTCACTGATCCATTCCTCTGTATCATCTAGTCTACTATTGATTCCTTCCAGTGTATTTTTTATTTCAGTTATCATATTATTCATCTCTATTTGGTTGTTCTTAACATTTTCTAACTCTTTATTAAAAACTCCTAACTTCTTGATGTTCATCCATTTTTCTCCTGAGTTCTTTGATCATCTTTACAATCATTACCTCGAACTCTTTCTTGGGTAGATTTCCTATTGCCACTTCACTTAGTTCTTCTTCTGGGGTTTTGTCTTGTTCCTTCATTTGGGATATGTTCCTCTGTTGCCTCATTTTGCCTAACTTGCTCTTTATTTCTATGTATCTGATAGGTTGGTTATGTTTCCTGATCTTGGAGAAGTGACCTTTTGTAGGAGATGTCCTATGCATCCGAGCAGTGAGCTCCCCTCTAGTCACCAGCTATATGCTCTAGGGGTGCCCCTATGTGGCTGCGTGGGTCCTTCTGTTGTAGCAGGTTGACTACAATGTGTGGTCTGGTAGGTGTGGCTGGCCTTAAGTCTGGTTGGTTGCCAGGTTTTGCCTTGTGTGGAGGCTACTGGCTGCTGGTTGGTGGGGCTGGGTCACAAGGTGGCTGTCTGTGGAACCCCTGGGGCACCAAGGCTAGTGCTGGCTCACTGGAGTCAGGGTCCAGGAGATCCCAGGGCTGGTGCTTGACAACCACAGGGTGAAGCCAAGTCCTGGGGCTAGTGCTGGCCCATCGGTAGGCAGAGCTGAATCCAGGGGTCTGGCTGCAGGGCCCAGGGGTCCCAGAGCTGGTGTTGGCCTGCTGGTAGGTGGGGTCTGGGCTCATCTGGTCCTTGGGCTAGTGCTGGTCTGTTGGTAGGTGGGCTGTGTTAGCAGGCTGTGGGTCTGTGGTTGTCCTGGAGCTGGAGTCTGCCTGCTGCTGGTGGGTGAGGCTGGTCCCAAGGCTAGAACAGGCTTGCTGTTGGGCAGAGCCAAATATCCTGGGGCTGGTGCCTGCCCAGTGGTGGGTGGATCTAGGTCCTTGGGTCTCTGGCTGCAGGGCCCAGAGGGTCCCAGGTCTAGTGCCTGTGCAGTGGTGTGTGAGGCTGAGTCCTGGGCCCTCTGGTGGATAGGGCCATGTCCAGGGGTGGCTGTGGTCTCAGCTTGCTCGCTGGTGGGTGGAGCTGTGTCCCCTCCCACCCCCCAGCTAGATGTTTGGCCTGAGGCATCCCAGTAGTACTGGTGTTTACAGGTTGGTGGGGGTGGGCGGGGCTGGGTCCTGAGGCTAACAAGCCAGAGGGAGGATTCCAAAATGGCATTTGCCTGCACCAGTCTCCACGTGGTAGAAGGACCTCCCAAAAATGGGTGCCGCCAGTGTCTATGCCCCCAGGGTGAGCTCCAGTTGCCTCCTTCCTCTCTGGGAGGCTCTCCAAGATCAGCAGGTGGGTCTGACCCAGGCTCCTTTCACATTACTGCTTCTGCCCTGGGTCCCAGAGCATGTGAGATTTTGTCTGCGCCCTTTAAGAGTGGAGTCTCTATTTCCCACAGCCCCTGGGTCCCCTGAAAGTAAGCTCTGCTGGCCTTCAAAGCCAAATGTTCTGGGGGCTTGTCTTCCTGGCACAGGAACCCCAGGCTGGGCAGCCCAATGTGGGGCTTAGACCCTTGGATCCTTGGGGAGAACCTCTGCAATTGTAATTATTCTCTTGTTTGTGGGTCACCCACCTAGGGGTATTTGTCTTGACTATGCTGTGACTCCACCCCTCCTACCTGTTTCATTATGGTTCCTTCTTTATATCTTTAGTTATAGAAGATCTTTTCTGGTAGGTTCCAGTCTTTTTCATCGATAGTTATTCTATAAATAGTTGTAATTTTGGTGTGCCCATGAGAGGAGGTGAGCTCAGGGTCTTTCTACTCGGCCATCTTGGCCTCTAGGCCAGTGTGTTTAACTACATTTTAAATTACTCTGTGGTAACTACTCATAGTAACACTAACACAGTTAATAATAATGATAACAACAATACTACTGACTAATAATCATAGATAGTATTTGTCAACAGCCTATGTTCTAGGTGAATTTTGCATGCACTACTTCATGTAATGTTCACACAAATCAAATGAGTGTCACTATCTAGGGTAGTTCCATTACCTGTCTGTGCCTTGGGCTTTCTCATCTATAAAATGGAAATAATATTAGTACCCATTCTATAAGATTGTGACAAAGGTTAAATGAATTAATATATGTAAAACACTTAGAACAGTGCTAGCAAGTGCTATAAAGGTATTTGCTACATTGATGCCTTGTGGAATTTGGCTCCAGATTTAGGTGGTGGATACACATCCTGATACTTATGTCCAAGCAGCAATATTCCAAGCTGATGGGGCCTAGAACATTATTTTTATCTTTATTTTACTGGCATGTAAACCAAGGTGCAGAGAGGTTGACTTATCCAAGGTCACATTGCTATTTAAGTTAATGAGTGAGCTGGGGTTCAAGCCCCAGTCTGTCTAGTTTCAAAACCCTGGCTGAACAGAAACAAACCCACAGACATAGAAAACAAACTTATAGTTACCAAAGGAGAAAGGAGGGGGGAGGGATAAATTAGGAGTTTGGGATTAACATATACACACTACTATATATAAAATAGATAAACAACGAGGACCTACTGTAAAGCACAGGGAACCATATTGAATATCTTGTAATAACCTATAATGGAAAAGAATCTGAAAAAGAATATACATATATAGGTATATGTATAACTGAATCACTTTGCTGTACACCTGAAACTAACACAATATTGTAAATCAACTATACTTCAATTTTTAACAAGTTTTAAAAAAGAATTCTTTGAAACTATGCATTTAAAAGCATTATGTTTGTATTGTGAAATATAACTTAAATACATACATACATTTATGGAATAAAGTCACACTTCAGAAAAAAATAAAAAACCCTGGCTGGTCATTGGTTTGGTGGTGGGCTTGTGACTCGAGTGGGATTGCTGTAATGTGTCGTTAAGCTTCCTGGTTTTCCAGGACATGATAACGTGTCCTCTAGTTCCAAGCAGCCTGCCCCACACTAGTTGCTCAATCACTGTTTGATGACTGACTGACCAACAGGCTGACCGTATCAGCTCATCCCCACCCCTCTGCCTGTACAAAGTACAATACTCCAAGCAAAGGAGCTTCTAAACCACATCAGAGAAAATCATCCTGGAGTCATAATGTCCCAGGCTAGCCAATGTTGACCATTTCTTTGCCAGGGATTTATTTTTCATTGCAGGGGGCCCCAGCTGCCTGATGAATGCCTTTGTTTAAACTCCTGAATTTGCTTTGCCCCTCATAGCCTAAGGTTTGTTGATTCAGAGAATAAATTGAACTGAAAAAGAAAGAAAGTGCTTGTGCTTTGTCTGGCCAGGGGCCAGGTGGAACTGTGGGCCAAATGTGGTTTAGGTGCTGCCTGTCATACCCCTCTAGGGCTCCCGTATCTGCGGTCACTTGGCTGTCAGGCTGCTCTCCTGATGCTTGAGCTCAGAGGAGAGGCCTGGACTCAAGCCTTCCCATTCCACCCCTCTCCTGCCCCTTCTCATCCCAAGCCCACAGCTGACAGGAAGAGGGAGCCTGAAGCCAAGAATATTCGAGGTGCTGGAGGTGGGGATTGGGGAACTGTCTTTGGAGCTGGGTGGGTGGCGGTTGGGCGTTTGTTCAAGTCTGCACTCGTGGGAATCTCTGTGAAGAGTTTCAGTTAGTTGGGGCCTTGCCACCCCTTCACCTTTCAGAAGAGTGCAGGGCCCTGCCTGCTGCCTGGGTGCTGGGGAGGACCAGCTGAGGCTCCCTACCTTGTAGCAAGAGCTCTCTGCAGAGCTTCTCTCAGAGTGAAACTTGCTCGAGGCCAAGATTCCTCTGGATTCTACAGGAGTTTCTCTCTTTCTATTAAATGTCATTTACTCTGTATTTGCATCTTTATTTGACCAGTCACAAATACAAATATATTACACTAATAAGAGCTTAGCCTTAGCTTGTGGTGTAAGACAGTGAAGTTGTCAATTGCAACTTAGAGACAGAAATTCTTCAAACTGGCTGAGCTGAGTCCAATATCTTGGGGTCAGAAGGGCTTGGCTTGAGGGGCAGAACCACCCAGGAGGTGGCAGGACTGACCCAGCAATTTCCTAAAAGGACCTGGAGCATGTTATCCCAGCAGCAGAGAGCGATGCTGGCCTTTGTGATACTGGGTGCCACTAAGCAGTTGTGTGCCAGACTGTCAGAACCGGAAAAACATT
Organism: Eschrichtius robustus; assembly: GCF_028021215.1. Taxonomy (NCBI): domain Eukaryota; kingdom Metazoa; phylum Chordata; class Mammalia; order Artiodactyla; family Eschrichtiidae; genus Eschrichtius; species Eschrichtius robustus. Next base: position 115,840,422 of record NC_090845.1, on the reverse strand, counting down.
CGGTTAGACCAGTTCTACTGCTGAGAGATCCACCCTGAACAGATCATTGACACCACAGGAGGTAGGAAGGAATTGGCCAATGAAATGCCAGGGCAAGGCACCACAGGGAAGATCTGCTGAAGGTCACAGAGCTCAGGAAGCATGGAAAGTGACAGGCATTCAGGGGGGCACTTCTCTTCTCTGGGGGCTGTGGAACTCTCTGATGTATAGCTTGCCTGTTCTAAACACAGCTGCTATGCAAAAGCTACAATTATTACCCCCACAGAATCTTACTCCAGCCTTCTTTTCTTTATTCCCTGTCTTTCCCCTTACCCACTTCCTCCTTCTCTTCTGGGTCCAAGGTGTGGAGCTAGGGTGGAGGGGGCGTCTGTCTGGGCTAGCTGACCCCAGGCCCTGAAAGCACTTAGGCAAGGCGCCTCACCACTAATCGCTGGGCTTAGCTGTCTTAAACAAGAGGTCTTTTGTCCTCTGAGATTCCTTCTAAGATGACGAAATTCACCTTTCAACAGACTTAAACAAAGACAAAGGTTCTCCAGAATTTCATACTCAGAATATTTCAAATGATTTCACGAGATCTGTCACAAAGTTACTGTCAATTGCCTTTAACGCTATGAGATACCATTTCCTGGCCTGTGTTCCAGAAATTTCCACTTACATTATTTCATACAATCATTAGTTAATAAGTGTGTTAGACAGGTATTACTATCCTGCTTCATTCATTCATCACTCATTTAACAACTTCTTATGAGCCCTCACTGCTCCCATACACTGGGTTGGCTAATGAGGATACAGAGAAAAATAAGAAATAGTACCTGACCTCAAAGACCGCATAGTTTAGTGGAAGAATCAGAATGTAAAAAACCAGGTACACTACAGCACGATCTATACAAATGCAGCGGCAAAGAGTTTCTTAATGGCACAACAGGAGAGGGGCACCTAACCCAGATTGAAGTGTGTTTGTTGCGGGGATGGTCAGACAGGTTTTTTTGAGGGAGAAGATGTCTAACCTGAGCCCGAACGACCAGTACTAATTATTTAGATGTGTTGGGGGAATAGAAGGGAGCAGAGTTGAAGGTTGGTCCAGGCAAAGGTAGAATCATCGGGAAAGGCCAGTGGAGACACTCAACCTGATTGGATCTTAAAACTGAGGGCAGAGAGCGCTACGAGCAAGGTGAGAGACAGCCATGAGACGGGAAAGATAAGCATGGGCCAAGTCATAAAAGGAATTTTTCATATGAAGAAATTAAGGTTCAGCAAGGTTAACTATGAGCCCATGGTCATACAACTGCAAGCAAGTACTTGAGCCAGGATTTAGAAGTATGATATATTGACTGCAGAGTCCCAACTCTTTCCCCTATAGACTGCTGCCTCATACCCAGGAATTCTCATACCCAGTATGAGACTTCTCATACCCAGTAGGAAACTCCTTTCACTGCTTTACCAAGCAAGGCCCATCACTGTCATGAATCTTTTCCACAATATTTGTTTGTCTTTCAGTATTTAATTCCAATTTTACACAAAAATTAAACATCTTAGAATTTAATTAAAAATCTCAAACAAAAATGAGACAAACAACTAGCAATACAACCTAAATAAGCTGAGGGATTCAATTTATGGAAAAACTTATCCTAAGAATATGATTAAGGTTGTGTGCAAAGATGGATGTACATCTTTGTGTGCTGAGATGTCTGTCTTAGTGTTGTTTGCAATATCTCAAAGGAGAAAAAAATTTACGTGTTCCATACGATAGTTTCCTATACAGTAACAAATGATAATGTTAATAACATAATACAAAGTTTTAAAAAAATTGGTCACCCAAAAGTGTGATTGTGCATTGAGAATTATCTCAATAATTCTGTACCTGAATAAAGCTTTACACTAAGGTCTTAATACTGTCCATCTCTTGATGGATGGGATTACAAGCACTTTATTTCTTCTTCTTGCTTTTTGTTTCTTTTTTACCCTGATTTTCAATGAGCATATTTCTGAATGAGGGAAAAGGTTCAAAAACAAAACAGTGAAAGAAACTTCACTTAAAAATGGCTGCTGGAGATCTTCAAGATGGCAGAAGAGTAAGACGTGGAGACCACCTTCCTCCCCACAAATACATCTACATGTGGAACAACTCCTACAGGACACCTACTGAACGCTGGCAGAAGACCTCAGACTTCCCAAAAGGCAAGAAACTCCCCACGTACCTGGGTAGGGTAAAAGAAAAAAGAAAAAACAGAGACAAAAGTATAGGGACAGGACCTGCACCTCTGGGAGGGAGCTGTGAAGGAGGAAAAGTTTCCACACACTAGGGAACCCCTTCACTGGTGGAGACGGGGTGTGGGTGGGGGGAAGCTTCGGAGTCACCGAGGAGAGCTCAGCAACAGGGTGTGGAGGGCAAAGCGGAGAGATTCCCGCACAGAGGATTGGTGCCGACCAGCACTCACCAGCCTGAGAGGCTTGTCTGCTCACCCGCCGGGGCGGGCGGGGGCTGGGAGCTGAGGCTCGGGCTTTGGAGGTCGGATCCCAGGGAGAGGACCTGTATGCAGACAACTGTACGACACTGATGAAAGAAATTAAAGATGATACAAACAGATGGAGAGATATACCATGTACTTGGATTGGAAGAACCAACATTGTGAAAATGACGATACTACCCAAAGCAATCTACAGATTCAATGCAATCCCTATCAAACTATCAATGGCATTTTTCACAGAACTAGAACAAAAAAATTCACAATTTGTATGGAAACACAAAAGACCCCAAATTGCCAAGGCAATCTTGAGAAAGAAAAACGGAGCTGGAGGAAGCAGGTTCCCTGACTTCAGACTATACTACAAAGCTACAGTAATCAAGACAGTATGGTACTGGCACAAAAACAGACATATAGATCAATGGAAGAGGATAGAAAGTCCAAAGATAAACCCCCGCACATATGGTCACCTTATTCTTGATAAAGGAGGCAAGAATATACAATGGAGAAAAGACAGCCTGTTCAATAAGTGGTGCTGGGAAATCTGGACAGCTAAATGTAAAAGAATGAATTTAGAACACTCTCTAACATCATATATAAAAATAAACTTGAAATGGATTAAAAACCTAAATGTAAGGCCAGGCACTATAAAACTCTTAGAGGAAAACCTAGGCAGAACACTCTATGACATAAATCACAGCAAGATCCTTTTTGACCCACCTCCTAGAGAAATGGAAATAAGAACAAAAATAAACAAATGGGACCTAATGAAACTTAAAAGCTTTTGCACAGCAAAGGAAACCATAAACGAGACAAAAAGACAATCCTCAGAATGGGAGAAAATATTTGCAAATGAAGCAACTGACAAAGGATTAATCTCCAAAATATACCAGGAGCTCATGCAGCTCAGTATCCAAAAAACAAACAAACAACCCAATCCAAAAATGGGCAGAAGATCTAAATAGACATTTCTCCAAAGAAGATATGCAGATTGCCAACAAACACATGAATGAATCCTCAACATCACTAATCATTAGAGAAATACAAATCAAAACTACAATGAGGTATCACCTCACACCAGCCAGAATGGCCATCATCAAAAAATCTACAAACAATAAATGCTGGAGAGGGTGTGGAGAAAAGGGAATCCTCTTTCACTGTTGGTGGGAATGTAAATTGATACAGCCACTATGGAGAACAGTATGGAGGTTCCTTAAAAAACTAAAAATAGAACTGCCATACGACCCAACAGTACCACTACTGGGCATATACCCTGAGAAAACCATAATTCAAAAAGGGCCATGTACCAAAATGTTCATTGCAGCACTATTTAAAATAGCCAGGACATGGAAGCAACCTAAGTGTCCATCGGTAGATGAATGGATAAAGAAGATGTGGCACATACATACAATGGAATATTACTCAGCCATAAAAAGTAACAAAATTGAGTTATGTGCAGTGAAGTGGATGGACCTAGAGTCTGTCATACAGAGTGAAGTAAGTCAGGAAGAGAAAAACAAATACTGTAAGCTAACACATATATATGGAATCTAAAAAAAAAAAAAGGTTCTGAAGAACCTAGGGTCAGAACAGGAATAAAGACGCAGATGTAGAGAATGGACTTGAGGTCACGGGGAGGGGGAAGGGTAGGCTGGGATGGAGTGAGAGAGTAGCATGGACTTATCTATACTACCAAATGTAAAATAGATAGCTTATGGGAAGCAGCCGCATAGCACAGGGAGATCAGCTCCATGCTTTGTGACCACCTAGAGGGGTGGGATCGGGAGGTTGGGAGGGAGACGCAAGTGGGAAGAGATATGGGGATATATGTATATGTATAGCTGATTCACTTTGTTATAAAGCAGAAACTAACACACCATTGTAAAGCAATTATACTCCAATAAAGTTGTTAAAAATACAAAAGAAACAAAAAATGGCTGCTGCATAAGCAGTCAAAATAGAGGCTCCTCTCAAAATGGCACCTGCCCCCCAAATATCAACCCCATTGCCCACTAGCCCACAATTACTACTCAATTCCTTTCCAGCCTAAATAGTAATGATACTAGCTAATATATCTCAAAAGAATGTTTATCATTTACTAGGTACTAATGTAAATTTTACATATATTAAGTCACTGAAATCCTCAATGAAGTATCCCTGTTTGACAGATGAGCAAACTGGGCACAGAGGTAAAGTAGCTTGCCCAAAGTCACAGAGTAGTAAGTGGTAGAAACAGGATTTGAATGGGGCACTCTAGGTTAAGAGCCCATGCACTTGACCACTATAATCTCTTTAATGTTTGTTTTTCAAGAGCCACTGTGTTGGAGTTATCTCGGCATTTCACATCTTAAGCAGTTAGCTCTTGTGTGTGTTGGGAGTGGTGATGTAGACAACAGGGTTGGCTATTTCAGGGAAAATCTGCCCTGGTGTAAGGGGGACCTGCAAGAGCTGTTGGGGAGCTTTCAGGGGACAGCTGAACAATGGAAACGGTTCAGAGACATGCACAGGGTTAAAAAGATAAGGTATAGGGCATCTGAGAATTGCATGAAGCCAAAAAAGATGGGTCCTTCTTTGGGGCTCAATGTGGACGGGGGTTATGCACCCAAAAGGACACAGTAGGTTCTCTTAATTCAGTGACATCAGTGACAGTCTGTAGTACGGTCTGTAGTATAGTTAACCAGCAACATAGTAGATGCTCAATAACTATCTGTTGAAGCAATGAAAGAATGAATTCTCTCATTTCAATGAAAGAATACCATGCCTTTCTTTCTTGTACATTAGAATTTTAGATGTGCAGTATTTAATAAAATATATGAATTAACATTTTTCTGGGCTTGGCTGTGCTTGTCCCTGAGTACAGCTAGGGAATCCCAGACAACTGTTTTGAGTTACGCACCCTAACCATAGATCCACCATATTGAAGTAGCCTTGTGCAGGGAGGACGGCAGTGTTCTGCAAACCTGGTATCAGCCCAGACTAAGCCAGACTGAGAGTGGTATGCGGCTCTTAGGCTTTGGGTTGTAGAGCCTAAGTCGCCCCAAGGCCCACAGGAGGGAGTTAGCACTCAGAACTTGCATGACTGTATGCCAGGGTAGCTGGGAGGAAAGGGATAAAAGGCTGCAAGCAGGCCCAGGAGTTAAGTTATATTGCTAAACCACAATCTTCATGAAACACCTATGGTGTGCACAACAGAGGTGGAGACCAGTCAAGGGGAGAGCAGAGCTGAGTGGAGCCTAGCCCACGGGTGTTGTAGGTCCAATCCAGCACCAAACAGCAGGAACCCAAGTAAACAGACTAAGTGAACAAGGGTCAAGAACTAAGGCAGATGTCTGCATAGGGAAAGAGGAATGAAATCACAGGTCCTAAGTGACTTCTGCAAGAGTGGAGCTTGGCAAGAAGCCAAGGTGAGACTCAGGCAGGAAGCCCTTATAGGCTTCTTGCTGCGGGGCAGAGCTGGTCCCTTAACCTAGTCCACAGGTGTTGACAAGCATGCACACCTGGCTAACGTAGGGGTGTTGAAAGGGTGGGGGAATGAGACACTTCATGACAGGCAGATTAGCCTGAGTGATGGCTCACATGACCCCTCATTTTGCTACTCAGAAGTCCTTTAGAGGTTCATTTATTTTTTCAAAATTTGATGCTAAGATTCTTTTGTTTTAAACTGAAGTATAGTTGATCTACAGTGTTGTGTTAATTACTGCTGTACAGCAAAGTGATTCAGTAATACATATATATACATTTTTTTTTATATATTCTTTTCCATTATGGTTTATCATAGGATATTGAATATAGTTCTCCGTGCTATACAGTAGGACCTTGTTGTTTATCCATTCTATATATAATATTTGCGTCTGCTAACCCCAAACTCCCACTCCATCCCTCCCCCAATCCCCTCCTCCTTGGCAACCGCCATTCTGTTCTCTATGTCCGTGATTCAGTTTCTGTTTCATAGATAGTTTCATTTGTGTCATATTTTAGATTCCACATATAAGTGATATCACATGGTATTTGTCTTTCTCTTTCTGATTTTTTTTTCAAGTTTCAAATCCAGCTTCCATATATGACAGAACATAAATTCATTAGAATATTCTGGTAAGCACAAAGAAGAAAATAAAATGCAAGTATAATCCCATCATCCAGACTTTAACATTCTGGTGTATATTTTATACATTGAAATACTACTTTCTTATGGAACCCTAAACTCCACATGTGTCTCTTGATTCCATTTAACTTGGAATAGTTTCTGAAATATTTTTTAAAAAGATTTTCTGTTCAGCCAACACAGATTCTCCATAGTAACCCTGATACATTGGGTTTCATGGCCTCTTATTAAGTAGACGTTTTAAAAGGAATTATTGTTTAATGGCTTCTTTATAGAGTTTCTATGAAATTCACAACCTGTCAGAACAGAGTGGCCTCCAACCTGCTCACAGCCTTGCTGGGCAACATAGTGAACACTTTATAAATGGAGTAAACCTGATTCTAGAAAGAAGAGTCGGGAATGTAGAACAATCAAGGAAAGGGAGGCTAAAGAAGGAGAAACATTGGAGTAATAAGCAGAAGAAGAGAAAAGTGAGTTAACAGTACAGTCAAAAGTTGAGAAAAGATGGTAAAGAAAAAAAACAGTGAACATGAAAGGAAAGAGTGAATCAAAGGAACGTTTAGGTGTTTATCTCTTTCTTGTCCTTCATACACCTAGATATTAGTTTTCCCTTTATATTTAAGGACAGCCCGGTGTAATAAAATGAGCCCATTACTGGAGGCCAGAAGACCTGGGTTCCAATCCCAGATCTGCTATTAACCTGCTGGAAGATCTTGGGCAAGTTTCTTCCCTTGTCTGGATCTAAATCTCCCCACTTGTAAAATGAAGAGCCCAGATTACATGACATTGAACGATCTCTGTTGTGTCCTGAATGTCTCAGATTGATAGATATGCACAGAATGTTTTATCAACCTGAAGTTAAAGAAAAGTCCGACTACCATTTGGAAGCTGGCTGTGTATCACACACAGCATGTGGATTTAGTGCTAAAGCATTAAGTGGAAACAAACAATTATAATTGTTTTAATTACCCGAGTAGCTAGTAATTTCGACAGGACTTGGGAGCACTGTCTTGAGAATGCCATTATTACACTGTCACTTTTGAACAGCTTTTCCAATGTAGGCATGGTAATTTCAATGTCTCAGGAGTGGGGGCAAGATTGCTATTAGGGTGGTAATCTTGTTTTGTTTTGTTTTGTTTCTTTTTTCTTTCCTTAGTATGAAGAGCAATTCTGAGCAAGGAGAGTCTCTTAGACACATTCCAGCAAAGAGTATGAATCAGATGGAACATGTCCAGATCATTGCCAAACCAACCTAAGGCCTCAGGCAGTAATACATCATTCCCTTAGAGCTTGAAAAGGTTGTCTGCTAGGAAGTATCATCTATCAGGGCCTAGACGAGCTCTCTGACTCCCGAGTTCCCTTCTGAACTTAGTTTAATCAGTATCAACATGGCTGCAGGTAAAGAGGGTGGTATATAGGTATAACTGAATCACTTTGCTGTACAGCAGAAATTAACACAACATTGTAAATCAACTCTACTTCAATAGAAAAAAAAGAGGCGGGTGGTCAGTCAGCTGCTTATGTTGATCCTTCAGGACCCCCCTAGGACAGCCACGTGGGCTGGAAATCTTTCTGAGCTGTTAACCTTAAGCAACTTTAAGCCTTCCATCAATCACACAGGCAGTACTTTGAACTGCTTTATGTTTTCAGAAATAAAATAAAAACCAGTTGTAATTTGGTGTGAATTTCACACGTGCACAAGCAACTACAAGGCTTGTTCTCTCTGCTTACCGCCACCAGGAAGTCTTAAGTACCCATTTAAACTGTTCTTCCCTCCAGGGTTTATTGCTGAGTCCTCTGGGCTCTGGGGAAAGGGCCTCCCTTGACTTCCTACTTATTCTTTGTTCTTTGATGTGTCTAACTGCACCTTGCTCTCTACCAGATGCTGAAAGACTAGACTGCCTGCAGAGAGGGCTCCATTTTAGAATGAACTGCAGCTACCTGGTAATTAGCCTCTCACCACTCTCAGCAGTTCTCTTTTTACCAGGAGTTGAACCCCCAGGAGGGTTATAGCTTGCCCAGTAATTTCTTCTGCCCTGCCCCAAAGGAGCTCTGTTTCCTAGTTCCCTGGGTGGTTTACACAGTGTAAATTTTGAAAGTATGTTCAACTTCGTTTTTAGAAAACTGGTTGCATCTGACTATATTGGTAGATGAATAAGATATGTGTCGGATTTTTGCCGTTGTTTGTTGCAATGTCAGGATATTTGCATTAAAAAAAAATTTTTTTTTAATTTATTTATTTTTGGCTGCGTTGGGTCTTCGTTGCTGCGTGGGCTTTCTCTAGGTGCGGTGAGCGGGAGCTACTCTTCGTTGGGGTGCGCAGGCTTCTCACTGCGGTGGCTTCTCTTGTTGTGGAGCACGGGCTCTAGGCACACGGGATTTGGCAGTTCTGGAACGCGGGCTCGGTAGTTGTGGCGCACGGGCTTAGTTGCTCTGCGACATGTGGGATCTTCCCGGACTAGGGATCGAACCCTTGTCCCCTGCATTGGCAGGCGGAGTCTTAACCACTCTGCCACCAGGGAAGCCCCAGGATATTTGCATTTTTAATGAAAAGTGAAACAGCCCTTTAAAAGGAGCAGTCCCAGGGTTTAACACTTAAAGGGTTCTGAGGTTTCTGGATGTAGCCTGCAGACAACAGGAATGGAGAAAGACTTACCTTCCTTCGGAAGGGTCCAAACTCTGTAAATGAGGTGTGGGCCTATTGCTGCTTATACACAGAGAGCTGGATGGAGGTGAGGGAGTGTAGACCAAGATGCAGAACAAGATTTCTTCCCATCTTGGTGAGGCTCCTGCTCAGTGTCCCTGGATCTCCCTCGCTCCTTTAGGGACACCACACTGCTTACAATCGACTTGTTCACACTCTGTTTTCTAATCTCTTCTGCCTCTGACACCCTTCTCTTTTCCTCCTCTTCACCTGGCTAACTCCAACTCTTGCAGCCTATCTTGGATTAGGTGTCCCCTCTGTTAAGAATCCATTATGCAGGGACTTCCCTGGTGGCGCAGTGGTTGAGAATCTGCCTGCCAATGCAGGGGACACAGGTTCAAGCCCTGGTCCAGGAAGATCCCACATGCCGCGGAGCAACTAAGCCCGTGCGCCACAACTACTGAGCCTGCGCTCTAGAGCCCGCGAGCCGCAACTACTGAAGCCCACACACCTGGAGCCCGTGCTCCGCAACAAGAGAAGCCACAGCAATGAGAAGCCCGTGCACCGCATCAAAGAGTAACCCCTGCGCGGCAACGAAGACCAAATGTAGCCCCCCCCAAAATTAATTAATTAATTAATTTTAAAAAAAGAATCCATTGTGCTATACCCTCACCCACGTTTCTGGGTTAGGTGCCCTTTGGAGGTGATATCACATTACCCCCTGCATACAAGCTTAAAAACACACTTAGCCCCGACCACTGCGATCACCTGTTGATGCGCCTGCCTTTCCTGCCAGCCTATGTATTCCTTGGTGGTAATGCCTGGGTCTTGTTCACCTCAGTATCCCTGCAGTTCAGGAAAGTACCTGGCACAGAACAGGCACTCAATATTGTGTGTTGAATTGAAGGGGTGGTAGAAAGTGTCACAAAAGAGTAAAGGCATATACAGGAGGAAAAGGGCAAACACATCAAAAGTAAGCCTGGAGTTTGTGCAGGGGAAAATTACAACAGGAAAACAAAAAGAACTGAAAAAAGAGAATAAAGAATGGAGGAAAAACATGTTAAAGGAGAGGGATCGACTTTTAAAATGTTTATTAGGGAGAAGGTTAAGACTGGTGAAGCAGTTCTCTGTCCCTGTTTTTTTGTGTGGTTGTTACGGTTGAGCCTTTCCTATAAAAATATGGAACCAGGGTTAACATGACTGAAAGGCACCTCATTCACTTGCTACTGGAGGAATGATCATCAGACACTGGTTTCTATGAGGGGAAACTAATAGTCGTGTCTCTGATTCTTAATATTCCAGATTTTGAATATTCAAATAAATGCTGCCCTTGTCAAAACAGACCCCCTGGAGTGGTCCAAATGCAAATAACTAGGTGACCATACATCAGAGTTTCTCCAGGACAGTCCTGGTTTACACCTGTTGTGACAATATAATAATTACTAGTGCCCTGTCAACCCTCAAAACCGTCCCAATTTGGATGATAAATTATATAGTCTCCCTATAAACAGTCAACATTTCTTGAGCTCTTCCTTTGGACCAGATACTGTGTAAAGTACTTGACAAGAATAGTCTCCTTACATGCTCACTATGACCCTTCTTTAAAATGGAGATGCAATTCACATGCCAGAAGATTCATCCTTTTAAAGTGTACAATTCAGTGGTTTTTAGTATATTCATTGTTGTACAACCATCACAACTATCTAATTCCAGAATATTTGCATCCTCCCCAAAAGAAACCCCATACTAGTTAATAGTCACTCCCTATTCCCCTCTCCCCCCCAGTCTCTGACCACCACCAGTCTGTTTTCTGTCTCTATGGATTTGCCTGGTCTGGACATTTCATATAAATAGAATCATATAATACGTGGCCCTTCTGTGTTTGGCTCCTGACAGTCTTATTTTGCAACTGAAGAAGCGAAGGTTCAGAGAGATTAAATAGTCTGCGCAAGATTACCCCTCCAGCAGGGAGACAGGTCAGAACTAGAAGCAGCTGTGTCTGGCTTCAGAGCCCACATTCTCAGCCACAATGATGTGCTGCCTTCTCCTACGTATTGCAGGTACTCAGCACATTTTGGAACTCCCTTTTGGCCTTCTGTAATTGGGCACATTGCTTCCAAAATGACTCACAAATCTTCATTATTTGAGAATGGATTTCATGTTTGGAAAGAGTCAAAAGTCATAAAGAGCAAGTATGGTAACTAAAGTGGGCTATCAAGTTGAGTCATTGATATGGACTGAATTATCTCCCCCCCCCCACCCAGATTCATATGTTGAACTTCTAACCCCACTCCCCGTGTGATTAATCTGACTGTATTTGGAGATAGGACTTTTAGGAAGTAATTAAGGTTGAATGAGGTCATAAGGGTGGGGCCCTAACCTGATAGGACAGATGGCTTTATAAAACAGGAAGAGACAGGTCTCTCTCTCTCTCTCTCTCTCTCTGCTATTTTGTTGTCATCACCGGAGTTTATATAGTCATATTTTGGAATTAAAAAATGAGGCATAACTATAAAATCAGGAGAATGGGTGATTATTATCTGTGACTTCAAAAACAATTTCCTGAGGGGAGCATGAGAAATATTTTGAATGTGGGAATCAGCAGTGGAAACAGGAGAAGCATCTATAAGACTCTTTGTATGGCACTATGCTTTTAAATTTTACAATGTGTATTGTGTTCCTCTGGAAAATAAAACAAATATAAGGAAAAATTAAAATGGCCTATCATGCTACTGTTAATAATACACTGTTCCAGCTTATCCTTTTCTGAAACCTTAATTCTGTAGCCTACATTCTTTTGAAGTACACAGTCATTATGTGGATGCATTAGAATCTCTGTTATCTAATGTGATCAAAGGTGATTGTTGATCAGTTAATTGATAAAATTTGCCAAAGCAGAAAATCATAATAAATATGTACATTTACACACAAACACCTTAAACTTCTCACTTCGACATAACACGTATACATTTATATTCATATGCCAAGCTTTTGATGCAGGGTCAAGGGCTTTTTGAGTAAGGACTTCTGATCGGTGTTTCCATTTTTCTTCTCTGACTCATACCCATAATGCATCATCTATGATTTCCAGTACTTGTTCATTTAATGTGGAAAAATTTGAGTACAGAATCCTTCCAGATTTTATCCCCCAATATTTTACTGCTGTCCTACCCAAAACTAATTTGACAGCATATTTTGGGGGATTCCCCCCTTATTGATTTTTTTTCAATTTAGTTTTCATAGAAACCACTCTTGTTATTAGTGATCATGATTCTTGTGATATACATACAATATAATTAAATTGTATAATTACAATAATAAGTAGAATTGTCAAAATATGTTCAAGAAAATAATTATTATCAAGCCTGAGACTCAGTCGATGGATGTAAAAGTGCAAAGTCATATTAGCTTACTAGCCATGAGCTTTCATCATGACTTAGGCATCTGTCAATGTTTTAAAGGGGGAATGGAAAGCATTCTCTGTGCGTTGTTGAGTTAAAGTTTATTAAGAGAGTTTCTACTGTCCCTGCTCATTTAGAAAAAGAATTCAGATATGTACAAACTAAAAAGGTAAAGTTCCCTTTAATCTAAACCCCTCTCCAGGAATAATGCTGTTAACGGTTTGGTATGTGTTCTTCCAGACTCTTCTCTCTCTATATCTATAAATATATGTGTGTATTACTTATGTCTTGTGATGTGCCAGGCATAGTACTAAGGCCTTGATGTGAATTATCTTGATTAATCCACACAACGACTCTGTAACATAATACTATTATTATCTCCATTTTACAGATGAGTAAACCAAGGCTCAGAACGGTTCAGTAATTTGCCCTAGGTCACATAGTAACTAATTTGTTCTTCCTCTTGAGAGGACTGTCCCGCTAATGCACAGGAATCAAGTTAAATGTTTGGATCCATTCATCTATTTATTCAGTAAACATTTATGGAATGTCCACTCTTTTCCAATCACTGTATATAATGCCAGGTACTCAGACACATGGTTTCTGTCTTCAGGTACCTGGAAAAGGGAGATCAATCTGTGAGCTAAAACATTTGCCCCAATTCATCCAGTTAGTAAGTGGGTAGAGCAGGATTACAATAGAGGCTTGTTTTAATAAACTGTTATATGACAGCCCTATGTGCATAGAAGATTTGGTGGGCTGTTTTTTGGAAACAGTCACCTTGAATATTTATTGTTTCCATGAGAAGATGAGTTTGGAGCCCCAAGAAATCAGTGTCCAATGGTTAAGACCGAGTTTGTAAGCTGAAGATTATAAATACAAGTTCTGAAGGCTTTAAATTATATGTGTGTGTGTGTGTGATTTTTTTAAAGGCAAACATTGCTCTACTGTAATCCAAGGGAGATGAATATAAGACAAGGTTCAGGATTAGAGTTCCAATTCCTTGAGTGGGACGACCGGTGATAAATAATTTAGATCCACTAAGGAGCTTGATTAGAATGTTGAAAAGTGTCAGCTTAAACAAGAACAAGCAATGGAAAAGAGAATCAGAAGTCCAGAAAAGAGAAAATAGGAAAGTTGTATATAGAGATATTATGAGAAAAATAATCATAACATAAAAGTCGAGGAATTGGTTGAAAAAAATTAAAGGCTGCATGTTAAGACAGAACCAAGACCTTACCTATTGTGCAACACATTCCACTAGGCTGGCCAATTTCAACGTACACTACGGAGGGTCGAAGGGAAATGCCTCTCCCGGAGATGTGGGTAGAGAGCTTGAGCCACATGAGCTCCTGACCTCCTAAGGCACAGATGCCAAAGGCTTTTAGAGCCAGTTGGCAAGATGTACAGGGGTGGACGAATCAGGGGATTATTCTTAGAAACATGGTATGGGATCTTACAGAAGGGAGCAAAAAGGCAGCCTGGATTGGAAACCTTACAGGAATGGCTATATATTCTTTGTGACTGCAGAAACATTTAAATATACAAACACATGGAATGTGGCAGTATTGATGGCGACGATTAAGCACCTCAATGGTAAAAAAAAAAAAAAAAAAGAAAGAAAAAATGAGGAGGAAGAAGGAAAATCTTGAGTTTCTTAAATTGTTTGCAAAGAAACTGGAGTCTATGACGGAATTTGGTCCTCATGACTGAAACGTTTCTTTGGTGTTGGAAAAAGTATTGCTGTCTTCTCTCTCTCTCTTTAGAAAATTTTTTAATTCATAATAAAAATCCCGTAACAGCTCCTTGTCTGGAGGACTTTGAAAATAGGAGCGATTTCATCTGTCTGGAATGGTCTGTGTCAGGACTTGCCCTAGGCAAGGTTGCCACATAGGCAGAAGCGCCCCCTCCCTCCTCCCTCCCAGACATCCCCTCCCCCACTGCCCCCTAATGCCCTTCAAGCCCCCGAACCCCACCATGGGCTGACCCCTTTTTCCTGGATCACAGCTCCAATGTGACCTCCCACATAAAATCAAACCCCCTTTCCCTCAGCTCTCTCTCCAGGCGCTAAGGATGCAGTAGCTTTCACCCTCTGCATCCTATTTGCATTTAAAAATAGGACCCTGGTTAACCCTCATGAATCTCAGTTGGTGGAGCTTTGGACTACGAAACCAAGTGGAGAGAAGTCCAAGGGAGAGGGGAGCATTTTGGGTCGTTGGGGGAAGGGGATGGGGGAGGTCGCCTTCCTGGAAGCTATTAAATCCCAGATGTGGGTTCTGTTCCGTGTGGGACTGCCTTGAGGGAGAGGGTGGGGTGTGGGAGGAGGGTGGCTGGACTCTCTGACCTCTCAAGGTTGGCATTAATTCTATGCGTCGGTGATTTCCAACTACATTTCCCTGCACCCAGCTTCCTTTGCAGCACCAGAGGCACCGCGTGACTTGGCTTTAACTAGGGGTTTTCAGCAGCGTGTCTTTGTGCCTATCAGCCAGGGCCCAATTTTCCCATCACCGTCCTCCCTGCAACTGCAACCCTCGGCTTCAGCAATGCTGGCTGAGGATCAGCTCCAGCCCCACTCAGCTCATAGAGATTTTCACAGAGAGCTCTTCACAGCTCCTATTCTCAGAGAAGCCTGAGAAAGGGACTGTTTTGTGCTCCCAGTGTATGCGGGCTTTACGAAGAAAAACAAATATGTGTGGCCTTATGTGAAAGGAGTATGCTAGATGCAGTTACGGTGGGAAAAGCTGTAGAATGAAACCTCCTCATGGAGCTCGGAGGAGGAAGTTGGCCAATTTCATGTTGGATCAACCAACATTCGAGACCCCTAGTATGTGGCAGGCTCTGAGTTAGACCTGGTGAGTAACAAGAAAATCAAAGCAAGGCCCCTGCTATGAAGGGATTCAGTCTAACGGGGAAGACAGACATCCCGTGTGAGAAGTGCCATGTTTGAGGTAAGCAAGAGTGTTTGGGAGCACGGAGGTTGCCCTTGGCTCCAAAGCTCTCCCGGGGAGTGGCATCTGAGCTGAGTAGGAGGAAGCCAAAGCAAAGAAAGGTGGGAAGGGCGTTCTGTGTAGAAGGAATGACATGAGCAGAGGCATGGAGACATGAATCTACTTGACGTGTGGGGAAACATGAGCGGGCTGCGATTATTAGAAAGGAAGGGGGAAGGGCAAGAGATGAGGCTGGAGGGGCAGGCAGGGCCACATGAGGGAAAGGGCCCAGCCTTCCTGCTAGGGAGTAGAGACTTTATCCTGAAGGGAGCCACTGAAGGATTTTAAGCAGGTCCGATTTGCATCTTGATTAAACTATCTGTCAATTTGGGGAAAATCTTTCAAATTGCCTGTGGGATGAATCGATGAAAGAATTCCACTGAAAGGGTAGATTTGCAGATCTAGCCATACGTAGCTAAGTGCAAGGCTGTCTTTTTCCAAGAGGGTTTGTCATTAATCTGAGGCTTTTTAAGAGGTACCGCTAAAACAATCTACAGACAGATGCATGTATTTATGTGTAAAACTCAACAACATTTGGGAGGATACAGGGCCTGAAAACAGTGCTTAAAGGAAACTGAAGAGAGTCTAGGTGCTTCTACCCTTTATTCCACACTGCAGCAACAATATCAGCTTAGGATCACAAACTGTGCTCTGGTCTCTTTGTTTTGTTTAGCAAAAGTCATCCGGGAAGGCGCTGTTTAACCTGAGTTGCAGCCATCTAAATCTTGCTGAAAAGGAATATTTTGGATTAGAATTCTGTAGTCATTCTGGAAATAATGTAAGTTGGTTTCATTATAGGGTTCTTTGTGTCTAGAATTGCTTCTAAATGCAGCTTGCAGCTAGATATGCAGGGCTCAAACCCCCAACTGCAAAAGGAAAAACCATTTAAACCCTTGAAAAATGAGTGGATTTAATAACTATTTCCCCTCCTTGTCTATGAAAAGTCACCTCCGTTTGCCAAGCACAAACTCTTCCACCGTCTGCTCCTCTTTTGTCACTGTGTGAAGAGGTCTCTGTGCTTTATTCTGACTTTTCCAGAGGCTGGACCTCAACCTCCAAACTGAAGACTCCTAACCTCACCAGTAGTATTCGGGAACGCTCCTTGCCCCTCTCTCACATCCTAACATTCCCGATGTTCTGCCCGCTGTGTCCTGCCTTGGCGGATCTGTTATCTGGCTCCTTCCCAGAAAGGCTCATTATGACTATTAAGCTGGCATTTGGGGGCTGTAGGATTCAAATGTGGAGCCAAATGCCTTCATTAGTCTTTGTGGCAACTAATGAGCCTTGTATATGACACCTCTGTCATCCTCCTGAGGCAGGGGAGCAGTGACTCAAATGTCAACAGCAAAGAGCTTATAGATCAACAATGTGCACTGTCATTGGGAAAATAGAAGGGGACAGATTGAGTGTGGTGGAAGCACAGCATTTCTTTGACGTTGCTGTTTCTTACTATCTTTAGAAGTCTAAAGAGTCTTGATATTTGTTTGTTTCATGTTGACTTTAATCTGCTACCAAAAGAAAACAAAAAACAAAAAGCTATACTCAGTGCCATGTTCTATCAATTCTTTCATTAATGTTATTACAGGTCTGGTTGGAACTTCTGAAGTCCATTACGAAGCAAGTAAAAAGTAAGTATGGAAAATCACTTAAGGAATAGAATTCCCAGTTACAACTTGAAAATATTTCAACAATACCACACTGTTCCTCGCCTTAATATAAGGGGAGAAAAGGGCTTTGATGTATTATTTTAATCCTTCATCCATCCAGTAAATTTAGCAATTTAAAAATATCATTTTAACTTTGCCTGAGATGAGGAAAATCAGGCTGCTGGATCTTTGAGTAAATTTTGGGAACCCTGGTAATAACAGCGCTCTGTGGATTGGCTCTAGGAATACATCTCTGACTCTAGACCTGCAAATCTTCGAGCATCCTTGATGTCAAGCAGCAATGCCATTCACCTTCTTCCAGGAGGTGTTTCAGTTTAATCCCGTCACAGACATTGTCCATCCAATTCAGGTCATATTTGAGTGCCTACTATGCATGAAATATTCCCCCGAACCCTATATTTCACAATCCAGTGTGGTGGTTCTCAAATTTCAGTGTGTATTAGGATCACGGGCCGGGAGGAGGGGGCAGTTCTTGTTAAAATGCATATTCCTGGGCCTCATCCCCGAGTTGGGGGCCAGCAACCTGAATTTTTAACGAATTCCATAGGTGCTTCCGCTGCAGGTGGATTTCAGTCCACACTTTGGGAAAGGCTGTTTCTTGTCACTTCCCCCTCCTGCTCTCTAAGTGTTGGTGTCTCCCACAATTCTGTCTTTTCCCACCACGTGCTGATAATCTGTCACATGATCCCAACAGCTTCCCAACTGACTCCCCCCAGTCCATCATGTACACTACTCCCAAAGGGAACTATTGCAAATACAAACCTGACCACATCAGTCTCCTGCTTAAAATGCTTCCATGACTCCCTATTGCCCTTAGAATAAAGTCCAAACTCTTTAACATGATCCTCAAAGCACTGGACTCTGCCTGCCTTTCTAGCCTTTACCTCTGCCTCTGACCATTTCATACTCCTACGTCTCCTAATTTGAACAAAACTAACTTCAGGTGTAGGCTTCTCAGATAAAATAGAAGTTGCCCAACTAAATTAGAATTTCAGATCAACAAAGACTAATTTCTTTGTATAAGTATGTCCCAGGCAATCATTGTATATCTGAAATTCAAATTTAACTGGGAGTCCTATATTTTTATCTGCTAAATCTGGCAGCCCTACTCAGATGTCAGCTCTTCCAGGAAGCCTTCCTTGACCTCCTCCAAACTCTTTTCTCCCTCTTGTGCTTACCCAGTACTCGGGGCTTATAACACTTTGTGGTGCTGTGATTGTCTGTCTAGATGTCTGCCTCTTCTACCAATCTTTGAGTGCTTAACTGTATTTTTATTTCCAGGAGCCTCTAGTACAATGCTTAGCATACAGTAGGCACTCAACAAATATTTACTGAATGAATGGTGTTAATGCTGCATGTGTGTATTTGCTTTTGATACAGAAAGTTTCTTATTTTCAAATGCAAGTAGGAGTGAAGGCAAGTAGATATGTTTTCTTCATGTAGATTTTAAGATACACAGAGGCCTCAGTCCCTACTACTTCTAGTTCCCTTTATGAATCCTTGAGCCAGCTGATATTCCCCTGCCTCTGTAGCTGGGCCCTTCTCTCAGCCAGGAATGCAGAATCCAAAGTAGCAAGTGGTATATTTTTCTAAATGGAACACTTCTTAAGAGAGGACACAGTAGGCCCCAAACGAGGCATACCTTTACAAAAAGAAACTCAAAGAAAGAGAAGGGAGGAAGAGGGGCAGGAGAACTTTCCCAACTGTTATCCACATAGAGGCACAATTCAAAAATAACATCTCACAAATGTGAAAGATTGAAATTTAAATGAAAAGTCTGTGAGAGGGAGTGTTGGGGAGAGGAGGGAAGAGGAGAGGGGAGTGTGTGTGTGTGTGTGTGTGTGTGTGTGTGTGTGTGTGTGTGTGTGAGAGAGAGAGAGAGAGAGAGAGAGAGAGAGAGAGAGAAGACCTGTAACTGTCGTGATGGACATTTAAACAAAACTTATGGAGATATTGTGTTTTAAGATCCTAAGGAGGTTGTTTTCAAATTTATGGTGAAATTTTTCCCAGTGGACCCTGGACATCTGCGAGAAGAGCTTACAAGGTATAGTACTTGCATGATGCATGATGTTACTTAATCATTATTCTCCATTTATCAGGGAATGGGCTTCTAGCCTTCTTTGGAAGGCTTGGCTCTCAGTCACTCTCTGGGAGATGGTAAGAAGTTGGTGAGAAGGAGGGCCTGGCTGGTCCCCAGTGTTAATCTTCCAAAGGATAGGGACTTCAGGGAGAAGGAAGGGTGGTGTTCTAAAAGTGGTAACCAGCCTGGGTGCCCACTTGGGGGTTAAGCCATTAACTGCTACAACAGTTAGAGTGTTTGCCTTCATTGCATCTGTGTTCTAATCAAAGGGCAGCTTGACAGCTAAGTTCCCTGCTTACTGAAAACGGTTGTGTGCACGTGTGTGTGTGTGTTTGTGTGTGTTTGTGTATATCCCATAGGTAGAAAGTGATGATGACATACACTTATAAAACCTTTTTGAAAGTAGAAAAGTAAAAAATATAAAGAATAATTCAATAAATTATTTTGCATAATTATAAATTATTGATATTTTATTGTACTTATTAATAATTACAAATGATTAATAATTTATATAAGTAAAATATTTTTATACTTACAAAAAATTAAAAAGCTAAAAAGTATAAAACATTTTAAAGTATTTTTATATTTATAAAAATGCCCTTTAAAATGACAATGTAAACCTACTTCTTCAAAAATACTTTGTCAACATAACACCCCCCCAAACCTTACTCTGCTTTCTAGACTTGAGACTCCAGACTTCTACACATAGAAGGGATGTAAGAGATAATCTAGTCCAGACCTTTTGGTTTACAGATGTGGAAAAATAATCTAGTCCAGACCTTTTGGTTTACAGATGCGGAAACAGGTCCTGGGAACTAGAGTGACTTGATCAAGGTCACAGCGTGTTGGCAGTTATTCTACCTGAAATATTCCCCATCATGGTTCATGGCCAATTTTTCTTCACCTTTTTTGTAAAGGGGGGGAGTTCTTTTCTGAGGGGTCTTTGTAGAAGTCACTTTTAAAAAGTCAGTCTCTCTCTCTCTCTCCCAATCCTCTCCAAATTTGTGAGTTGTAGGCCCTTTTCCCAGATAACTTGATGTCTTGGTATCTCTATCAGTTTGCCTTTGCTAACTCATTTCAGTCCAGTCTCAAATTGTAACCAGTTTTGATGGAGATAAACTTTCTCTGGGAAAAAAAAAAAGAATGAGAAAATCAATGTGATGATAAATGATTCATCAGCTGTTCAGAGGAAGGATTTGGTATTTGCAGCAGGCAGCTGCCTTCTTAACAGCAAGGAATGTGTCAAATGACAAGAAGGTTACTTTCTTTCTTGCTAGGAGTAAAATGAAATTCACGTCCCCTTTAGCAATTGAGGCTGATTATTCTCATTTACATCTATATTTGAAAGCAGGTAATGGCAATGGTTAGACTTCCTTTATTTTTTCCCCATTGGTCCATTTGAGAATACTTAACTGTAGTTGACTTTACAAGGATGCCTTTTTGGGGCCAATACGTGAGTTTCTCAGAGTGGTGTGCAAGTATAACTTTTCTAACTGAATCATTTCTAATCCATTAAGAGAGATCACAATTTGAGGGATTATAATGAATGGCTTTGTAAATTGAAGAATCACCTACTAATTTACCTATTTTTTCCCAGTCTGCATTTTCATCTATCACGTGCAATTAATTCTGGTTCACCACATTGCCTTCAAGTCTTAACTGGTTTAAAAAAATCTAGATAGAACTTTATTCAGAAAATTACATCTTATATAGGGAAATGCCCACAGTAGATAGTAAATGTTTTAATATATAAAATAAAACATTGGAACCAATTTTGGACCAAGAAGGAACATAGTCAGCAGTAGAGTCTTAATTATACACATCTTTTCAAAAGTTGATTGCCTTTGATAAGGGCTTAAAAGTGTGGGACAAATGCCGTCTGTTTTGCAAAGCTCTGGATACCAATGTGTACTTCATGGGTCCCTGATTATCAGTAGGAAAAAAAGTAGTCTGGCTTCATTCCATTCAATACACAGTAATTCCATCCCTGCTCTGTGCAAAGGGCTAGGCTGGGCTCTGGTGATACGGAGACGGTGGTCCAGGTGAAGGGGCAGAATCATGGCCTCAAGTTCTTGATTTCTGAAACACAGTCTTTTGGATAGGAGGCAGCCTAGAATTGAGAGGCAGACCTGAGGTCTTGCCACAGTTTCACTGTCTTGGGGTGATACGACTCTGCCCAAATCGCCTAACCTCTGTCTTTCCGTAATTGGAACATGCAGTGATGATGCCAGCCTTCTAAGTTGTTACGATAGTGAGTACTTGATAGCATTTTGTAAACAGAGCAGTACTGGCCTCCTGAGTAGGCTTATTCTTGTTGAATCTCCCTTTCTCTCTGGCTGGGTATGTGGCTTTGCTACGTGGCAGAAATCACCAGAGGATGGTTGGCCAACTCCCTCAAGTTGGCGGGAGGGTTTGGCCGGGGTGATTCCTAATGGCTGTGAGGCTTGCTGAAGTGCTGGATCAGCCGAGTTGTGGTCTAGTGCTGGTTAGGGGCCGAAGCAAAGCCTATGCATTACTCACCACCCCCAAAAGGCATCTCCCTGACTGGGGGCACCGTGTCTTTTTTGAAACATCTTGGATCTGGGAGAAGGGAAATGCTTCTTTCTTGTTCCTGTTTCTTCCTCAAGAGATTTCCCCCCACTTCTTTGCAGGTATCTTTTTACTCTTCAAATAAAGAAGGATTTGGCTCTGGGAAGGCTTCCATGCAGTGACAACTGTACAGCGTTGATGATCTCTCACATCTTACAATGTAAGTAGCAAATGTCAGCTTCGGGGCCTATCAGCCAGCTAGAGAACCAAGCAAAGAGGCTAAGTACCCTCAACATCCCTATCATCATGTTAGGACTTCTCTGTAGAGGAGAGAAAGCCTGGATGAGATATATAGAAATGGCATGGTCCAGCAGAAAGAGGCTGGTTACTGTAGTCATTGAGATTTGGATTCAAATCCTGTTTCTACGTTCTAACTGTTGTAGCCTTGGGTGAAGTCCCCTCAGCTGTCTTTGCCTGAGTTCCCTAGTCTTTAAAAGAGTGACAAGAATGCCTTCTCACAGAGCAGTTATGTAGATGAAAAGTAAATGCTGATTTTCTTCTATCTCGGTCTAACCTTGCCCTCCCACTGCCCCGGGCTTGCTCTCCAGGAGCTGGTCTGGACTAATCTGGGCATGAACTTTGCTAGGCCGGCCCCACTCCCTCTGCTTGCCCCAGGATCCATTTCTGGTACGTGCTTTCTGCGGCACATTGTCACATTTAATGTGATTCCCATGTTGCTCTTTATCATGATTCCAGAGAACAAAGCACAGAGTACAGCAGGTGGAGAGAGACTAAAAGGGAAAAAGGCCCCAGGCGTCTATTAGAGTTCCCCAGATCCTAGCAGCCACGTCGTTGGACTAGGCTGAGTAATGTAGGCAGGGAAAAGAGGCCCGGGGAACAGTGGGTCCTGGCCTGGGGAGGGGGTGAAGCTGGGCACGTCAGGCTGCTCCTGTACCCCCGAGGGCAGGATTGAGGCAGCTGGAAATAGTATGTCTTCTTCTAGGGCTGGCTGGACTTCCTCTCTCTTCTAGAGAGGCCATCCAAGAATAGGCTGTTCCTTACTGTTCCTGAAGGATCATAACTTCATTTTTTTGTTTCATAAGTTCATTTTTGACCTCTATCCACTGCCTTCCTGACAGTCCAGAAATGGTAGATTTCTGATTTCACTGGGAACTTCAGAATGAAGGGCTTGGATAGAGACAGTATCTGAATCAGTGTTTACCAAGTGACTCATAAGTGAGACAGGATGAGAGCCCAGGATCTCAGGAAGGCAGTGAGAGCAGTAGTTATCAGGGAAGGCTTATGGATGAGATGGCTTTTGCGCTGGGCCTTAAAATGATGCATAGGAATTGGATATGTAATGATAAGCAGAGAAAACAGAAAAGAAAAAAAGGGGATGGTACAAGAAGAAGTATATACAGAGGATGCAGCTCAAGTACAGCTCGAGCATAGGGTCTGTTTAGGAGAGGTGGCAAGAAACTAAGCATCATTTTGAAGGGCCTTGAATGCCAAGGACACTAACTATATGTCCAGTATTGTGCTTGGGGTGGGGTCGGGAGATGGGGTAAGGCAGGTGGAGAAAACAATATTGGAAGACTTATCCTTCTCCATTAGCCGCCTGTTTAAGGCAGCAGTCAGAGGATTGGGGCTCCCCAGACAGCCTCTGATGGGGGAGCCCCATTTCATTCTTTAGTTCAACATTATGGATTTGAGCATTCCCTAGTGGCCATTTCAGGCATAGCACAGAACGCTTCAGCTTTTCTAGAGGATATTTTGTTTGTCAGTAGAAGCTCTTTCCATAGAAAAAAAGCTAAAGTTTCAAGGAGTCAGCTCTTCACAATCCATCCAGGTCAGATTCTTTCACTGGTTGCTAAGACAGTGTGCAGAACACAGCCAGGCTGCTCTTTCGTTTGCTCATTTATTTATTCATCTAATATGTATGTTCTAGGCATTCAAGAACCTCCACATTCTGACCTCGTCTGCTTAAATCTCTCTTACACACCCCTCTGGCTCTAGCCAGACTCTTCCTCTCAAATACAGTTTGTACATTCCAAATGAAGCCTCCCTTTTATGAATGCCCTTAGTACAGTAACTCTTCTTTGTCATTCATTCAGCAAATTTTATTAAGTACCTACCACATGCCAGGTACTGGGAACATAGCAGTGAAATAAAAAGATCCTTGCTCTCGTGGAGCTCACATTTTGGCAGTGGAGGACAATCAGACCAAAATAAAGAAATATATAATGTAAGTTTGAAAGTGATAAGTGCACTGGAGAAAATAAAGTATGGAAGGGAGAGAGGGAAATTCGGGGGGTGGGTACTGAATTTTTAAATAAGGTGGTCAGGGTAGGCTTCACTGTGAAGGTGATAGTTAAACAAAACTTGAAGGAGGTAAAAGACCAAGCTATGCAGAAATCTGGTGGAAGGGAGTTCCAGGCAGAGAACATCCAGTGCAAAGGGCCTGAGGTAGGAGCATGCCGGGAGTATTCAAGAAACATTAAGCGGGCTTTGTGGATGGCTGGAACTGAGGGAGAGAGGGAGACAGTAATCATGGAGGGCCTTAAAAGCATATTAAAGACCTAAGACATTACTCTAAATGTGATGGGAAGCCACTGTAGCATTTGAAACAGAGGAGTGAAATGATCTGAATTAGGTTTTAACTACATCATGTTAGCTGCTGTGGTGAAAACAGAAATTTGTAGCGAGTAGTAAATAAGCCATAGTGATCTAACGTACAGTATAATAAATATAGACAATAATATTGTACTATAATTATGTAATGTGATAAATATTGCTACAATGGCAATCATATTGCAATCTATAAATGTATCAAAGTAACACACTGTACACCTTAAATTGCTGCAATGTTATATGTCAAATTTATTCAATTTTTAAAAATGAGAGAAAATAGACCTTACGAGGGATGGTGGAAGTGGGGAGACCAGATAACAGATGACAGCAGGAGAGAGAGAGATGATGGTAGTTTGGACCAGCGTGGTAACAGTGAAGGTGCTCACACCACGTGCTGCCTTCTATCACTAATGATATTTACTCATTTGTATGTCATAGTTCTCTTCCTAGATTGTCATAGTCCTGCATGGAGAGAAAAAAGAAGCATGGTCTTATGTGTTCCTATGTTTTCCTTAGGGTCAACGTAAGGTCTTGTGCTTAATACTTGTGCTTAATAAACAGAAAGATTGGTGTGTGTGTGTGTGTGTGTGTGTGTGTTTAATTTATTTTTTAAAACAGCTCTATTGTGGTATACGTGCATACCATAAAATTCACTCATTTTAAGTCTGTAACTCAACGGTTTTTAGTAAATTTACAGAGTTGTGCAACCATTACCACAACCCAGTTTTCAAACATTTCCATCATGCCAAAAGAGCTCTCTCATGCCCATTTGCAGTCACTCAACCACTAATTTAATTTCTGTTTCTATAGATTTACCTTTTCTGGACATTCCATATAATAGGAGTGATAAAATATGTGGTCTTTTGTATCTGGCTTTTTTCACTCAACACAATGTTTTTGAAATTTATGCATGTTCTAACATGAATCACAGCAGTTTGTTCCTTTCTATTGCTGAGTAGTATTCCATTTTATGGGTATACCACATTTTATTTATCTATTTACTTGGCCAGGGACATTTGGATTGTTTCCAGTTTAGCTATTATGAATAATGTTATGAATATTCATGTACAAGTCTTTGTGTGGACACATGTTTTCATCTCTCTTTGGTAGATTTCTAGGAATGTAATTGTTTCGTCTTAAGGTAAATTTGTGTTTAACATTTTAAGAAACTGCCAAACTGTTCTCCAAATTGTTACAATAAAACCAGAAATGTATGAGGTTTCCAATTTCTCCACATCTTCACTAAAATTTGGTATTGTCTATCTTTGTGATTATGGTCATTCTAGTGCAATGAATCTCATTGCAATTATAATTAGCATTTTCCTAATGACTAATGATGTTGAGCATCTTCTCATCTGTTTATTAACCATTCCTATGTTTTCTTTGGTAAAATGCCTATTCAAATTTTTGCCAATTTTAAAATGGGTTGTCTTATTGAATTTTAAGAGAGTTTTATATATTCTTATTAAAAATCCTTTATGAGATATATAATTTGTGAAATTTTCTTCCAATCTGTGGCTTGACTTTTCATTTTCTTTGTTTGTGTGTGTGTGTGTTCTTTTTTTTTAAATTGAAGTATAGTTGATTTACAATGTTGTGTTAGTTTCAGATGTACAGCAAGTGATTCAGATATATAGATATATATATATCTACATATAGATATATATATAGATAGATACATAGATATACATATACATACTTTTTCAGATTCTTTTCCATTACAAGTTATTACAAGATATTGAATATAGTTCCCCGTGCTATACAATAGGTCCTGTCCTTTCTGTTTATCTATTTTATATATAGTAGTATATGTCTGTTAATCCCATACTTCCAATTTATCCCTTCTTCCCCCTGACTTTTAATTTTCTTAATGCTGTCTTTTGGAGTGTGACAGTTTTTAATTTTGGTGGAATTCCTCTTTCTCAATGTGTTTTAGTCAACTATGCTTTTGGTGTTGTATCTAAGAACTTCTTGCCTAACTTAAGGTCAAAAGTTTTTCTCCTAAGTTTTCTTCTAGAACAACTTTTTTAGGTTTACCTCTTAGGCTTAGGCCTATGATCCATTTTGAATTTTTTGTATGTTTGTATGGTGTATGGTTGTGAGGTAGGAATTCAACTTCATTTTTTTTTTTTTTTTTTTTTTGCGTGTGGATGTCCCTTTCTCCCATTTGTTGAAAAGACTATTATTTCCCACATTGAATTGTCTTGCCATCTTTATCAAAAACCAACTGATCGTAAATGTAAGGGCTTATTTCTAGATTCTCAACTATGTTCCATTGATTTATATGTGCTTACGCTATTACCACACTGTTTTGTTTACTGTAGCTTTGTATTCAGCTTTGAAATAGAGGTGTATATTCTCCAACTTTGTTCTTTTTCAAAATTGTTTTGGTTGTTTTGCATCCTGTGCATTTCCATGTTAATTTTAAGATCTTTTGTCAACATCTACCCCAAGTTTGGTGGGGATTGCATTGAATTTATAGATCAATTTTGGCAGAATTACCATCTTAACAATACTGAGTCTTCTAATCCATGAATCTGAAATCTCTCCATTTATATAGATCTTTTAAAAATTTCAGCAATGTTTTGTAATTTTCAGAACACAAGTTTTACATATCTTTTGTTAAATTTATCGGTCTTTTATTTTTTATATGCTATTGTGAATGGAATTGTTTTTCTAGTTTTCTTATTCGATTATGCATTGCTAGTACATGAAAATCCAATAACTTTGTATATTGACCTTCTATCTTGCTACCTTGCTGAACTATCTATTACTTCTAGTAGCTTTTTGTGGAGGCCTTAGGATTTTCTACACACAGGACCATGGTGTCTGATTGCACTGACTAGAATCACCAGTAGAATGTTGAATAGAAGTGGCAAGAGCAGACATCCCTGTCTTGTCCCTGGTCTTAAGGGAAAGCACTCAGTTTCTCACCATTTAGTATTATTATGATGTTAGCTGTAGGTTTTCCAACTTTATCAGGTTGAAGGAGTTCCCTTCAATTTTTTGTTTGTTGAATGTTTTTACCATGAATTGGTGTTGGATTTTGCCCAATGTTTTTTCTGCATCTATTGATATGATAATGTATATTTTTTTAATTAATTAATTTATTTATTTATTTTTGGCTGTGTTGGGTCTTCGTTTCTGTGCGAGGGCTTTCTCCAGTTGTGGTGAGCGGGGGCCACTCTTCATCGTGGTGCGCGGGCCTCTCACTATCGTGGCCTCTCTTGTTGGGGAGCACAGGCTCCAGATGCGCAGGCTCAGTAGTTGTGGCTCACGGGCTTAGTTGCTCCGCGGCATGTGGGATCTTCCCAGACCAGGGCTCGAACCCGTGTCCCCTGCATTGGCAGGCAGATTCTCAACCACTGCGCCACCAGGGAAGCCCGATAATGTATTTTTGGTCCTTTATTCTATTAACATAGCATATTACATTAATTAACCTTCACGTGTTGAATTGATCTTGCACTCCTGGGATAAATCCCACTTGGTCATGATGTATAATTCTTTTTTGTATATTGCTGGATTCAGTTGACTAGTATTTTGTGGAGGATTTTTGCCTTTGTATTCATGAGAGATATTAATCTGTAGTTTTCTTGTGATGTCTCTGTCTGATTTTGGTATCAGAGTAATACTGGCCTCATGAATGAGTTGGTAAGTGTTCCTTGCTCTATTTTCTGGAAGAGTTTGTGAAAAATTGGTATTTGTATCTTATCTGAAGATTTGATAGTATTAACTAGTGAAACCATATGGGTGGGCCTGATTAAGTTGTAATGAGAGTTGTACATTTATCAATTTGGGCAAAAAATAAATAGATAAAAGAGCCATTGATTTGGTCTTTTTAAAAAAGCTTGTTATATAAAGATTTTCATTCTAATGTGGTTTTGAAATATACAAATACACTTCACCTATCTAAAAATGAGCACGCCATCTGTCTAAAACACAATAGAAAACCAAGACAAAAGAGAAAATAACTTTCTAGTACTCAAAACTGATGCCCCCATGTCCGTGAATTTTACTCAATAGGAGAGCACCACATGATTCCATGGAGAGTCTATTTACTCTTATAATTCATAAAATGCTAACAGGTTTGGATATCTGCATTCCCTTTTTTTCATGTTAAAATGTGAATTTTTTTTTTTTTTTAGAAATTCACGTTCTTTTATTTATTTATTTATTTATTTATTTATGACTGTGTTGAGTCTTCGTTTCTGTGCGAGGGCTTTCTCTAGTTGCGGCAAGTGGGGACCACTCTTCATCGCGGTGCGCGGGCCTCTCACCATCGCGGCCTCTCTTGTTGCGGAGCACAGGCTCCAGATGCGCAGGCTCAGTAATTGTGGCTCACGGGCCCAGTTGCTCCGTGGCATGTGGGATCTTCCCAGACCAGGGCTCGAACCCGTGTCCCCTGCATTGGCAGGCAGATTCTCAACCACTGCACCACCAGGGAAGCCCTAAAATGTGAATTTTAATTGTAAATATTGTTTTGGGTGCCCATTTTATGGTAGATTAGAAGTCACAATTTGGAACCAAGTAGAGACTTCTTCAGGGGAAGTCAGTGACCAGGAAGTGATTCCTATTAATCTGACAGAGAGGGAAAAGGCATAAAAATTATAAAGAACACACAAGAATTCAAAAATCAAAACAGTTTCAAGCCGTTTACTGTAGGGGCAGATAATCCTATATACCTCAATTGCCTTTGTAGGCACAGTGCTATAATAGATGTTTATAACAATAAATTGGATACATCTAGAATAGATTATGAGCAGGGATAAACTTCCAGTGATTTGGAAAAGTGAGAATAATTTCCAGAATTATTCACCTACTGGGGATTCCATATAGCAGGGTTTTACTAGATTCCCAACGTACAGAGTGATGAATGGCTGTGACTGGCTTGCATTGGAGTTGGCATTTGTATTCTCCTTTCTTAATAATGCCTGATCAAGGCAGAGTGAGGTTAGGGGGCTGAATTAGTTTGTTAGGGCTACCATAACAAAATACAACAGACTAGGTGACTTAAAGGACAGAAATTTATTTTCTCACACTTCTGGGGGCTAGACCTCCAAGATTGAAGTGTCAGCAGGTTTGGTTTCTTCTGAGGTCTCTCTCGTTGGCTTGCAGATGGCTGCTTTCCTGATGAGTCCTCACCCAGTCTTTCCTCTGTGTACCTGCATTCCTGGTGCCTGGTGTCCAAATTTCCTCCTCTTATAAGGACACCAATCAGATTGCATTAGGGCCCACTCTACTGCCTCATTTTTAAAATAATCACTCCTTTATAGGCCTTGTCTCTAAATACAGTCACATTCTGAGGTACTGGGGGTTAGGATTTCAATATATGAATTTGAGAGGGAGGTCACAGTTCAACTCATAACAGAGACTGATCGGAAGTAGAAGAGATCATAAACAGAATGTGGGAGAAGAAAATAACAAAATATTCATCTATGATCCTGGAGCCTGTGAGACCTACACTGTGTCTGTGACTTCATAGCAACCCACTGCTTCTTATTTGAAGAAGAACCAGTTAGTTTCTCCCCCACCACCCATATCCTGAAACAAATATACATATATTCAGGAGGTCTAGGGCTGCACTGGCTGCAAAGAAAGGGCTGTTTGGGGGAGGTCAGAGGGTCTGCTGGGTGCTCCATTGCTTAACTCATCAATGGTAATGTAAAAAATGTCACTTTACTGTCATGCAGCAGAACTGGGAGACTTTCATGAAGAAACAGATAGGAAATATTTGGCACAAACCCGGTACTTACCGAACCAAGACGATTTAGAGAGCAAGATCGTGCACTTCCATCAGAAGCACATGTAAGTACTTTCCCTGGCATCTGCTTCCACCTATTCTACCAGCAGGGAAGACTGAAGCTGAGGACAGACTCTTAAAAGCAAGTCTTTAAGTCAGAGACACTTCAGGCTCAAGAGAACACTGACTTCCTCTTCGAGCTCTTGGGGTAGAGGTGTCATTCTTTTTTTTTTTTTAGGCGTCATTCTTGCTGCTTTTATTAGGCTCATAAATTCTTTCCCCTTGCAGTGGCAAGCGCCCAGCTGAATCTGACATTCTGCTACTGGACATAGCGAGGAAGCTGGACATGTACGGCATCAGGCCGCACCCTGCCAGTGATGGTGAAGGGATGCAGATCCAACTGGCTGTTGCTCACATGGGCGTACTGGTGTTACGGGTAACAGCTCTTTTCCTTTAAAGTCTTCAGCTTTGGGTGTTATCTTGGCTCAAACTTGAATGTCCATTCTCAAGGTGACCCCACCCCTCAGTCTTACCACCAGCAAGAAAAGGAGGCAGTGCTTGGAAGAGTTTAGGGTAAAAGTCCCCTCCCCTTGACGTGCTTTGCTTCCATTTGCAGTCTGGAACTGACTGTTTTGATTCTCAGGAGCTCACACATTAGATCAGGCCAGCATGGTGAAGAGATGAAGTCAAGAGGCTCTTTGGAACTTTTAGACCCTAAATAAGAATACAGGTTTTTGGCATCCTAAAAGCTTAGGCTGTGACATAAAGTGCATTCAGCCTGTCCAAATCCACCAGAAACAACCTGAAGGGTTGTTCTCATTCAGTTAGCAGTTTTGTTGGAGGTGCCCAGTGCCAGCTAGTAGGGAATTAGCGACCAACCCTGAAAGCAATGGTTGCTGTTTACTGACTCATCCTTTTCCCAGGACTCTGTTTTCCAGAGAGGGCTCTCTCCATCACCATTAATCCTCAATCCTTGGAATGTGGCCAGAACATATTTTTCAACAGTTTTTCAGTCTATTTGGACTTCTTACATCTGTGAACATTCAATGAATTTAGATCCAAGTTACGGTTTAAGAAGCTTCAGAACGATAGGCAGATACCTAGACAGGTTTTGGAATGAATCACCTGTGACAAAGAAAGGGGTGGCTTCAGACCCACTGACCCCCAGGACCGAATTAGAGCACTGAAATAAGTCACAAAGCAGATCAGGTACAGACTTGGCAACAAGAATCTTAACTTTCTAATTTATTTGGTTATAAACTTTACAGCATGAGAGCCACACTGTTGACCCAGGAGGGAATTTTTACCCAGTCCACTCAAACCCTGATTCTTTTTTATTTTTATTTTTTTTAGATAAGCAACAAAGATACATTATATAGCTCAGGGAAATATAGCCATTATCTTGTAATAATTTTTTTAAATTTTATATTGCAGTATAGTTCATCAACAATGTTGTGTTAGTTTCAGGTATACAGCAAAGTGATTCAGTTATACATATACATGTATCTATTCTTTATTTTATTAATCTTTTTTTAACATCTTTATTGGAGTATAATTGCTTTACGATGGTGTGTTAGTTTCTGCTTTATAACAAAGTGAATCAGCTATACATATACATATATCCCCATATCCCCTCCCTCTTGCGTCTCCCTCCCACCCTCCCTATCCCACCCCTCTAGGTGGTCACAAAGCACCAAGGTGATCTCCCTGTGCTATGTGGCTGCTTCCCACCAGCTATCTATTTTACATTTGGTAGTATATATAAGTCCATGCCACTCTCTCACTTCATCCCAGCTTACCCTTCCCACTCCCCGTGTCCTCAAGTCCATTCTCTACGTCTGCGTCTTTATTCCTGTCCTGCCCCTAGGTTCTTCAGAACCTTTTTTTTTTTTTAGATTCCACATATATGTGTCAGCATACGGTATTGGTTTTTCTCTTTCTGACTTACTTCACTCTGTATGACAGACTCTAGGTCCATCCACTTCACTACACATAACTCAAGTTTGTTTCTTTTAATGGCTGAGTAATATTCCATTGTATATATGTGCCACATCTTCTTTATCCATTCATCTATCAATGGACACTTAGGTTGCTTCCATGTCCTGGCTATTGTAAATAGTGCTGCAATGAACATTTTGGTACATGGCTCTTTTTGAATTATGGTTTTCTCAGGGTATATGCCCAGTAGTGGGATTGCTGGGTCATATGGTAGTTCTATTTTTAGTTTTTTTGTTCTTTTTTAAAATTCATTTATTTATTTATTTTTGGCTGTGTTGGGTCTTCGTTTCTGTGTGAGGGCTTTCTCTAGTTGCGGGAAGCGGGGGCCACTCTTCATCGCGGTGCGCGGGCCTCTCACTATCGTGACCTCTCTTGTTGCGGAGCACAGGCTCCAGACGCGCAGGCTCAGTAGTTGTGGCTCACGGGCCTAGTTGCTCCACGGCATGTGGGATCTTCCCAGACCAGGGCTCGAACCCGTGTCCCCTGCATTGGCAGGCAGACTCTCAACCACCGCGCCACCAGGGAAGCCCTATTTTTAGTTTTTTAAGGAACCTCCATACTGTTCTCCATAATGGCTGTATCAATTTACATTCCCACCAACAGTGTAAGAGGGTTCCATTTTCTCCACACCGTCTCCAGCATTTATTGTTTGTAGATTTTTTGATGATGGCCATTCTGACTGGGGTGAAATGATACCTCATTGTAGTTTTGATTTACATTTCTCTAATGATTAGTGATGTTGAGCATCCTTTCATGTGTTTGTTGGCAATCTGTATATCTTCTTTGGAGAAATGTCTATTTAGGTCTTCTGCCCATTTTTGGATTGGGTTGTTTGTTCTTTCGATATTGAGCTGCATGAGCTGCTTGTAAATTTTGGAGATTAATCCTTTGTCAGTTGCTTCGTTTGCAAATATTTTCTCCCATTCTGAGGGTTGTCTTTTCATCTTGTTTATATTTTCCTTTGCTATGCAAAAGCTTTGAAGTTTTATTAGGTCCCATTTGTTTATTTTTATTTTTATTTCCATTTCTCTAGGAGGTGGGTCAAAAAGGATCTTGCTGTGATTTAAGTCATAGAGTGTTCTGCCTAGGTTTTCCTCTAAGAGTTTTATAGTGTCTGGCCTTACACTTAGGTCTTTAATCAATTTTGAGTTTATTTTTGTGTACGGTGTTAGGGAGTGTTCTAATTTCATTCTTTTACATGTAGCTGTCCAGTTTTCCCAGCACCACTTATTGAAGAGATAGTCTTTTCTCCATTGTATATTCTTGCCTCCTTTATCAAAGATAAGGTGACTGTAAGTGCGTGGGTTTATCTCTGGGCTTTCCATCCTGTTCCACTGATCTATATTTCTGTTTTTGTGCCAGTACCATACTGTCTTGATTACTGTACCTTTGTAGTATAGTCTGAAGTCCGGGAGCCTGCTTCCTCCAGCTCCGTTTTTCTTTCTCAAGATTGCTTTCATGTATCTCTTCTTGCTAACCCTGATTCTTGCTATTTCCTATTGCATGAGAGAAGATGGGAAGGGTATGAGAGCAAGACCGTCATGTTAGTTTTGATCTCTTTCATTGTGAATACTTCTGTGGACAGTTGGGAACAATATAGATGGTCTATTTTGTCCTACTTGAAATCCAGTCAAAGAGTATTTATGTATTGAGTACCCTCTATCTGTTCTTCATTGTACTATTCTTTCTTTAAAAAAAAAAACAGCTTTATTGAGCTATAATTTGCATAACATAAAAGTCATCTGTTTTAATGGTACAATTCAGTGAGTTTGAGTATATTTATAGTTGGGCAGCAATCCATTCATCCTTCTATCAGTATATTTATTGTACATCCACTTTGTGCCAGGTACTAGAACTGCAGAGGTAAACAGGTATGATCCTGACTTAAATTCTAATAGGAACTTAAATTCTAATAGGAGGAAGACAGACAATTAAACAAGTAATTATAAACAAATGTGATGTGCTTTGTGCTAGAAGCAGCACAGGATGCTAAGGTAACACATGTGAAAGGGACTTAACATGTAAGCAAGACCTGAGGAAGTTATCCAGACCAATGGGATAGGTTTGGCTGATGAAGGAGGGTGTTCCAGGGAAAGGGCACACAGACTAAGGCCCTGAGAAGGAAAAGGATGACATAATCAAGAAACTAACATTAAGCATGACACATGGCTCCTGTCATTACAATAGTCACAATTTATTTTGAAAGACCAGAGAAATAACGATCAATATCAGACAATGAGTAATCAAAAGCTAATCTATCACATTTACTTTAGTTGCAGAAGTAGTATACCCAACAAAATAATGTGGTTACCTGTAGACAATGGTTAGATGGGGACAGAGGTAGGTGTGACAGTGGTGGGTGTGAGACTTCTCAATATATTTATTTTTGTACCCCCTTTGATTTTTGGACCATGTGAACAAACAAACAAACAGACAGACAAACAAGAGAGTTAAACTGTTTGAGTAGTCCAGGAGAGCTAAAGGAGTTCAGAGGAGTTAGAAATGGGTGTAGGCTGTGGCAATGATATGGAATACCCTAGAGGAGGCCCTAGTCATTCTGGGTAAGGAGAATGAGGAGACCTATGGGAGGGAAGGTACAGAGTTGGATGGAAAGGTGTTTTCTGGGAGCAGTGGGATCAAAGTTATAGTCAATATAGTTGGGGCAAGAAAATCAAGCCAGAAGAGTGTAGAGTTGATGTAGGTGGTGCAGAGCTATTGAAGGGGTTTGAGTAAATGAGGTGGCAGAATAGATGGGATTTTTTTTTAAAGCAGTTGAATTTGGAAACATGGGAAGGGGGTGAGATTAGAGGAGCTATTGCAGTTCAGGTTTCCCCTGCTATTTGAAAGTAGAGCATTCCTATGAAACCTTTCCTAGCTGAAATAGTGTCAAGTGAAGAAGCATTACCTGAGGACACATCTTGCTAATGGGTGCACAAAATAAATCGAGATAAAGTACCGATGTACAGCTCAAAGCTGCGGTGGCTTGATGCTGAGCTGCCGAGCAGAGTGTAGTTCCCGGGGAAGGAGCTTAGAGGTGCCACTCTCACTGCTCAGGGTGTGTGTTGCCTCTATAACAGCTCACTGCAAAACAAATGCTGATTTTTATTTTCGCCTTTTTCGGAGTAAAAGCAAAAATCCTCTTTGGATTTCTTTCAGTTAGCGAAAACTTGTAATAATGTGGGTCTTTCGTAAAAGCGAAGTGGCGTAAAGTGAACTTTCGAAAAGTGGGGTATACCCGGATACCTGCAGTCTTTTTCTACTGTGATCCCCTATCCTGGTTAGAAACTTTTCCCAGGCATGTCCCTTCTTACTTGCATTTCAGAGCAGACTTGTGTCCCACCTGGAATGCCTTCTTTGACCATAGCTTCTATCTAGTACAACTGGATCAGTCTGTGCAAGAGGTAGATCAAGGATAGTCCTGTTCATGAAGTGCATTTTCCAACAGGTTTGCATTGTCTTACAAACCAGCTTGTGCTGACATTCATCCTGAAATCTGTCATGTGTTTCATCATAGGGAAATACAAAGATCAATACTTTCAACTGGGCTAAAATCCGCAAGTTGAGTTTTAAGAGAAAACATTTTCTCATCAAACTTCATGCCAACATCTTGGTAAGTAGCTTTTGAATAAATTCTTTTACTTTCTACTCACTTGAGATTTCTTGGTTGTTTCTGCAAATGGTTTGATTGTGAGTGATGAAAGCTGCCTGGCCCTGACCGATGATGTTCTCCCTCTTTTGCCTCTACATAAATAAACCAGAGCTTTAGTCATATTTTTACTAAAGGCAAAACACTAAGAAATCCTATTGGCAGTTCAAAATGAATAAAGTAATAGGAAAATGGGGTGGCTGGGATGAAAGACAAGTCTCCTTAGAAACCATTTTTCAGGGATTTGATAAGTCAAATGAAAGAGCCCAGATCTAAGACTGTGGACATATTAATTCAACGTTATTTGCTTCCTTTAATAAAGTATTTTCATCTTCTTTCCTTAAGCAAAAATAATTGAACACCTACTGCATGCCAACTAATTGAACACCTACTCTTTCCCAAAGCAGGATGTGGGGAGTGGGTATATATTAAGCAAAGGAAGCAACTATTGGGCAAGGCTGCATTGTACAGGGTGGGACAAAGGGGCTAGAAAGAATTTTTTATGACTATAAAGGAAATTAAAAATATGTATCAACTACATTTTTGACCTACAGATAATTCAGTAGTTTGGGCTTCATTCTCTGAACCTTAGCCTTAGATAAAGGTGTTCATTTGAGCAGTTCAGAAGACTGAATCCAGTGTGAAGCTTGGGAAGAATCCCAGGGCTGCATCCAGAGACCTGGAGAGGAATGAGAGAAGGGGAGCAGCAAAGTGGACCGCACGCGTGCATGGGCAAATGGGGGTATATAGTGAGTCAGGAGATGGGGCAACCTTGCACTTTAGGTCTGGAAGACTAAGCTCCCCTACAGCCGATTAGAATACACTAAATGAGCAACACAGAGCATCATAGAACAAGGCAGCATAAAGAGGGAGAAATGTTTCTAGCTGGTGTGTTAAAAAGACTCATGTATATGCAATCATCCTATAAAGCCTACCATTTGTAAGACAGATCTCCTCCTCCCTCCCCTTTTCCTGTTGGTCATTTATAACATCTTGTCACTTTGAAAGGATGTCCTTTGATGTTCATTTTAACCTAATTTACAACTTCATAAAAATGTTCCTGGCAGAGAAGAGGGGGTAAAAAAGCGTATGAGGTGAGGAGGGTGTGCAGAGCAAGATTTACTTCTTAGAGAAGGTTCTGTTTTTGAGCAGTGGCCCTGTCTGTTCCTTGGAAGTTTGCCAATCATTTGGTTTCAGTACGTGTGAAGCCGAAAGGGAGCCAAGTGGAAAATCAGAAGCTGGATGGGCCCCTGGACCAATAGTTTAGAAGGCGTTGGGATTTGAAGGTCTTTGATATTCTTGAAGGACGTTTTGCTTGATGGAAATCGGTTTATACAGGTGTTGTGCAAGGATACCTTGGAGTTCACCATGGCCAGCCGAGATGCCTGCAAGGCTTTCTGGAAGACTTGTGTGGAGTACCATGCTTTCTTCAGACTTTCTGAAGAGCCCAAATCAAAGCCCAAAACCCTACTCTGCAGCAAGGGTTCCAGTTTCCGCTACAGGTAATTAAATATTGCACACAGGCAAACTAAACACACAACTTCTTTTCAATAACATGGAAGGCAGTAGGAGGAGCTTGAATTCTAGAAGCAATAAAGAATCCATTTCAATCACATAAAGGATGATACCCTTTACTGCTCATTCTCTGTGTGACTCATTAAGTCAATATTTCCTAACAGGGAGGTAGGGGCAGGTGTACACCCCACTTAAGAGGTTAGATCAGAATTTCTGCAAGGATAAGGGGGCATATGCCGTTTGAGAAAACGTAGTCAATGAACCTATTGTTTTCCTTACGTGCAACTTACATGCTAGCCATAGGAAGGACAGCTCAACAACATCCTTTTGGTGGTGGTTAGGCAAAAGATAGGGTGAGAAATCACTGGAGGGGCTAAGGGATTTGAGAGGTTGAACAATATTGTAGTGAAGGCTCCTTACTACACGTTAACACCTTGGAGGAAAGGAAGCGAGGTCAAAATAAGAACTTGTTTTTACTGGATCCCACCAGCCTAGGAGTTCTTTGGAAGACGCTTTCAAACTCTTAGCTAAGATAAAAAATTCGAATCCAATGCTTCCTGTGAAGGATTTTTCAAGTAGTAGAAGCCTGCCCCAGTTAGAAGTGAGATTTTTACAATGTACATATTTTTATGGACTCTTTCCAAAATGTATTCTACAAATCCCTGCCTTTTTAAACAGATGATACTGAGGATATTTTTCCCTTTTCTTAATGACCTATTATAAACATCACTTATTATCCTCTGCCGGCAGCTGTAGTGCAGTGGCAGCCTCAGGGCGGGGGAGGCATGTTAGACCCTGCACCACAGTGATAAATGGCTCAGACTTTTTGGATTTTATTATGTTAGTGATTTCTTTTTTGGCTCTTGTGTTTCTCCCAGCAATCAGCTGGCTTTCTTTGCTAGTGTATGTCTGACTGGAGCAACCTTCTTCTACTGTTTAGTTAGCTGCTTTTCTCCTGTCATGGACTGGGAAACCAGACAAATAGCCTCATTAGAAACTATGTGTAAATTTGGAGGAAGGGGAAAGGCCTTTAAAGGAAAGTATATTAGTTTTCAAGGCCAGAATGTGTAACTGTTATATAGCGCTGTTCAGAAGCTTTTAAAAAACTTCTGGGTTCTGAATAGTTGAGGTTGCTCTGCCTGATCCTCGGATAAGTGGGTATTATTAATGTGATGGTCAGAGATGCACGACATATGTCATTCATCCAGAATCTTTCAATTTCAACAATAAATGACACTTTTGAGTTTTAGTTAGCCTACTGGGTTATAAAGAGCATTCATAAAATTGTTTATCTTGTTTTTATAATAGCGGAAGAACCCAAAGGCAACTTTTGGAATATGGGAAAAAGGGGAGGTTGAAGAGCTTGCCATTTGAAAGGTACATGGTTTTGTTTCTCTTTGTCACATTGATTTTTTTTTCTTTTTTAACATCTTTATTGGAGTATAATTGCTTTACAGTGGTGTGTTAGTTGCTGCTGTATAACAAAGTGAATCAGCTATACGTATACATATATCCCCATATCTCCTCCCTCTTGTGTCTCCCTCCCATCCTCCCTATCCCACCTTTCTAGGTGGTCACAAGGCACCAAGCTGATCTCCCTGTGTTATCTGGCTGCTTCCCACTTGTCACGTTGATTTTTAAGTTGAATTTAGAGATTTATAGGGATCCTGTACTCACATGAAGACTATTTCAATTCCTTCTCTGTTTGGGGACTTCAGGAAACATTACCCATCGCAGTACCATGAACGACAGTGCAGGTCCTCACCAGACCTCCTCTCCGATGTGTCAAAACAAGTAAGGTTTTTGAAAATTCCTTCTTCTTTAGATAAATGTAATGCATCCACATTTCAAATGCTTCCAGGAATTGATTCTGCCAGAATCTCCCAGTATGTAAAAAGGTTACTCTGGCCAAGTTAGGTTAGCCTCCTGGGGAGGTCTGTCAACTCAGTCTCCAGCCAATAGAAGACCATTGGGTAAACTGGTGTGTGTGCCTTATAGACTGGAAAGATCTGGCACGTCTTTAAATTGCAACCTGTATTGCTAACATCTTGCAAAATGCAGATCCAAACGAATTTCTATGGCTTCGTATTTTTAAAGCTAAAAGCTGCTTTTTTACCTATGAAAATCTTAAGGCTTAGAGGAAGCTATAAGGTCTTGGGTTAAGTTTTTTTTTTAAGTAAATAAATTTATTTATTTATGGCTGCGTTGGGTCTTCGTTGCTGCGCGTGGGCTTTCTCTAGTTGTGGCGAGCGGGAGCTACTCTTCGTTGTGGTGCACGGGCTTCTCATTGCGGTGGCTTCTCTTGTTGCAGAGCACGGGCTCTAGGAGCGCGGGCTTCAGTAGTTGTGGCACGCGGGCTCTGTAGTTGTGGCTCGTGGCCTCCAGAGCACAGGCTCAGTAGTTGTGGCACACGGGCTTAGCTGCTCCGCAGCATGTAGGATCTTCCCGGACCAGGGCTTGAACCCGTGTCTCCTGCATTGGCAGGCGGATTCTTAACCCCTGCGCGACCAGGGAAGTCCCTTGGGTCAAGGTTTTAAAGTACTTTTCCTATGTAATTTTGTTAACTTAAGAACAAAGTGCTGTTCTCCTGGAACTGTGAGATGATGGCTTCATTTGAGTTTTATAGTATGAACCATGTTATTTTTCTTTTGCTCTCCCTTGAAAAAAATTAATTAGAGGTCTCATGAACTCTGTCTTCATTCAAGTCAGAGGCAATTTTTATCTGAAAGGCATCACAGAGGTATTATGCTGGAAGGTACCATCTAATGATTGACCGTCTCATGCCATTTACAGCCCTCCTCCCCACCATTTTACAGAAAATAGGGAGGAGGCTGGAACAGGGAGGTTAGGAGACTTGCCTAAGGTCACACAGCTAATAAAGGCAAAGCCAGGACCAAAAGGCAGAACTCCTAGCTCATGAATACAGCTACTCAACCATACTGCCTGAAGTACGATGCTGGCTCAAGTAGATGGAGAATGCGGAGGCTGGGAGTGTGATGGTGTTGAGAAAGGAAAGTGTCATGTCTATTTTTCAGCACATAAATTGGGATGTGGTACAAGTTACTACCTTTTATGTAGCTGTTTATCAACCCTGGCATAGAACATGGGTTGAAAGGCCTTTGTGAAAAACTACCTTTGCAAAATTCAAGGCTGATTTAGATCCCTGCCCCCACCCCAACCAAATGGCTTTTCCCTTCTTTCACCAACATGTTGTTTCTCTCAAGGTGGAAGATTTGAGACTAGCCTATGGCAGCGGGTACTACCGAAGTGTGAATGGAGTGCACGCCTCTGAGCCTGTGCTGGACAGCAGGAGGAGAAGCTCTGCCGTGGAGGTGACGTTTGCAGCCGAGCTGGAGCATTCCAAACCAGAGGCAGATCCCACATCACTACATCAGTCCCAGAGCAGTTCCTCGTTCCCTTTTATTTATACAGACCCTGTCTTTACCACTGACCCCGATCCTGACTACTTTGAGGAAAGGAATCCTCTAAGCTCCTTCCAAACAAGCTGTAAGTTTGCTGACAATCACACGAGCACATCTTCTGGCCTTACAAGCAAAGTGAGTCCAGCAAGGCAGCTAACTTACACAGATGTGCCCTATATTCCTTGTACTGGTCAGCAGGTTGATATTATGCCTCCCCAAGTCTTCTTTTATGTGGACAGACCACCCCAGGTGCCCAGACAGTCTCCAATCACGGCAGAGGAAAGGGAAAGGCCAGACAGCTGTCTACAGCCTACCGCAATGAAGCCAGCCAAAAGAAGCCCAGGGAACCTCAGAATGCAGAGCTTTCAGCAAGACTTCCAAGAACTCCAAGAAGCTATGGCCCAAACTACTGGCTGGAGCAACCTCAATGTAGATCTAGAAGAGGAAGATCCAAATTTAGAAGATGCATTTGCATATAACATTCAAGAGCCAACCCCTAAACGGTCCCAGAGCCAATCAGACATGAAAACGATCCGTTTTCCTTTTGGATCAGAATTTAGACCTTTAGGGCCTTGTCCTGCTCTGAGTCGTAAAGCTGACCTGTTTACATATATGTTTGCAGAGCAGGAGTTTCCAACAGTTTTAATGGATCAGGGAGCAACAGAAGGGTACGTAGCTAGTGAATCCAGTGATTCTGAATCAGAGATTCTTAAACCAGACTACTACTCTTTGTATGACAAAGGAATAAGTTCACCCATGGCCAGAATCCGCTTGTCTTCTGGTAGTCTACAGCTAGATGAAGAAGATGAAGATGTTTCTTTCAATACATCAAGTGCTGAAGATAGGACTTTGTGAAAAGCATGTAATTACTTTTTAGCTTAAAATGTGAACCCTATGAACATTTCCAGGCCAATTCCATGTTACTAACTTAGGTGAAACATAAGGAACCTTCTGCAAAAACCACTTTCTTTGTTACTATTCATTGGTATTAAGGGACTCTTCTAAGCTTAGGCACTTAGCTTATGAAAGATCCAGCTCTGCCCCATTCCTCAAGCCTCACTCCTCTATCCCCTCTGAATCATTCTGGAACATGCCCTTTCCTCACCAGCCCCGTAGCAGAGTGAGGTGGGTATTTGTCATCTCCATTATACATTTCCCCAAAGAGACATTATAAACGAAGGTCAGGCTCTTCAACACCGAAGAACAGTGACAGTATGGATTGACCTATAGAATTGGCTCCTGATATCATTTAGCGACTTAGTAGACTGTGACTGTGTTGGTCATTTTGTTCTTAAACAATACTACAACTAAAGGTTTCAGTCCTCATTATTCGTGTGGGACCCAGTAAAAATGGCCCTGTTTTATGTTAAAGACTTCAATTTTTATAACATATGTTAGGGGGAGCATGGCTCTCCTATATTTCAGGAACAAGAAGGAACATAGATCCTCTCAACAGAACACCAGTTTATAATTAATCTAGGACTTGGCAGAATTCTAAACCTCGGAAATTCAGGAATTGATCAATTTCTAAAGCCAGACATCTGCCTGATGGGGATAATATGATGTTTGACTTATTCTCTATTCTTAACTAGCTGTAATATGTAGTGAAAGATAAAAGTTAACATGTTGGTCTGTTTATGTGATCTCTCCTGCAAGCATTTTTTTTCTGCCGTATCTTGTTGCGTGCATGTAGGCAAGGAAATGAGATGAATAGCATTTTAATAAAGAGTGATGGAAACCCATTTATTTGAAAATTAAGTTGTAAGTATGAACTTCATTTTGTTTCAGTCAATTTCAGAAGCGATTGGCTCTAGCCTATAATTAAGGGAAGGGACATTTAGAGAACAAGGAAAAGGAGGGAAGCAGGTAAAAATGTATAGTCAGGGATGGAGAAGTGGTAGAATTGGGGTAGCTGAAAAAAAAAAAAACGATAGTACTCCAGACTGAGTTAATGAACCAAAATTCTATTCTTGACCCATTCAAAATTTCTCTATTATTTCCCTTGGAAGGTATAGCATTCTATTTGAGAACTATTTATTTTCTTTATTGATTTTAATGGTAAGTAAAACATATTTACAAGATAATGTTAGGTAGTGACTTCAAAGAAATGATGCAATTATGTAAGCAAGCTATTTTTATATATGACTGAATGGAGAAAAGATGCATGGAATAGTTTTCTTACTCTCCTAGTCCTTACACCACAAAAATCCCTTTGAATATACCTCACTCTACCTCTTTCCAACATGCTAGCACTTTCCTTCCTGCTCCTGGAATCGAATCCGGTAACTCACAAGTCTAGAATAGCTATTTAATAATAAGAATATATTGAAACCCAATCACCTATATATTAATCCTATAGATACTCAAAGCTATATTAAGTTCATCTTTGACCTTTTCTCTAGGAAAAACTCAGATTCTTTTAGGATTATATGCTATTTCTCATCTCAGTTTCTAGAAATCTTTGTGAAATTTGTTTTCCCCAGAGAAATACAGCGTTCAAATCTGTATAAAATTTCCTAATAAAACTATAACTAGGGTGACCATAAAGTTTATTGTGTAACCTAGGAAGGATACTTTTGAGTGAAAGAGAACTCTATTAATAATTTTGTCAGGACAGGAGGCAGAAATCAGGACATATTCACTGGAGCTATAATCAATGTTTACTAAAATGTGAAGAATACCTTCTAGTTTCCAATGGAAACACTGGTGTTAAAGTTCCAACAATAAATGAAAGGGGACAGGAGAAATGATTTGAAACAATTAAAATACCACACCATACCCCCACCTCAAGAAAATGAACATTGAGGACCAGGAAATTTAAATATTTATTTTTAACCCCCCCCAAAACACTGAAGTATCCTTACCCAGAAACATTTTACAGGACTAATAACTATAATGAATAAGCAATACAATTTTCTATCCACAGTGCAGCTGCGCTGTAAAGTTTCAAATAATCAATTTAAAAATTTGTTG
This sequence comes from Eschrichtius robustus, assembly GCF_028021215.1. Lineage (NCBI taxonomy): Eukaryota > Metazoa > Chordata > Mammalia > Artiodactyla > Eschrichtiidae > Eschrichtius > Eschrichtius robustus. Next base: position 115,796,622 of record NC_090845.1, on the reverse strand, counting down.
CTTTTACTTTTACAAAAATATTCATTTGATACATGATCCGAGCTTCAAAATTATTTCCAGACCTCTACAAATTATAAACTGTAATTGAGTTTCAGTTCCATAGCAGGTGAAAAATTTAACTGAACTATTACTTCAAAATACAATGTGTTAAAAGTAATTATTACAGTATAGGCACCAATGAAAAAATTTTCTTGGCATATGACACAACAACTTATTCAAGTGTCTGTATTATTACAAAAAAGGAAGAGGTAATGGCTGCTTTGACTAAAAACTGAATTCTTCACTTGAAGAAAATCTTTCTTCTAATATTTGGCAATTATTCAGGTTTATTAAAATGACTTTTGTGCAAAAACCAAATTGTTCAGATCCAAACAATAAAACATTAACTATCAAAACTAATTAATATCAATAATTCTACAGCTACTGAAATATAGCCCCACTTCAGAACTTAGGCAGGCATAATATATATACTGGGCTTAAAAGAAAAAGGTATTACCCACGTAACAGTACCATAAATATAACTGAAAATTAACTGTACAGTCTAACTTACCTTTGTACGGACAGAAATCATCCTGTACTATGGTTATTTTCATATGAACTAGAAAATGCCTATTTAAATACCCTTTCAAAAATGAACAAATGATGTTTATGTATTGGATAGTTATGAGGAAAAAAATGTATAAATAGTTTATAGGACATTTTATGACCATGACAAAAATATGCTGGTGTAAATTATATTCATACCTGTTGATCAGGTACTTATAATCACATGATAATCAGCTTCTTTTAAGCTCCCCAAATCCAAGCATATAATATGCGATTTGAGTTGATTTTAAAAATGGATCCTGACTAATTCTTCCGGTATTACCAAAAATCCATCCTTGGCTAATTAGTATTGCTTTAACTTTCCAACCATGTTAAATAAGGGTCAATTGTCTCTTCTATAAGAGAAAGTAAATACTGCACACCAAGAGGTACCTCTGTTGCTACATGTTGCCTCTAAATGTTTCAAACGCAGGGCTCTCAAATGTGATCATCATTGAGCTGCCTGGAATATCATACCCACTTGGGAGAAGAGTCAATAGTTTTCCAGGTTTCATTTCTAAGAGCTTATTAAAAACTTCTGCTTTAAGAACGTGTGACTTGTTTCCGCCTCCCCACCAGTAGTCATTTTTAGAATATGCTTGTGTTTTAAAAAAAAAAAAAAGCTTTTTGAGGCTTGATGATTACAAAAGTTGAATATTTAGGATGACTTTGAAAGACCTGTATGTTTCATGAGTGTACAGTTAACTAAAGATCAAAACATGAAAGGTATTCATCCTAGTAACTTAAGTAATAATGATACCTAAAAGCAAAACTGTATCTCAACATTTACTAGAATACAGGTGAAACTATAGTATTAAAAGTTATTCCTTACAAAATAATCTCTTTAAAATATAAAATGATAAACACCATCACAAAATAGTTGAATAGCTTCTTCCAAATCTTCAATGTCGCAAAGATCCAAAAGGCACGTGGAGCTCATGAGTTAAGCATTGTTAAGCTTGAAGTAGCTTTGGTGGGTTTCTCTGGGTCCATATGAAATAGAAGCCACTAACAAGAAGTTTCTTAGGGGGATTCATCTGCTGAACACCTATAAAATTAAGAAAAACTTAAATTGATATACAACTGTGCATGTGTCTATTTTACATCTGTATGAACTCTGCAATGAAAGAATTGATTCAGCAAACAAAAATTGTATTGCGTCTCATCATGTAAACGTTAAAATATAAAGCGGTTCAAAAATCCCTTCTGGGTCTGATTTTACAACTTCCAATTGATTTGTTTGCAAATTGGAAAAGAGGGGAGGTTTCCACTAAAAACTGAGGGATTTTAAGAGGGGCTTTAGCTGATGAGTATAAATAGGCTTTATCAGCCAGAAAGGTCTAGGAGAGTATGTGTTTTACAGGCTGTATGGTTTGTTCCAACTTGGTCCCAGCGGCATCACAAATACAAGGAATATAAAGATGCACTGAGAAGCAATATAATGGGATTAAGGCTAAGATTAGTAGTGCTTTTTATAACTTGCTTGAGCTAAGGAGTTGTGTTTGCATATGCATACAAAAGTCTTGTTTTAAAAGGGAATTTAAAAATTAAATGTAAGAACCTTTTTGAATGTGAACAAAGTTAAAGCAACAGTTCAAGAGGCAGTATAGAAACTGAAATCAAACATAAGAACCTTTTAGAGTCTTCATTTGAGTTTCTCTACCTAAAATCCTTAACTTTTCTTATGGGGGTTAAACTTAATGAACTTTAGCACTGAAACAATGTGAACAGCAGTGTGATAAGAGTAGTGGCAAGAATGAAAGCATTCCTCAATGGTATTTACAAGGGTCCAAATAAGAATATGTCCCCTGACCTTTTGTCTGTACTCCCACTAACAGGGAAAGGAAAACAAAACAAAACAAAAAAAAAAACCAGGCCATTTCGTTCAGTGGAAAACTACCTTGTAATGCCCGAAGATAATAATTCCAAAAGCTAATGTTTAAGATGGGCAACAAACAAAACAGTTTTCAAGCATATGACTATTAAGAATTGACTTTGTTAGGAATAAACGGAATGACTGAATCAAGTAGGTAATTATATTATCGCATCATAAATGAACATCCAACAGAAAATGTCAAAATAGTTTTTTAAAAATGACATTTCAAGCTTACTTTTGAAATTTTTCAATTAATTTCTTCACCATTTTATCTGTGATGCCAGGACAGGCAGCTTCAGCCACAGCAATACTTTTCTCCAGTTCTTCGATTGCCTGATTCCTGCTAGCATTATTCTCATCCTGCTGTTTAAGCTGAGAAAGATCAATAGCTATAACATTTAAAATTACTATACTTCTTAAAATAGATATCCGAAGCTAATGAATCTGTACTTACTTCAGCAAACGCAGGTGTGATTATCATAGACAAACAGCTCAGGGTTTGTACAAGATCTTGCTCCTTTGAACAAATATTTTAGATTATACACATGAAATTAAAATAATCATTCATGTGCATTCATTGGAATCCTCCTCCCAAAAGACCCAATACAGGGCAAGTTTCCATGCTTTCTTCCCATCACTAATTCCCATCCATCATCCAGAAGTTCTCTAACTTAGAGGATTACAACTGATATACATGATTCCACTGGGTTTAGCTATCTCTAGGTAAAATGCATTTTAAAACATACCAAGGGCCACTTAAATGACTTCTATGACCTTTTCTTAATTAGCTCAAAACGAATGGCAAATGAAACCTACTCTGGACACAGTGAGGTAGATGAGCACTTAGGGGTATTAAATTCTAACGATTTTTGGCCATCATACTCTCACTATATAGTTCGAAAAAGTCTACCAAGAGGAAGTGATCATCTCCATATACATACTGCCCCATTCTGTAGTTTCTTTGGATCAGGCTTCTTTCGCACGGTGGTAAAGCTCCATTCAGGATGAGTGTTATTTTCCCTGCTGGTGGATTCCCTAAAGAGATTGCCAAAGATACTTCTATAAGTTCCTAAATGATACAGCTTGGTGAAAATACCTAATCAATGCAGCCAGACTCCGAATGGAGAATTGTCCCAATGTATAAAAAATCATTTGATCTCAGTTTCAAATAGACACTGCTTTTTACTGAAGAGTAGCAATGGTTCTCAACTCTAAGTGTGTACCAGAATCACACGTGAAGGTCTCTTACTATATATAAAGCCCTGCCCCAACCCCTTCCCACTGACTAGATCAGGATCTCCTGTAGTGTGGCTTGTGATTTTTTTTTAATTTTTATTTTATATTGGAGTATAGTTGATTTACATTTTTGAAAGGCTCCATGGGTGACTCTCATGGGCAGCTAAGGCCAACAACCATTAGAACAGAGTAAAAACAACTATCCTGGTGTTTTTTAGACCTTTTAAAAGTTGGGCAATTTCTCATAAATGCAAGTAGTATCTAAAGAAATTTGGTGTTGCCTTTGTGTCAATTCAGCTAGCGAAGGAGTAAATTAAATTATGGACTTAGAGGCTGAAACGTTAGTATAAATGCTGCAGTTAAAAAACAATGCAACTTTTTAGGGGGTACAAATGAGATATAAATGAATATTTCAATGTCCCGGTCTGATCACGGTTTGGTACATGGCCAAGAGGTGGGAGACGTTAGTTCTCCAGAGGGATTTTGCAGGTTGCCATAAAAGTAAGAGAAGACATTGCTCCTTATCACTTTGGGCAAACTAGTAAAACACCTTAAATCGAATCTTGTTCCAAAATTTTGTAATATACTCAAGTATCCACTAGGGGTTAGACCGAGACCATTTAAAACTAAAGCAATTCACTTCTAAGAAAAAAACGTGTTTCCAAATTCATTGTACTTCACAGACCGTGATTTTAAAAGATTTTCACAGTTTCTAAAGTCAAACTTTAGAATAAGGTTTATATTTTATGCTAGAGAAAGCATATTGGATCACAGTTAAGATACATGCAATGTTAAAATGGGCTATCTACATAAAAATTAAATAATTGGTACATACGAATCAGAGCCCTCAGAATCAGATTCGTCATCACTGTGTCCTTCTGCCTTCCATCTCTTAAATCGATCTATCAGTTCAGTCAGATAAGAAGTCTTCTTTGAATTTTTTACAATGAATTTATGTTTCAGAAGTTCTTTAGCTGTAGGACGCTAAGGAACGAAAAAGAAAGGATGCATGAATATTTCTAGGCTCTTTTGATTGCAAGGAGTGATAAGAAATCACTTCAGTTATTAAGCTGAAAGGTGTAAAAGTATGTCTGCAGATATGAGGACAACTAAAATGCCATAGGACAATAGCTAATTCTATTTTTGAAGTGGCTCAAGGCAACCAAATTAAATTCACTACTTTGGTACCAATTTGCTAAAGCCCAATGGGCAAAAGGTGGCCTACCTACTAGCAACAGGCAGCAGGGCTTTCTTAAAATCAGAGAAACACATGGCAGGACTTTGATAATTAAGTAAAAATTTAAAAACGTTTCAAAATAGTGCTTTAAAATACTTTTACTATATTTACTGCAAATTGGAAAAAAGGATGAAAACTAGCAAGGCTGTAACTTTGTTATTATCTGCACATATCATATGACCCCCTTCTTCATCACACATTAATTCATATTGCATCTAAATACAAACACCAGGTGCTGTGGGGGATATTTTCCCCCCTAGTATTTTATTAATATGAGAATATTCATTAGTAACTTAAAAATTGTCACATCAAATTCAGTTCTTGTATATTTCTAGTTTCTCGAAGTCATCGGGCGGCTTTATTTTAAAAACAGTAAAACAACTGTAATCAACTTTGCCAAGTAAATGAATGGAGCTCATTAGACTTCAGGAAACGTGTACAACTTCATGTTGGAATTTCTGAACATTAAATAAAAAATAGTGAAACGCAAACAACTTTTCATGAAAAATGAAAACACAGTTGAATAAAAATCATTGTGAATAGTTATACATATACTTTCATAATGACATCCTAGAAAATGAACTTTATTTCCCCCTGAAATAGGAAATGATCAACAGAATAAAGAAGAAGCTAGGGACCATAGAAAAAAGAGAAAAAGATAAAGGGGAAGGAGAGAAGGAACTACGGATCTTGTCAACAACTAAAGAAAATTAGCAACATAGAGGGAAGAATCACGTTCCTGGATGGATCTTAGACAGTTTTCACAGGCACTGTATTCCTCACTGTTGAACAAACCACACTGGCTCTATGTAGATCTGATCATAGAAAATAGTAGTCGCAGCACATATACTCACAAATGATGGGTCTTTGTTCAGGCAAGCATCAATAAACTCCTTAAAGGATTTAGTAAAGTCTCCGACAAGAGTTGGAGGATTGTTTTTTGGAATAAGAAACAGAACTCTCATAGGATGCATATCCGAGTTAGGTGGCTCTCCCTTGGCTAGTTCAATAGCAGTAATTCCCAGTGACCAAATGTCAGCCTAAGGTAAGGAGGAAAGAACAATTACCTTGAAATTCCATTCCAACATATTGCCACAAAATAACCTGTGGAGTCTAACGGTCATACAATATGAAAGTGTCTCAAGAAATGTGATGTTAATAAATTTTTATTAATATCATTCATTTATTTTTAAAAATGATCAAATCCCCTACTTTGTGCCAGGTACTGTATTCTAGGCACTGAGGACTCAGGTGGTGACCAAACCAGACAAAAATCCCTGCTCTCAAGGGGCTTATGTTTTAGTAGAAGAGACAGATAAATAAATAAATAATAGGATGTCAGATGGTGCTAAGTTCTGTGAAGAAAATAGTAAATCAGGATAAGGGGATAATGAATAAGGTAAAAGGGCTGCAAATTTACACAGGATGGCCAGGGAAGACTGTTCTGTGTAGGTAATGTTTAAGCAGAGACCTAACTGGGAGAAAGGCTATTCCAGATAGAGGGAGAGGCAAGTGCAAAGGTCCTGAGGCTAGAGGGGACTTGCTGTGTTTATGGACCAGCAATGAGGCCACTGTGGCTGAAGCAGATAGAAAATAGAGGGTCCATAAAAATTAATTTAAAAAAAAAGTGGAAGTGAAGAGAGATCAAAAAAAAGAAAATAGAGGAGAGTGATAAGAGATGAGCCAGAGGTAGACAAGGGCCAGACTGTGGAGAGCCACATATGTGATAGTAAGAATTTTGGATTGTATTCCAAGTAGGATGAAAGGCCATTGAAGGGAAGAAGGTCCAAATATTACCAGCATCAAGGGAACGTATGATTTACCAGCAACATCTGACATGACCCTAGCTTTAGGAATACTTTAAAAGGAAGGAGTATTAAGGCAGTTTATTAAATAGGATAGTACGCTATATAAAACTTAATATTAAAAACAAAATAGTTTGTACAGGTAACACTTTACTTTTGAGTCATAAGCTGACTGCTGGATAACTTCAGGAGCCATCCAAAATGGTGTTCCCACAAAGGTATTTCTTTTAATTTGTGTATCTGTCAGTTGGCCAGCAACTCCAAAGTCAGCAAGTTTCACATCTCCTTGTTCTGAGAGCAAGACATTGGCAGCTAGGAGGGAAAAAGAGATGAAAAAACCCTCAGCTTCCTCAGAATGCATCTGTTTTTCTCAGGTTCACGTTAGACTTCTGTATACCTTTTATGTCTCGGTGAATTTTCTTTTCTGAATGCAGGTAGTCCAGACCTTTCAAAATTTCCTTTAGCATGGTAGCGATCTGGAACTCATCAAACGGACCAGCTCTCAGCTTAGGGGGAAAAACACATACATACATATACGTGTAAAAGTTTGGAACAATGAAGTTCGAACTTGACATTCTCTTTGAAATAAGAGAATCGCTTAGATATATGAAGCAGTTCTGCTTATTAAACCAATATTTAAACAAATGATAAAATTTTAAAAGGTGAGGAAAGTTAAGTCAAAGGGAAGAAAGGGTTTTTTAATGATTAGATTTAATCTTGAAAGATAGTACAACCTATATACTAGCTCCAAATCCTAAGGTTCTTAAATATTTACGTCAATGATCTAAGAAACATGCTTAAATAATGACAGAACTAGCTTTCTTTTTCTCAGATAGGAAAAAAGAAATCAGCTACTTAAATTTTGGCATTTGCTGTTTAAAACTTATTAAATATTTACACCGAACTGATTTTTAGATCAGACGGTCCATAAGATTTTTGCAGCAACCAAATTTGATCATATAGGTCAGCTGTAGCACAGTTCTTAGCATTTGTGTATTTCAAAAACATTATAAAGCATAGAGCCTTTTTGGAGACTCAGATTTAAATTTTAGCTAGGAATATAATAATTAAACTATTCAGACTTTCATTGTAAAAAAAAAATGTCAAATCATGGAGGGATACGGTTTTTCAAATAAATGTAACACATTTCCTTGTACTAAAGCCAGTAGTTTTAACTGTAATACAAGGAAAGCAATGATTAGGTTTCAGGAGAATTTGTAATGGAATATCTGAAAATCTCTCCTTAAAATAAATGGTTATTTTAAAATTCTGGTACCTCATAAAGCACAAACAGTGGACTGTACAATATTATTACAGGAAAGGGTGGGAATCTAAAGTCAGAGCTGAGGTAGAGTTCTGTTTGCTGGAAGGAGGGAAGAGGTGGTGAAAATCAAATATTGCCCACTCTGCCTCACACTGGGAGGGATTCACAGCTCTTTGGCACCTTCTGTATTTCATCTTTCATGAACGCCATATTTATTCTGAATAAAGGGCACTTTCATGTTGAAATTTAACAGCTTAAAATAGAAACCACACTTCGGTCTCACCATTTAATATTAACTATGCTCTGGATATATAGTATACTCCAGGGATGTTCATAGTTCAATAGGTGCCTTTCCTAGGTAACATTATCTGTTTACTTTCAAATATATCAACTTCCACCCCAAAAGTTTCTATTTAAACAGCAGTGATTAAAGTCATCTAAAAGGTGAAAATGGCATAATATTTTATTGATTGCTGGCAATGAAATTCTGAGGTACTACCAAATAAGTTAAAGATAAATGTCAGACTACTTAAGATTAGTACTTAGTATCACTGATCATAAAATGTTGACAGGGCCAGAGGAGGTATACCCTCAGTCACTTAGGAAATTGGGCAAGGTCCATATAAAAGGTACTAGCTATCATTCTGAAGGATTTCTAAAAGTGCCCTGGATAATACAGAATTTTAAAAACATATTTAAGTAAAAACAAACAGAAAAGTGGTCCTACAGACCCATTAGCTTATCTGGTATACTTAGGTCCAGTTTAAAATTCAGTAAAAGTAAAATCTCACTTAACTGGGTACCGGAGGGGGATGGTAGGGGCGCCTGGGTGGCAGGGGAATGGGAATGGGGTGGTGGCAGAGCTGGGTTTTTCTTGTTCACTATCAGACAGAAAACTGTCCCAAACGTTGTGGTTAAAATGTTTCTTTAGCCATGATGATAATGATCAGAAAAGGAGAAATAAGGGAGTTGGAAAGAGAAGGAAGGTAAAGTAGATGGAACACAGATTGCTTTTTAAAAAATGTCCAATGCAACCTTGGGAGAGATGATGCAAGATCTTGGTCGACTGTCCCTGGAGCACACAACTGAGCTTCTCTCCAAAGACTGAAGACCATATCATGTCTCTAATAGCTAACACTTCTGCCCCCAGGGCAGTGTACTGGCCTTGTGTGATTTGCCTCTGTTGTCAACTGAAGATATTCAAGAGAGGGACATTTTCCCTTTCCAAGACTATCTACTTGTGGGCTTGAGGGTGTTCCCCATACTCTTTTGACTTCCAGCCAGTCCCTAATGCAGCATGTTCTGTTATGCTTTCTCTTACAGTTAGCATATTGTTTCCAACTTTTTCCCTTGGTGCTCATGTTTTATTCTCTTAACCTTATTATATGTGTTTTTGTTGTAAGTCACTGCAATTCTATTTGGAAAGAAGTAAGGTATAATCAATTCAATAAAATAATGTACAGTATGCTCAAAGTCTGTTCACATACAACTAATTATTTTTGTTAGAATGGGAGGGAATCTTGAGGTATACACTATACAATGTTGACATCAATCACTGGTCATAATCATGTTCCATTAGTCAGGCACCAGCTTAAGGGATGAAGGCTCTCTACCCAGCATCCCTCCTGATTTCTCTTGTCCCTGGTAGCAGTGCCCTCCTCTAAGCTTGATCCTTTCTTAGATTCCCCCAAATGATAGCATTCATTCGTACAGGACTATATATGAAGCAGAAATAGCACATTTTCTCATCACTTGCTCTGCCTACAAAGTCCAGTCAAATGAGGTTTATAATTAAATCACAATATCATTAAGTGTTAGGGCTAGAAAAACAGAATTAGAGAGATTACTCATCTAGTTTCTCCATTGAACATTTGAGGCACAGGTCCAATGGCTTGCCCAATATTAGCCAGCTAGTCAATGGCAGAACCAGGACTAGGATCTAGGTCTCTTGATTTTAAGAACATTCTAAGTTCACTGAATTTATGCTAATAGGTATTTGTTGTATTTAGGTGGAGATCAGAATGGCAGAATGAGATTATGATCTCACAATCCTTTCATTCAGAGATTTCATAAAACTGACCAAACTACTACTGGGGATACAGATTGTATTAGTTAGGTCTGGGCCAGTGTCCAGTGCTTCACATTGCTATCAGAAATCCGGATGAAAGCAGTGCACTAGCTTTGCCAATGCCTACAAAACGGGGAAGCGACATGGTAAGCACTTTTGGGGGCCAGTTAACTGTGATTAAATTTGGAAAGGGTTCTTAATATTTAAGAAGTGGAAGGAGGCTCGTGGAGCAATTGTGAGGCTTCTTGTGGAGCTAATGAAAAAACTATTGTGTAATCAAACCATGTGACAAGAGAAATAGAGCTGAGATCATTTAACGGCAAGAGGAGAATGAGACCTGACTCCATATGCATGAAGGATTATTATCCAAAGAAACACCAGTTATGTTTTCTCACTAGAGAGGAGAGAGAAAGAAAAAAATGAACTCGAGCTTTAGGATACAAGAATTACATTAGACACAAGGAAGGATGACCTAACTCAGCAACTGATTAAACTGAGATGAATTCCTAGAAGATGAGGCTCTCCAGCAAGTTTAATGACCATTTCTTTAGAATGATTTAAGTATGGTTCTGTTTAAAGGGAAGAAAATCGCTTATGGTCTTTTCTGTTCACAGGATTATTTGAAACTTTGGAGTCACTGGCAGTCAGGATGAAAGCCTTTAAAAAATATTTGATTACTTTCAGTCAGAAAAACTCATCTCCACTTTAAAAAATAAGAATTAAAATTACTTTTAGAAACAGCAGACTCTATCATTTCAAAGGCAGAAGCATATTATATAAAAGTCATATAATATTAAACATGGAAGAGGAGCTTAGTGCAAATTCTTTGTTTTATAGGACTGGTTCACAGTCACAGAGTTAGTTATAAATAGAGCCAGCGCTAGAACCTCAAACTCCCACAGGCCAGCCCAGTGGTTATTCTACTACACAAACTTGTCTCTAGTCATTCGTATTGCAGTTTAAATACAATGTCATGTTAATAAAGATTTAAAAGGCGGGGAACAACACTGACAGAATCACACCACTTGGGGAAAACAACCAGTGTTTCTCAAAAACATTTCATGCACGAACATATCTTCATTGGTTAGAACTTTTCCCGCACACTGCAGGATTGTAGCAGCCTGGTCCCTGCCCACTAAAACGGCTGTGGCACTTCCAAGTCATTGTGACAAAGATGCCATCACATTTCCAAATGACCTATGGAGGGGCAGAGAGAACTCTGCAGAGAGCTGGGTCTGTAGGCCTTCTTGGTCAGAACCCAAGAGCCAATTTTAGAGACAGTTATGTGAATGATATCTTTTTAAAACATCTAAGAACACTGAGTCTTCTCAGGGATAAGCATGTAAAGTAAAACTCTAAACTGACGGCAACTGTCACACACTCATTCCTAATTTGGGGGGAATTTTATTTTATTAAGCTGTTTGCATTTCTTATATACTTTAAGAATGCCAGCAACGTGCGGAACCCAGCAATACAGCTGAATCTATATAAGAGTAGTGGTCCTGAAGACAGAGTGAACATATTAACTAAACAACCGCTTAGCTTGTCCAAAAACCATTGCTTACTCCAATTAAAAGAAAAAAGTGCAAGTATGGATATATGTGTGTAATTATTTAAAAATACTTACAAGATCCAGTGCTGAACCGCCACCCAGGTATTCCATTATTATCCATAATTTTGAACCCTGTAAAAGCCATGAAATAGTTTAATAATTATAAACCTGAGCCAAGTAACACACTAGCATAAATGTTAAATCTGACATACTAATGTACTGGTTCTAAAATATAGGTTTAAAATTAGTTGTTTGGAACTCAGAATATATTTTTCCATAGAATATTACAAATGAAAGTCAAGTTCTGAGTCTTGGCCCTCCCTGAAACCTATTTAGCATATGATACAGCTAAATAAATAACACATTATTGTTCCTTATTGTTTAACTGTTAGCAACTTTTATAAAACCCAGAAAAAAACCATCGCTTTAAATTATTTGGAATAATGATACTGAAAGGAAAAGATAGTTACATTAAAGAATGAGGAGGTAAATAGAGACTTGTAGAAATTTTGAATGGGGCTTCTGGGTACTTCCCATGTGATTTTAGAGTTTGAGGACACTGGGTATTGTGCCTTATTTTAGATTTTGGCTTTTGTTTTAATGTACTTTACAACTTTCACCAACCAGGATTAACGGGGATTTTTCGTACACATATGGAACCTAGAAAGAACATTGACTCCCCTCTCCCCCGAGGTAAATGGATAAGAGAAAGGGAGTGTGTAGCTTAAAAAGCATTATGATTAATCCATGTAGAATTAACTTCACTGTAAGTTGTACAAGAGGAAATGGAGCTCATAGGGGGAACACGTGTATTTGAATTACAAAACAGGTGTACACACACACACACACACACACACACACACACCATTCAGCTACATCAGCTAAATCATTAAATCATTTTTCTTTCAGCTATAGTTTGAAATACGGGAGACATCTCTCTCTCCATACCATTTCATGAGTGGTATTCTCTGAATTATTGTAGGACCACGGAATTGACTGGAAGCGGAATGGTTGGTTTTGCTAAACTGGCCAATAGCCAAGTTGTGAATGGATTGTGTTCCAAAAGTCCATTTTTAAGTAAGATGTTTGGAATTTGGAAAGCAAGCATTTTCCCATAAAAATAATGCCTAGGTTCCTGGAGCAGTGTGCTCCAAAAAGACAATTTAACACAAAGGTATCCATAGTATAGCAGAAAGGATACCAGAGACACTACCATTTATACCATAACAATGTTTCTAGGGGAAAATATATTCAGTGTCGTGCTTCAATTTGGGATGTCAGGAACACATTTCTCACCTTTACAGTCCCAGCTGTGGAATGAAGATTCTCAAGCTGTTGCCAGGAGTCCTCAAACTCCAAAGTCCCTGGGAAGTACTCAGGAGTTCCATTCAAAATTGCCAAGTGTCTCCATGAGACTGGGGCTTTATTATGGCAGAGAATGGACTCCAATAACATGATGATGAGTGTTTAGGGGACACTGTAGTGGGGGGAATGGGTTGTGGTGTAGGGTAAGGGTCCGGGGAGGGAAGGCTCAGTTAAATTAAGATGCTGACATTATGTAGGATGTATAAGAGAAAGGAAGGAACAATGTCCCCCGCCCATCTTGACATCAACTCTCTCCTGTCACAGCGGGCCAGCTTGAACTGAGAAGAGAAAGAGTGGTGTATACAGTAGGAAGGAGAGGAAATAAATCCCCATAACAGTGGGAGAGGAGAAGAGTTCCAGGAGTGGTTCATGTAACTTGTTTTCATGTATAGAAATTAGGACTCAGAACATGAGAACTGTGAACCTGATGCATCTTCATACTTTTTTCTACAGAAGAAAAAAATGTTTCTCACAATGCCGTACAGCCTGAGAAGTTTTTCTTTTGCCACGTTTTTTCCCTAAGTACTACATTCTACCTCATGAATTCAGAATGCTTCCCATTCACCTGACATTCAAAGAAAAATAAAAAGATCTTATAAAACATGTTTATCTGTTTTGCAGTTCTGCAATGAATGAAAGCACCTGTTTTCCAAGTTAAAAACAATGTGTGTCTTTTTTTTTTTTGGTACCGATTCAAAACAGAAACTTACCAAAATGTATTCATAGAAAGCTTAAAAAGTCATTAAACTTATGACTAAGCAAATTCCCGATCTGAAAAGAAGGCTTCCTCTTTGCAAGCGAGCTATTCAGTGGAACTAGGACTCTTCTGAAACAGGCAGGGAACCAGAGCTGCCTCAGAGCTTTTCTGGCTGCTTCCTTCTGATTGTCACTTCTGCAGACAAGCCTCGCTGGAGAATGGTTATAGGTCCAGACATTCAGAAGACTGCGAGGCAGGCAGGGGAACTGAAGCGAGGCCCGACTGGGCACAGGCAGGAATGGCGAGCTGGTGGGGCTCCTCCCTACTCAAGGAAGCTTAACCCACACAGGCTCTTACTCGTTCCTTGTCCACAGCAGGTCTTAATGAAAACACCAGTCACAAACCAAACCCAACCAAAAAACCTAGACCCTGTGTTTGTATTCTTTTGGGGGACTACAATTTCTATCTTTGATTTCTGGTAAAAGATGTTTGTGTTGGAGAATGCAAATATGTGTGTTTGGTTTGTTCTTAAATAATTTAAAAGGCTAAGATGATATCTACATACTGGTTTACAAATCCAAAAGAGCCAAGTGACTCTAAACCTCTAAACCATAACCATATATCTGGCACATTTAAGTATAGGAAGTCCCTGAAGGAAAAATGTCACTTCTCCAATTATAAAATGATCCAAATGTTTTAACAATGGGTTGGAGGAGTTAAGTTTAAAGTCCTGCATCAGGGACTTCCCTGGTGGTGCAGTGGTTAATAATCCGCCTGCCAATGCAGGAGACACGGGTTCGAGACCTGCTCCGGGAAGATCCCACATGCCATGGAGCAACTAAGTCTGTGCGCCACAACTACTGAGCCCATGCTCTAGAGCCCACGAGCCACAACTACTGAGCCCACGTGCCACAACTACTGAAGCCCATGCGCCTAGAGCCCGTGCTCCGCAACAAGAGAAGCCACCGCAATGAGAAGCCTGCGCACCGCAACGAAGAGTAGCCCCCGCTCACCGCAACTAGAGAAAGCCCACGCGCAGTAACGAAGACCCAACACAGCCAAAAATAAATAAATAAATAAAATAAAGCCCTGCATCAACATGGGTGGTCAGTTAGGGGTTAGGAAATGGCTCTCTGTTCCAAAATTCAGAACCCCTAAAGAGTAAGTACTTCAAGAAATAGTTACAGATGTAGAAAACAAACTTATGGTTACCAGGGGGTAAGGGGGGAGGAGGGATAAATTGGGAGATTGGGATTGACATACACACACTACTATATATAAAATAGATTACTAATAAGGACCTACTAAATAGCACAGGAAACTCTACTCAATACTCTGTAATGGGCTATATGGGAAAAGAATCTTAAAAAGAGTGGATATATGTATATGTATAACTGATTCATTTTGCTGTACACCTGAAACTAACATAACATTATAAATCAACTATACTCCAATAAAAATTTTTAAAAAGAGTTAAGTACTTCAGAGTTATACTGTTTACTGGGGAGAAGTTGGAGCCTAGTTTTAACAAATCACTGGTGTCTGGAGTATCAACTCCATCACCCCATGGGGCCTTTGAATTTGCCACTAAAGCAGACACTTGGCTAAAGGGGGAAGAAATGCTACTGTGGAACTTGGAATTCATTTGCTCATAGAAAAAATGTTTAAAAAAACATTTAAAATACCCATTATATATATTTATGAGATAATTATTGAACAGAGATCAAGTACATGTTGAATTAAGTAGGTTGGTCTATGAAGCAAATAGCCAATCATAACACTGACCACATAAACCAGCATGTGTAAGTAAAATAAGCCAGTCACCAAAGGGCAAATGTTGTATGATTCCACTTATATGAGGAGTCTACGGTAGGGAAACTCATAGAAACAGAAAGTAGAATGGTGGTTACCAAGGGCTACGGTGAGGAGAGAATGGGGAGTTATAGCTTAATGGGTACAGAGTTTCAGTTGAGGAAGATGAAAAAGTTCTGGAGATGAATGCTAGTGATGGTTGCAAAATCACATGAGTGTATGAAATGCCACAGAACTGTACATTTAAAATGGTTAAAATGGTAACTTTTGTGATATATATTATATACCACAATAAAAAAAGAAACAGAATGTGAAATCTTATATAACTGCAAGGAATACTAGAGATCATCTTGCCAGATATTTTACCAACTTGGAATCGTTTTCTTCCAGTCTAGAATGCCTTGTCTATACCCCACCCTCACATCCCAAACCCTATCAAAATCATACTCAAGACCCACTTTAAATGCTATTCCCCACTTTTTGGGTTATTGCACTTGATGCACCTACCCACAGATAAGTGGGAGATATGAGATAAGTTAGATATACCTGTCTGGGGCTAAGGAGAGAGGCTGAAACCAGAGACATGAATTTAGAAATTGTCAGAATAAAGTAGATGAGACTGACCAGGGCAAATATGCAGAATGAGAGGAGTGCACAGAGTAGGTGACCGAAAAATAAATATCTGCTGAATAGAATCTAACATGGGGCTTCTTAGAGGTGTATTATAGGAAGTTTAAAGCTATTCTTATTTTGAGAAAAAAAACCACTGTACAAGGAGGAAATATTTCCCTCTCCAATTTCCTTCAAGTTTTATAAGAAAACTATGATTTTTAAAAATGAAAGAATATTCCAGAAATATTCCAGAAACACTCACCATACATTGGAAATAAGCACACACAAAAGTCTCAGGAAAAATAATGAGAAGGAAACAAAACTGTACAGACTCTATTCTGGAATATTTTACTTCAATCATTCAATTCTTTTTTTTTTTTAAATAAATATCAGTCGTTGTGGTATGTGGAGGGGGGCATATTTCTTTAACATAAACAGAAATCTAAAAGCAATTTTCAGCAGCAAATAAAGGCATGATTCAAATTCTATTCAATGCCTGAGTGAGCTTCATTTTAAGATTTACATCGAACTAGAAAAATATTTAAAGATTATAAAAGATTCTTCCAATGTTATGAGATCAGAAGGGAAGGGTTTGCTTATTTTAGCACTCGTCATAAAGACTAACTTTGTCTGTCAAGAAAATCTGCAGTGAAGTGAAATTAAAGGAAAATATTGTGGTCATACTGATGTGTCTGTCTGGTTTTTACTCTTGTTTTTAAAAACGAAGTTATACAGTGAGCTCAGTCAAAATGAATACCTAGTACATTTTTGCATGTCTCAAGGAAAGTACTACAACTACATACAGTTTCAGAGAGCATATAATTTTCTCTCAAGTGCAATAAATTTTCCTCCAGCTAACAGTGAGGGTTTTGGTTATGTCCTGTGTTAGGACAACCTGAGAAGAACCTGTATCCTACTTTACTCAATTAACTTGACTCACAAACTCTCCCATGTCATCTGAAACGGAAGGATGGGCCACAACAAGAACATAAGTCGATTGATGATGCAGTTCTCCGATGGTACTTAGAGGATGTAGCCTTGATTTCACTGACTGAACTAAACAGAACCCTGTTATATTTGATGTGATTTTAGTTTAAAAAAATTTAAGCCTGTAAAGTCACACTATGGTTTAATATAAATGGAAAATAAACAAGTGGTCAATTTAAGAAAGTAATTTAAATAAATGGTATTAAAGAGTTATAAAATCATATTTCTTTTTCTTTGTGCATATATATGCATATCCATATAGAGAGAATATGTGTGTGTACAAATAATCTAGATACAAATATAATCAATAGCAGCCATCTGTGAATTTCTACAATTTTATCATGAAGTAACATGTTCTTCAAAGTAGGCTTTCTCATCATGTATTTTAATTAATGACAGGTAAACGAGATAAAAATAATGCAGTTTAATTCTGTAAGAAGACATCTTGGATAACAGTTTTGTATCACTAACTGGCCTGAGAACATTAAACAATCAAGATTTGGAGAAAACAAACTATCAGTTTGATTTATTAAAAGATTAAGTATTTTTTGGGTGACTGGTACATGTATACTATAAGGAAAATTTTTTTAAATGTGAAATCTTAGGAATAAATAATAAAAACAGAGTTACAGTTCATTTTCCATGGGAGTACTGAATATGAATAAAGAAAGGTTGTAAGCAAACAATAAAACTCAATACCATGTCAGTACCCATTTTCAATATAATATACAATAGCGCGTTTTAAATAGGGCTTCTTTAATATAAGTCAGTCATCAAAACTAGCTTATCTGATATAGGTGCCTAAAAATAGCAAGTGTTCAGATTTGCTCTAGAGTGGGTCTGGAATTACAAGGATTCAATCCAGAAAGAGTAAATCAGAATAAGCAAAACACATACACACATCCCCACCACCAACAACAAATTCCCTGGGCTGCCTACAACCACGCCTGCTATGGAAATTAGAAGGGAGACCTAAAACCACTGAGATTGAATGACCACCCCCATAGGATTCCTAAAAAGGAATCTGACCCACTAAATAAGCTTTTTAGGAAAGAATATAAAAGCAAAGTGAACCACAAAGAATCAAGTAATTAGGTATACAGTAAAATAGAGTAATGGCTAACACTTAAAAGTATATTGCATAGGAGCTACCAGCAGTATCACCTCCTCTTGGAAGCCTTTGCTTCATACCATCATGGAAAAAAAGGGTAGAGGTGATCATTTACTTATTTATGCTTCATCTGTACCTTGTACACATTCAATCACAAAATCTACACCATTTTAGTGCAATATGAGACTGTGAGCTTTTTAATGGCAGGAGTTGTTCACTTTTACATCTCCATAACCTAGTACAGTGTGTGACACATAGTGACTGTTTGGCTATTTAATGATTCATTCTACTATGCATTACTGCCACAGTCACCTAATTCACGTACTATTAGAATAAATTAGGCTCTGTGGGGAATTCCCTGGCAGTTCAGTGGTTAGGACTCTGCGCTTCTCCTGCAGGGGGCCTGGGTTCAATCCCGCAAGTCACGCAGCGCGGCCAAAAAAAAAAAAAAAAAAAAGGTTAGGCTCTGTAAAGAGCCAGGGAAATCGATGAATTTCTATATCAGTATTAACTAATATAGATAGTTTATCCTAGGGTATATTTGATCAGCAGAACATAAAAAGACAGCATCAATTTTTGTGCAGGCCAACAGCCTGATGGGTTATAAACACACCCTTTTGGCCTAGAGATAGATGGACAAACAAACAAACAAAAAACCTTCCCCCTTGTAAGCCCTGAAAATCAAAGATCTAACTAATACTGCCCTCCTTTGAAAAATATCAGTATGGGGATACATTTTTTTAAATTTTAAAATAATTTAAACTCTAAGCTAGATTTTTCTAATTATTTATTGTTTATATTTCAATAGACACAAATCCTGACTCTATAAATATGGAACCCAAGAACTCTTGGGTTTTAGTCACCAAAGAGTTTTCTGTGATGCAGTAATAACTCCATCTGCTGGAACTTCAGGTGTCTGCTAATTCCATAATCCTGGAAACTAAAAATCCAACTTTTTTTTGGTGGGGGGGAACAGATATTAATCTATTTAATTCCATTTCAACAAATATTTATCATGTACTTAAGATGTGCCATGCTCTGTGCTAAGTGATGTGAAAACCAAGATGGGTTGAACTAAACTCCCTGCTGTCAAGAAGCTTACAACCTAGAGGGAGAGAGAGATGTGTAAATAACCACCATAACTCAATGGAATAGTGACATGCTTACATATGCCATCAATTCTGAGGTTGAGACAGACGGGACCATTGAGAATAATGTGTAAAAGCCCAGGGAGAAAGCTCTTTCCTGGCAAAGGATATGTCTCAAGGCTCAGCTGCCTTTCTGTTCCTCCATCAACCCAAAAGTTCAGGTGTGGAAAAATGTTGCAGCTGAGTACTGGGATGCATTCAGGATACAGCTGCTAAATCTAAAAACAGTCTATTTTGGCACTACAAATGGAGCTGAATTCTGCCTGGAGGCCAAAGGCTGTCAAATCCTAATTTAAGACATTGCCTTTCGAAAAACAGAATTAAAAAAAAAAGAAATACTTACAATGAAAATACCTTATGACTTAAATAATCCAGCGTACACATTACCTTTAAATATGATCCATAGTATTTTGTTACATATGAGCTGTCACACTGACTCAAAACAGTTATTTCTTGCTGAATGTCTTCAATTTCATCTTCGGCTTCCTCGAGGTCTATGATTTTAATAGCAACCACTTGCTGGGTACGGTTATCAATACCTTTGAAAACTTCTCCAAAGGAGCCTTTTCCAATGCGTTCTAATTTTGTGAACAGTTCTTCTGGATCGGCTATATTATTCTAAGGGTGGGGGGCGGGGAGAGAAAGAAAGGAAAGAGCACAAACATTTTGCATCAAGCTTTTAAATGAAGGAAAATAAATCACATGAGACAATACCACATTTAAAAAAAAAAAGCATACAAACTCCCTTGACTCTCCGCATGTTGCTTTGTTAGAACAACTGTATCCCAAATGTCCAACTAGTCCATATTCTATTGGATCACCCACACTAAAGTGGGCTTAGCTGATCCTGCTACCACAATCTCCTATAGCAAATGTTGTTTCTGGTGCACACCAAAGGGCCAGACTCTTTTTAGAATAAAGCAGCTGAATATACACAATTTGCACATTAATGCAATGGTAGTGATAATGAGAGAATACCTAATCTAAGCTATAGGTAGGTGAGTTGTTAAAATTCTTACATTCCACCAGCAAAATATTACCTTCTAACTCTCCTCTCTCTCCAACTTGGACATCCTAATCACTGCACCTATACTTCTAAACCACCATATAAACAACACAGAGCACAAAGGACCCAAGAATCTACAAGTCCTTTTTTTCTTCTTTACTTGGGATCCTATCTGTATGAAATGTTCTCATCAATGGCTGAAATAAGATTCTATGCTTTTATCACGATTGCAAGTACTCATAAGGAAATGGTAATATGTTGAACTTTCACAACACATCTCACAGTAGGAATCCAGAATAAATCAATATTTTGCTACAACAAAATCTGAATCAAGCATAAGGTTTTAGTTTAACAGATGTATAGGCATGACTTAGATTTATAAATTCACTGCCCTTTCCTGATTCAGAAATATCCTTTATCTAACAGTGTACAATTTTGAATTCAAATTTTTCTCCCACAAGATAACCTTTAACCTTACTTAAACTCATATTGCTGAATATATACTACTGATCAAGTAGAAAAAAAGATTTCCAAACCTCACAAAAATAGCATGTTATTAATTTATTATTTTTTATTTATTTTTATTTTTTCAGGGGAAGGCGTTTTATTTTAAATATAGCAGTGTATACATGTCAATCTAATTTATACTTAAGTGCTTTATTAGTCCAGACCTAAAACCTTACTCTGAGTTCCTTCAAAATATAGAAGGATGCCATATAGTTCTGATGAACTGTCTATATTTAATTTGTTAATTGGACCTAGATTACCTGTTCACTTATTACAGTTTAACCTGGTCATCAATTTCAGGAGACAAATTATTGAGTTAGCATGTTCCCTTATATCTTCTTTTATTAGACAAATAGATCATTAAAGTTTATTATTTTTCTGTCAAGTTTGTTGCACCATCATCACCAAATAGACCCAGTAAACTGCCTGCTTTTGAGTAACTTAAAAACTTATGACTGATTTTAAAGAATTTCACCAATTTTTCTTTTTTCAACCAGCCTAAATGACAGTTCGCACATGACCTGCTTAATTTATAAGCTTCCCCATTCTCCTTGATTGGATTTTTTCTATTTCTAAAAGACACTTTCCATGTATGCCATAGTCTCTTTGATATGGCAAGTTACTTGTTATCCCCACCCACCTCTAGTATTCACATGGGACAAATACATCTTCAGCTGCCCATATGAGCTTTTAAAAATAGTTTAGGCTTCGTAGGTTGCAAATGTTTCTTTAATGCTAACATTTTGTTATAATACCTTCTCCAAAACTTGCGTACCATCGTTATTGATTTACTTGGTGCTTAATTTCTTACCAAGACATTGTGATTAGTATCACATAGTATAATAGCTAACCCACAAGTTACCTCTGCCTACTTTTGGTGATGGTTCTTGTCTTTCTAGTACCTTGTGGCAAAAACACTCGCCAAATAGCTCAGTGATAGGTTCACCACCCTATAACTTCCTAAATTCAGTGAATTTGGAAAAATAAAAAGAGCAAATCTTTCAGTTTTTCTGACGTAACTACAAAATAATCTAAAAGTTATAAATGTACCATTGATTAAAAAGTAGATAGTATTGAATATGTACTTTCTGATAACACAGTCTGGACTAGGAGGTATATTAACTCTATAATGAGATTTTTTGTTGTTGTTGGAAGAAACAAAGATTAAATCCTCATCTTCTTAATTCGTGTTTTAAAAGGATTTGACTGAAACAATCAACCCTAGGGAGAACACAGCTGTTCTTGATTTCTATAATAAATGGGTTCCTGAAAGTATGTAAATCAAAGATTTAAAAATCAAGTCACATTTTGAATTTTAAACATGCTCTGAAGTGAATCCTAACTCATCAATAAATATAATTTAAGATTTTCAATCAAGGAATACCAAGTTGGAAAAAGAGAAAGATCTCTCATTTACACAACATTTGCACTTCCCAATCTTTTATTTTGGGACTAAAACTTCTCATGCAAAACCCTAATTTTCAGAGTGGAGGGAATCTTGAAAACAAGTTTTCATTAGTATAACCTCATCTCCCTGACTTCCTGAATCTGGGATAGATAATACCTAAGTTCTAACTCCCCATTCACCACGTCGCCAGCTTCTTAAACCAAAGCAAGACATATTTCCTTTTGGTTTTTCATGCAAGGGCAAAAGTCAAGTAAATAAATGGTAAACACTCCAAGCAATGCAATTTAAAAACCACCTTTATAAAGACGCTGGCTTGCCCAATCATTCACATTCACTCTTCTTTAGAGCCTCTAAGAAAATCAAGTCAGCTCCCTCTCAACACAAATCAGATAGTCTCTTAAGAATATTAAAATTTCTAAGTCTTTCTATCTCTATTGCAAAATTAGTTTACTGCTATATCTGTGCTTGCATTGCCTTCTTAAAGCCATAGCCCAGGAAGGAGCTCTAAGTTCTGCAGCAGCAAAAAGGATGAATGGCTAAATTAATGTCACATTGATTTACAACTAATGGTAGATGACTTATACACGTTGCACAAAAATGCGTCTGTGAAAATGAAAACCTCAGAGATCCATCTCAGGACATTTTCATTATTCCTTGACCTTCATCACCTGTCCTTAGCTTGGATTTGGACTCTTCAGCTATAGGTACATTGTTACAAATTTAAGTCTTGGACAGTATCATCGCCACTAAAACAGCAAAGATAACAACAACCTTTTAGTATGGAAATACTCTGAGGAAGTCCAAAGGGGAAAAATGTAGGATGATCATCTTACTTGTCTCCTGTGGAATGTCAGGGGCAGATGGGAGGGAGATCAAGATGGCAGAGTAGGAGGATGCTGAGCTCACCTCCTTCCACGAACACATCAAAATATATCTTACATATGAAGCACCTCTTGCTGAAACCAACCTGGAGCCTGACATAAAGGCTCTTCTACAACCAAGGCTATAAAGAAAGAGTTGCACAGAGTTGGGCAGGAAGGGAGGAAAAGCGATCTAGTTGGGACAAGTGCCCAAGCAGGGGACACACAAGAGGCAGGGGATAGCACAGCCTCAAGGATCCTCCGTGGGGAGTGATGGGTTCAAGCCACATGTTGGGCCTGACTCTGGGAAGACGAGTCTCCTTAGCTGGTTTGAAAACCAGTGGGACTTACCAGAGGGCTGTAAGAAACTGACACTCCACTCATGAAGAGCATGCACACACTTGCTTACTCCCAGGGAACAAGGTGGAGGAAACCGACTGAAAACTACCTGGAGCTCTGGCTGGTTTCCCTCAACTGCCACAGCCTGCTCCCCAGCCTGCACCAGGTGCCCACTCCAGCCTCTCTTGCTCTGGTGCAGCTTTCCACCGCCACAAAGGCTGCTGCTGCCAAGGAGAGTGTACACACTTAGAGAGAATGGAGCTGCCTCGGACCCAACCCTGCCTCTGAACAAGGGGAAGGCAGCCATTACCAGCATGCACACGAGGAAGCAGCAGATTGAAAATTGCCTGGGGCTCAGA
Source organism: Eschrichtius robustus (assembly GCF_028021215.1). Taxonomy (NCBI): domain Eukaryota; kingdom Metazoa; phylum Chordata; class Mammalia; order Artiodactyla; family Eschrichtiidae; genus Eschrichtius; species Eschrichtius robustus. The sequence continues at coordinate 115,772,788 of NC_090845.1, read as the reverse complement.
CTAACTTGCTGGGACTGCCCCAGCACTTACCCTGGCCTGTCCCGCAGGCCCCCTCTAGTACCTGTTGCTCCAGTGCTGCTCTCCACTAGGGCAGAGGTGCCATTGCCAGGGTGGTGGTGCACACACTTATAGAGGGAAAGGAACCAGCTCGGACCTAACCTTCAGGGCTCCTGCTCCAGTACCTTGGGCACCAACTCTGCCCCCAGTGAGGCGGTGATGGCCGCTGAGCATAGAAGAAGCCCTGGCTCTGGCTCTAGCCCTTCCATCTCCAGCACCACCTTCTACCAAGCTGATAGCTGCCAGCACACCCTGGGGGAAGATGTGACTCTTGCTCACGTCAGATCCGGCTCTCCTACCATAGCCACTGGGCACACGTAGACTGCATAGGGATGCTCCCACAGAAGCGTCAGATAGGTAACTCATTCACCTAACTTCACAGAGACAGAGAAAGTTAAACAAAATAAGAAGACAGAAGAATATGTTTCAAATGAAAAAACAAGAAAAAAAAACCTGAAAAAAATCCTAATGAAACAGAGATAATTAATTTACCAGATAAAGAGTTCAAACCTTTAGTAATAAGAATACTAGCTGAACTTGGGGAAAGAATAGATGAACACAGTGAGAATTTTAGCAAGTAACTAGAGAGTATAAAAACGAACCAGTCAGAACTGAAGAATACAATAACTGAAATGAAAAATACACTAGAGGGAATTAATAGAAGATTAGGTGATACAGAAGAATGTCTAAGTGATCTGGAAGATAAAAGAATGTAAATCGTGCAATCAGAAGAGCAAAAATAAAAACACATTTTTGAAAATGAGGATAGTTTAAGGGGCTTATGAGACAACATCAAGCATACTAACATTTGCACTGAAGGGGTCCCAGAAGGAGAAGAGAGAGAGAGAAAGGGGTAGAAAATGTACTTGATGAAATTATGGATGAAAAATTCCCGAAGCTGAAGAAGGAAATAGATTTCCAGGTACAGGAAACACAGAGAGCCCTAAACAAGATGAACCCAAGGAGAACCAGACCAAGACATATCAGACTTAAAATGGTGACAGTTAAAGATAAACAGAGAATTCTAAAGTCAGCAAGAGAAAAATAAAGAGTCACATACAATGGAACCCCCATAAGGCTATCAGCTGATTTTTCTGCAGGAATTTTGCAGGCCATAAGGGAGTAGCATGACATATTTAAAGTGCTTAAAGGGAAAAACCTACAACCTAGGATACACTACCAAGCAAGGCTATGATTCAGAATTGAAGGAGAGAGAAAGAACTACTCAGACAACCAAAAACTAAAAGAGTTCATCAATAGTAAACTGACCTTAGATGAAGTGTTAAAGGGTTTTCTTTAAATGGAAAAGAAAAGGCTATAAGAAGTAAGAGTTTATAGGAAAGGAAAAACCTCACTAGTAAAGGAAAATATATAGTAAAGGATGTAGACCAATCACTTAAGTAAACTAGTATAAAGATTAAAAGACAAAAATTGTAAAATCAAGTACAATGATACAAAGGTAAGAGACAAACATGAAGATGTAAAATATGTCATCAAAAACACACAATGTGGGGGAGAGGAGTAAAAAATGTAGATCTTTAAAATGTGGTTGAACTTAAATGACTCCCAGTTTAAAACAAGTAGATATAGTTATAGGTCAACATATAGGAAACTGATGGTAAGCACAAATCAAAAACCTACCATAGATAAAAAAAAAAAACTAAAAAGAAAGGAACACACACATACCATATAAGAAAATCTACAAACCACAAGGGAAGAAAAAGAAAAAGAAATGAACAAAGAAGTACAAAAACAACCAGAAAACAAGGAATAAAATGGCAATAAGTAGATACCTATCAATACTTACTTTAAATGTCAATGGACTAAATGCTCCAATCAAAAGACATAGGGTACCTACTGTATAGCACAGGGAACTCTTCTCAATACTCTCTAAAGACCTATATGGGGAAAGAATCTAAAAAAGAGTGGATCTATGTTTATGTATAACTGATCCACTTTGCTGTACAGCAGAAACTAACACAACATTGTAAATCAACTATACTCCAATAAAAGCAAAACAAAACAAAACAAAAGACATAGGGTGGTTGATTGGATAAAATAACAAGACCCATATATATGCTGTACAAGAGACTCACTTCAGAGCTAAAGACACACACAGACTGAAAGTGAGAGGATAGACAAAGATATTTCATCCAAATGGAAATGACAAGAAAGCAGGGGTAGCAATACTCATATCAGACAAATAGACTTTAAAACAAAGGCTACAACAAAAGACAAAAAATGGGCATTATATAATGATAAATGGATCAATACAAGAAGAGGATATTAAATTCATTAACATGTATGTACCCAATACAGGCGAACGTAAATATGTAAGGCAAATCTTAACAGACTTAAAGGGAGAAATTGACAATACTACAATGATAGTAGGGAAATTTTAACACCCCACTTACATCAATGGACAGGCAACCAAGACAAAAAATCAATACGGCAACAATGGTCTTAAATGACACAATAGACAAGTTGGACTTAATAGATATCGACTTACATGACATTCCATCCCAAAAGAGCAAAATACACATTCTTTTCAAGTGCACATGAAACGTTCTCCATGATAGATCACATGCTAGGCCACAAAACAAGTTTCTCAACAAATTTAAGAGACTAGAAATTAGATTAAGCATTTTTTCCAACCACAATGGTATGAAACTAGGAATCAATTACAAAAGAAAAATGGGGAAAACACAAACAAGTGGAGACTAAACAATATGCTACTAAAAGACCAATGGGTCAATGAAGAAATCAAAGAGGAAATCATAAAATACCTCAAGACAAATGAAAGTAGAAACATAACTTTCAAAAATCTATGGGAAGCAGGGGAGACCTTCAAGATGGTGGAAGAGTAAGACGTGGAGATCACTTTCCTCCCCAAAAATACATCAGAAATACATCTACATGTGGAACAACTCCTACAAAACACCTACTGAACGCTGGCAGAAGACCTCAGACTTCCCAAAAGGCAAGAAACTCCCCATGTACCTGGGTAGGGCAAAAGAAAAAAGAAAAAACAGAGACAAAAGAATAGGGACAGGACTTGCACCCCTGGGAGGGAGCTGTGAAGGAGGAAAAGTTTCCACACACTAGGAAGCCCCTTACTGGCAGAGACGGGGAGTGGCAGGGTGGAAGCTTCAAAGCCAAGGAGGAGAACGCAGCAAAAGGGGTGCAGAGGGCAAAGCACAGAGATTCCTGCACAGAGGATCAGTGCCAACCAGCACTCACCAGCCCAAGAGGCTTGTCTGCTCAACTGCCAAGATGGGTGGGGTTTGGGACCTGAGGCTCCAGCTTCTTCAGAGGTCAGATCCCAGGGAGAGGACTGGGGTTGGCTGCATGAACACAGCCTGAAGGGGGCTAGTGCGCCACACCTAGCTGGGAGGGAGTTGGGGAAAAAGTCTGTACCTGCCTAAGAGGCAAGAGACCATTGTTTCGGGGTGCGTGAGGAGAGGGGATTCAGAGCACCACCTAAACAGGCTCCAGAGAGGGGCACGACCTGCGGCTATCGGCGCGGACCACAGAGACGGGCATGAAATGCTAAGACTGCTGCTGCAGCAACCAAGAAGCCTGTGGGCAAGCACAGGTCACTCTCCACACCTCCCCTCCTGGGAGCCTGTGCAGCCCGACACTGCCAGGGTCCCGTGATCCAGGGACAACTTCCCCGGGGAACACATGGCGCACCTCAGGTTGTTGCAACATCATGCCGGTCTCTGCCGCCGCAGGCTCGCCCCACATTCCGTACCCCACCTTCCCCCCAGCCTGAGTGAGCCAGAGCGCCCTAATCAACTGCTACTTTAACCCCGTTCTGTCTGGGCAGGGAACAGACGCCCTCAAGCGACCTACATGCAGAGGCGGGGCCAATCCAAAGCTGAACCCCAGGAGCTGTGCGAACAAAGAAGAGAAAGGGAAATTTCTCCCAGCAGCCTCAGGAGCAGCGGATTAAATCTCCACAATCAACCTGATGTACCCTGCATCTGTGGAATACCTGAATAGACAACGAATCAACCAAAATTTGAGGCAGTGGACGTTGGGAGCAATGATATATACATATGTTTTTTCCTTTTTCTCTTTCTGTGAGTATGAGTATGATTCCTTGGGTGATTTTGTCTGTATAGCTTTGCTTTTACCATTTGTTCTGGGGTTATGTCTGTCTGTTTTTTTTTTGTTTCTTTGGTTGTTTTTTTCTTTTTCTAATTACTTTTTACTATTTTTTATTTTTAATAATTATTTTTTATTTTAACAACTTTATTTTATTTTTCTTTCTTTCTTTCTTTTTTTCTCCCTTTTCTTCTGAGCCGTGTGGCTGACAGGGACTTGGTGCTCTGGCTGGGTGTCAGGCCTGTCCCTCTGAGGTGGGCGAGCCAACTTAAGGACATTGGACCACCAGAGACGTCACGGCTCCACGTAATATCAAACAGTGAAAGTTCTCCCAGAGATCTCCATCTCAACGCTAAGAACCAGCTCCACTCAACAACCAGCAAGCTACAGTACTGGACACCCTATGAGAAACAACTAGCAAGAGAGGAACACAACCCCACCCATTAGCAGAGAGGCTGCCTAAAATAATAAACACGTCCGGTGGTGTGTTTTGGGGTGTCACAGACACCCCAAAACACACCACCGGACGCTGTCCTGCCCACTAGAAAGGCAAGATCCAACCTCATCCACCAGAACCCAGGCACTAGTCCCCTCCACCAGGAAGCCTACACAAGCCACTGAACCAACCTTGGCCACTGGGGGCAATCATCAAAAAGAATGGAAACTACAAACCTGCAGCCTGCGAAAAGGAGACCCCAAACACAGTAAGTTAAGCAAAATGAGAAGACAGAGAAACACACAGCAGATGAAGGAGCAAGGTAAAAACCCACCAGACCAAAAAATGAAGAGGAAATAGGCAGCCTACCTGAAAAAGAATTCAGAGTAATAATACTAAGGATGATACAAAAGCTTGGAAATAGAATGGAGAAAGTAAAAGAAACGTTTAACAAAGACCTAGAAGAAATAAAGAGCAAACAAACAATGATGAACAACACAATAAATGAAATTAAAAATTCTCTAGAAGGAATCAACAGCAAAATAACTGAGGCAGAAAAACGGATAGTGACCTGGAAGATAAAATAGTGGAAATAACTACTGCAGAGCAGAATAAAGAAAAACGAATGAAAAGAATTGAGGACAGTCTCAGAGACCTCTGGGACAACATTAAACACACCAAAATTCGAATTACAGGGGTCCCAGAAGAAAAAGAGAAAAAGAAAGGGACTGAGAAAATATTTGAAGAGATTAGAGTTGAAAACTTCCCTAATATGGGAAAGGAAATGCTTAAGTCCAGGAAGTGCAGAGAGTTCCATACAAGAAAAATCCAAGGACAAACACACCAAGACACATATTAATCAAACTATCAAAAATTAAATACAAAGAAAAAATATTGAAAGCAGCAAGGGAAAAGCAACGAATAACATACAAGGGAATACCCAAAAGGTTAACAGCTGATCTTTCAGCAGAAACTCTGAAAGCCAGAAGGCAGTGGTAGGACATATATAAAGTGATGAAAGGGAAAAACCTACAACCAAGATTACTCTAACCAGCAAGGATTTCATTCAGATTCGACAGAGAAATTAAAAGCTTTACAGATAAGCAAAAGCTAAGAGGATTCAGCACCACCAAACCAGCTTTACAACAAATGCTAAAGGAAATTCTCTAGGCAAGAAACACAAGAGAAGGAAAAGACCTACAATAACAAACCCAAAACAATTAAAAAAATGGTAACAGGAACATACATATCAATAATTACCTTAAATGTGAATGGATTAAATGCTCCAACCAAAAGACATAGACTGGCTGAATGGATACAAAAACAAGACCTGTATATATGCTGTCTACAGGAGACCCACTTCAGACCTAGGGACACATACAGACTGAAAGTGAGGGGATGGAAAAAGATATTCCATGCAGGTGGAAATCAAAAGAAAGCTGGAGTAGCAATTCTCATATCAGACAAAATAGACTTTAAAATAAAGACTGCTACAAGAGACAAAGAAGGACACTACATAATGATGAAGGGATCAATCCAAGAAGAAGATTTCACAATTGTAAATATTTATGCACCCAACACAGGAGCACCTCAATACATAAGGCAAATGCTAACAGCCATAAAAGGGGAAGTCGATGGTAACACACTCATAGTAGGGGACTTTAACACCCCACTTTCACCAATGGACAGATCATCCAAAATGAAAATAAACAAGGAAACACAAGCTTTAAATGATACACTAAACAACATGGACTTAACTGATATTTATAGGACATTCCATCCAAAAACAACAGAATACACTTTCTTCTCAAGTGCTCATGGAACATTCTCCAGGATAGATAATATCTTGGGTCACAAATCAAGCCTTGGTAAATTTAGGAAAATTGAAATCGTATCAAGTATCTTTTCTGACCACAATGATATGAGACTACAATCAATCACAGGAAAAATTCTGTAAAAAATACACACACATGGAGGATAAACAATAAACTACCAAGTAACCAAGATATCACTGAAGAAATCAAAGAGGAAATAAAAATATACCTAGAAAAAAATGACCATGAAAACACAATGACCCAAAACCTATGGGATGCATCAAAAGCAGTTCTAAGAGGGAAGTTTATAGCAATACAATCCTACCTCAAGAAACAAGAAACATCTCAAATAAACAACCTAAACTTACACCTAAAGGAATTAGAGAAAGAAGAACCAAAAACACTCAAAGGTAGCAGAAGGAAAGAAATCATAAAGATCAGATAAGAAATAAATAAAAAAGAAATGAAGGAAATGATAGCAAAGATCAATAAAACTAAAAGCTGGTTCTTTAGAAGATAAACAAAATTGATAAACCATTAGCCAGACCCATCAAGGAAAAAAGGGAGAAGACTCCAATCAACAGAATTAGAAATGAAAAAGGAGAAGTAACAACTGACAATGCAGAAATACAAAGGATCATGGGACATTACTACAAGCAACTATATGCCTATAAAATGGACAACCGGGAAGAAATGGACACATTCTATGAAAATCACAACCTTCTGAGACTGAACCAGGAAGAAATAGAAAGTATCAACAGACCAATCACAAGCACCGAAAGTGAGACTGTGATTAAAAATCTTCCAACAAACAAAAGCCCAGGACCACATGGCTTCACAGGCGAATTCTATCAAACATTCAGAGAAGAGCTAACACCTATCCTTCTCAAAATCTTCCAAAATATACCAGAAGGAGGAACACTCCTAAACTCATTCTAGGAGGCCACCATCACCCTGATACCAAAACCAGACAAAGATGTCACAAAGAAAGAAAACTACAGGCCAATATCACTGATGAACATAGATGCAAAAATCCTCAACAAAATACTAGCAAACAGAATCCAACAGCACATTAAAAGGATCATACACTATGATCAAGTGGGGTTTATCCCAGGAATGCAAGGATTCTTCAATAAACGCAAATCAATCAATGTGATACACCATATTAACAAATTGAAGGAGAAAAACAATATGATCATCTCAATAGATGCAGAGAAAGCTTTTGACAAAATTCAACACCCATTTATGATAAAAAAAAACCCTCCAGAAAGTAGGCAAAGAGGGAACTTTCTTCACCATAATAAAGGCCATATATGACAAACCCACAGCAAACATCATCCTCAATGGTGAAAAGCTGAAACCATTTCCACTAAGATCAGGAATAAGACAAGGTTGCCCACTCTCACCACTATTATTCAACATAGTTTTGGAAGTTTTAGCCACAGAAATCAGAGAAGAAAAAGAAATAAAAGGAATAAAAATTGGAAAAGAAGAAGTAAAACTGTCAGTTTGCAGATGATATGACACTATACATAGAGAATCCTAAAGATGCCACCAGAAGTTTTCAATGAATTTGGTAAAGTAGCAGGATACAAAATTAATGCACAGAAATCTCTTGCATTCCTATACACTAATGATGAAAAACCTGAAAGAGAAATTAAGGAAGCACTCCCATTTACCACTGCAACAAGAAGAATAAAATACCTAGGAATAAACCTACCTAAGGAGACAAAAGACCTGTATGCAGAAAACTATAAGACACTGATGAAAGAAATTAAAGATGATACAAACAGATGGAGAGATATCCCATGTCCTTGGATTGGAAGAATCAACATTGTGAAAATGACTCTACTACCCAAAGCAATCCACAGATTCAATGCAATCCCTATCAAATTACCACTGGCATTTTCCACAGAACTAGAACAAAAAATTTCACAATTTGTATGGAAACACAAAAGACCCCGAATAGCCAAAGCAATCTTGAGAAAGAAAAACGGAGCTGGAGGAATCAGGTTCCCTGACTTCAGACTAAACTACAAAGCTACAGTAATCAAGACAGTATGGTACTGGCACAAAAACAGAAATATAGATCAATGGAACAGGATAGAAAGCCCAGAGATAAACCTATGCACATATGGTCACCTTATCTTTGATAAAGGAGGCAAGAATATACAGTGGAGAAAAGATAGCCTCTTCAATAAATGGTGCCAGGAAAACTGGACAGCTACATGTAAAAGAATGAAATTAGAACACTCCGTAACAGCATACAAAAAAATAAACTCAAAATGGATTAAAGACCTAAGTGTAAGGGCAGACACTATCAAACTCTTAGAGGAAAACATAGGCAGAACACTCCATGACATAAATCACAGCAAGATCCTTTTTGACCCACCTCCTAGAGAAATGGAAATAAAAACAAAAATAAACAAGTGGGACCGAATGAAACTTAAAAGCTTTTGCACAGCAAAGGAGACCATAAACAAGACGAAAAGACAACCCTCAGAATGGGAGAAAATATTTGCAAATGAAGCAACTGACAAAGGATTAATCTCCAAAACATACAAGCAACTCATGCAGCTCAATATCAAGAAATCAAACAACCCAATGCAAAAATGGGCAGAAAACCTAAATAGACATTTCTCTAAAGAAGATACACAGATTGCCAACAAACACATGAAAGAATGCTCAACAGCATTAATCATTAGAGAAATGCAAATCAAAGCTACAATGAGATATCATCTCACACAGGTCAGAATGGCCATCATCAAAAAATCTACAAACAATAAATGCTGGAGAGGGTGTGGAGAAAAGGGAATCCTCTTGCATTGTTGGTGGGAGTGTAAATTGATACAGCCACTATGGAGAACAGTATGGAGGTTCCTTAAAAAACTAAAACTAGAACTACCGTACGCCCAGCAATCCCACTACTGGGCATATACCCTGAGAAAACCGTAATTCAAAAAGAGTCATGTACCAAAATGTTCATTGCAGCTCTATTTACAATAGCCAGGACATGGAAGCAACCTACGTGTCCATCAACAGATGAATGGATAAAGAAGATGTGGCACATATATACAATGGATTATTACTCAGACATAAAAAGAAATGAAATTTAGTTATTTGTAGTGAGGTGGATGGACCTAGAGTCTGTCATTCAGAGTGAAATAAGTGAGAAAGAGAAAAACAAATTCTGTATGCTAACCCATATATAGGGAATCTGAAAAAAAAATGGTTCTAAAGAACCTAGGGGCAGGACAGGAATAAAGACGCAGACCTAGAGCATGGACTTGAGGACACATGGAGGGGGAGGGGTAAGCTTGGACGAAGTGAGAGAGTGGCATGTACTTATATATACTACCAAATGTAAAATAGATAGCTAGTGGCAAGCAGCCGCATAGCACAGGGAGGTCAGCTCAGTGCTCTGTGACCACCTAGAGGGGTGGGATAGGGAGGGTGGGAGGGAGATGCGAGAGGGAGGAGAATGGAGATATACGTATATGTATAGCTGATTCACTTTGTTATAAAGCAGAAACTAACACACCATTGTAAAGCAATTATACTCCAATAAAGTGTTAAAAAAATCTATTGGAAGCAGCAAATGCAGTTCTAAGAGGCAAGTTTACAGTGATAAAGGCCTTCCTCAAGAAAAAAAAAAATCTCAAACAGCCTAACCTACAATCTAAAGGAATAGAAATAGAACTAACAAAGCTGACATCAGCAGAAAGAAGGAAATAATAAAGATCACAGAAGAAATAAATAAAATAGAGCCTAAAACTCGCGGGAGTGTGGATGGCGTCTCCGTCTCCAGGAATTCAGTCCACAGCAAGGCTTCTCTTCTAACCTTTACAAGCATTGAGAAAGGAGAAGTCCCGGGATGCTGCTCGCTCCCGCCGGGGAAAAGAAAACTTTGAGTTCTATGAACTGGCCAAGCTGTTGCCTCTTCCTGCAGCCATCACTAGCCAGCTTCACAAGGCCTCCATCATTCGACTTACAATTAGCTATCTGAAAATGAGAGACTTTGCTAACCAGGGGGACCCTCCATGGAACTTGCGAATGGAAGGCCCTCCACCTAACACGTCAGTAAAAGTTATAGGTGCACAGCGAAGGAGAAGCCCCAGTGCACTGGCCATTGAAGTATTTGAAGCACATTTGGGAAGTCACATTTTGCAGTCCCTGGATGGCTTTGTATTTGCACTAAATCAAGAAGGAAAATTTTTGTACATTTCTGAAACAGTCTCCATCTACCTAGGCCTCTCACAAAGAACAGAAAGAAGGAAAGAAGGAGAGGGAGGAAGAGAGAGAGAGAAAGCGAAGAGAGAATAAAGATGTGATTTTTAGCCCTCTTCTCCCCCCGCCCCCAGAGCCCACCTCAAACCCTTGGGTTGCCGAATACAAACCTGTGGCAAACTGGAGGTTTACAAATATTTAAATGGAATGTGTAAAGTAAGGCATGATATATGCCCACTTGCAAAGTGGGCCCATTAAATAAAACAAATGCCACCGAAAAAAAAAAATAGAGCCTAAGTAACAACAGAAAAAAATAAATGAAACTAAGACTTGCTGTTTTGAAAAGATAAACGAAACTGATAAACGTCTACTAAGAGGAAAAGAGGACCCCAATAAAACGAAATACAAAAGGAAAGAGGAGAAATAACAAGTGATACCACAGAGGTACAACAAATCATAAGAGAGTACTACCAACAGTTATATGCCAATAAATTGCATATCTAGAAGAAACGTACAAATTTCTAGAAACATGCAACCCGCAAAGGCTGAATTAAGAAGAAACAGAGAATTTACAGATTGATCACTACTAGTGTAACTGAATTTGTAATAAGAAAAACTCCCAGCAAAAAAAAATCCAGGATTGGATGGCTTCACAAGGTAATTCTACCAAACATATAAAGAAGAGCTAATACCTATCCTTCTTAAACTATTCCAAAAAATTGAAGAGGATGGAACACTCCCAAATTCATTCTGCAAGGTCACCACTACTGTGATACCAAAACCATACAAAAACACTATAAGAAAAGAAAATTTTAGGCCAATATCGTTGATGAATATAGATTCAAAAATCCTCAACAAAATATTAGCAAACCAAATACAACATTTAAAATGATCATACACCGAGGGGATTAACCAAGATGGCAGAGTAGAAGGACGTGCTCTCACTCCCTCTTGCGAGAGCACCAGAATCACAACTGGCTGCTGGACAATCATTGACAGGAAGACCCTGGACTTCACCAAGGAGGATACCCCACGTCCAAGGACAGAGGAGAAGCCACAGTGAGATGGTAGGAGGGGCACAATCAGAGTAAAATCAAATCCCGTAACTGCTGGGTGGGTGACTCACAGACTGGCGAACACTTATACCACAGAAGTCCACCCACTGGAGTGAAGGTTCTGAGCCCCACGTCAGGCTTCTCAACCAGGGGGTCCGGCAACGGGAGGAGGAATTCCTAGAGAATCAGACTTTGAAGCCTAGTGGGAATTGATTGCAGGACTTCGACAGGACTGGGGGAAACAGAGACCCCACTCTTGGAGGGCACACACAAAGTAGTGTGCGCATCAGGACCCAGGGGAAGGAGCAGTGACCCTGGGGGAGACTGAACCAGACCCACCTGCTGGTGTTGGGGGGTCTCCTGCAGAGGCGGGGGGTGGCTCTGTTTCACCGTGGGGACAAGGACACTGGCAGCGGAGGTTCTGGGAAGTGCTCCTTGGCGTGAGCCCTCCCAGAGTCTGCCATTAACCCCATCAAAGAGCCCAGGTAGGCTCCAGTGTTGGGTTGCCTCAGGCAAAACAACCAACAGGGAGGGAACCCAGCCCCACCCATCAACAGTCAAGTGGATTAAAGTTTTACTGAGCTCTGACCACCACAGCAACAGTCAGCTCTACCCACCACCAGAGCCTCCCATCAAGCCTCTTAGATAGCCTCAACCACCAGAGGGCAGACAGCAGAAGCAAGAAAAACTACAATCCTGCAGCTTGTGGACCAAAAACCACAGTTACAGAAAGATAGGCAGGGCTTCCCTGGTGGCGCAGTGGTTGAGAGTCCGCCTGCCGATGCAGGGGACACGGGTTCGAGCCCTGGTCTGGGAAGATCCCACATGCTGCGAAGCGGCTGGGCCCGTGAGCCACAGTTGCTGAGCCTGCGCGTCTGGAGCCTGTGCTCCGCAGCAAGAGAGGCCGCGATGGCGAGAGGCCCATGCACCGCGATGAAGAGTGGCCCCCGATTGCCGCAACTGGAGAAAGCCCTCGCACAGAAACGAAGACCCAACACAACCATAAAAATAAAATAAATAAATAAATTTAAAAAAAAAAAGAAAATAAGTGATTAAGTGATATATTCAGGTGTCAAATGCCTGTGACCTTTAAAAAAAAAAAAGAAAGATAGACAAGATGAAAAGGCAGAGGGCTATGTACCAGATGAAGGAACAAGATAAAACCCCAGAAAAACAACTAAATGAAGTGGAGATAGGCAACCTTCCAGAAAAAGAATTCAGAATAATGATAGTGAAGATGATCCAGGACCTCGGAAAAAGAATGGAGGCAAAGATTGAGAAGATGCAAGAAATGATTAACAAAGACCTAGAAGAATTAAAGAACAAACAAACAGAGATGACCAATACAATAACTGAAATGAAAACTACACTAGAAGGAATCAATAGCAGAATAACTGAGGCAGAAGAACGGATAAGTGACCTGGAAGACAGAATGGTGGAATTCACTGCTGCGGAACAGACTAAAGAAATAAGAATGAAAAGAAATGAAGACAGCCTAAGAGACCTCTGGGACAAAATTAAACGCAACAACATTCGCATTATAGGGGTCCCAGAAGGAGAAGAGAGAGAGAACGGACCCGAGAAAATGTTTGAAGAGATTATAGTCGAAAACTTCCCTAACATTGGAAAGGAAATAGCCACCAAAGTCCAGGAAGCGCAGAGAGTCCCATACAGGATAAACCCAAGGAGAAACACGCCAAGACACATAGTAATCAAAGTGGCAAAAATTAAAGACAAAGAAAAATTATTGAAAGCAGCAAGGGAAAAACGACAAATAACATACAAGGGAACTCCCATAAGGTTAACAGCTGATTTCTCAGCAGAAACTCTGCAAGCCAGAAGGGAGTGGCATGATATATTTAAAGTGATGAAAGGGAAGAACCTACAACCAAGATTACTCTACCCGGCAAGGATCTCATTTAGATTTGATGGAGAAATCAAACGCTTTACAGACAAGCAAAAGCTAAGAGAATTCAGCACCACCAAACCAGCTCTACAACAAATACTAAAGGAACTTCTCTAAGTGGGAAACACAAGAGAAGAAAAGGACCTACAAAAACAAACCCAAAACAATTAAGAAAATGGTCATAGGAACATACATATCGATAATTACCTTAAACGTGAATGGATTAAATGCCCCAACCAAAAGACATAGACTGGCTGAATGGATACAAAAACAAGACCCATATATATGCTGTCTACAAGACACCCACTTTAGACCTAGGGACACATACAGACTGAAAGTGAGGGGATGGAAAAAGATATTCCATGCAAATGGAAATCAAAAGAAAGCTGGAGTAGCTATACTCATATCAGATAAAATAGACTTTAAAATAAAGAATGTTACAAGAGACAAGGAAGGACACTACATAATGATCAAGGGATCAATCCAAGAAGAAGATATAACAATTATAAATATATATGCACCCAACATAGGAGCACCTCAATACATAAGGCAACTGCTAAGAGCTATAAAAGAGGAAACTGACAGTAACACAATCATAGTGGGGGACTTTAACACCTCACTTACACCAATGGACAGATCATCCAAAATGAAAATAAATAAGGAAACAGAAGCTTTAAATGACACAATAGACCAGATAGATTTAATTGATAGATATAGGACATTCCATCCAAAAACAGCAGATTACACGTTCTTCTCAAGTGCGCACGGAACATTCTCCAGGATAGATCACATCTTGGGTCACAAATCAAGCCTCAGTAAATTTAAGAAAATTGAAATCATATCAAGCATCTTTTCTGACCACAACGCTATGAGATTAGAAATGAATTACAGGGAAAAAAACGTAAAAAAGACAAACACATGGAGGCTAAACAATACGTTACTAAATAACCAAGAGATCACTGAAGAAATCAAAGGGGAAATCAAAAACTACCTAGAGACAAATGACAATGAAAACACGACGACCCAAAACCTATGGGATGCAGCAAAAGCAGTTCTAAGAGGGAAGTTTATAGCTATGCAAGCCTACCTAAAGAAACAAGAAAAATCTCAAGTAAACAATCTAACCTTACACCTAAAGGAACTAGAGAAAGAAGAACAAACAAAACCCAAAGTTAGCAGAAGGAAAGAAATCATAAAGATCAGAGCAGAAATAAATGAAATAGAAACAAAGAAAACAATAGCAAAGATCAATAAAACTAAAAGCTGGTTCTTTGAGAAGATAAACAAAATTGATAAGCCATTAGCCAGACTCATCAAGAAAATGAGGGAGAGTACTCAAATCAATAAAATCAGAAATGAAAAAGAAGAAGTTACAACAGACACCGCAGAAATACAAAGCATCCTAAGAGACTACTACAAGCAACTTTATGCCAATAAAATGGACAACCTGGAAGAAATGGACAAATTTTTAGAAAGATATAACCTTCCAAGACTGAACCAGGAAGAAACAGAAAATATGAACAGACCAATCACAAGTAATGAAATTGAAACTGTGATTAAAAATCTTCCAACAAACAAAAGTCCAGGACCAGATGGCTTCACAAGTGAATTCTATCAAACATTTAGAGAAGAGCTAACACCTATCCTTCTCAAACTCTTCCAAAAGATTGCAGAGGAAGGAACACTCCCAAACTCATTCTATGAGGCCACCATCACCCTGATACCAAAACCAGACAAAGACACTACAAAAAAAGAAAATTACAGACCAATATCACTGATGAATATAGATGCAAAAATCCTCAACAAAATACTAGCAAACAGAATCCAACAACACATTAAAAGGATCATACACCACGATCAAGTGGGATTTATCGCAGGGATGCAAGGATTCTTCAATATACGCAAATCAATCAATGTGATACACCATATTAACAAATTGAAGAATAAAAACCATATGATCATCTCAATAGATGCAGAAAAAGCTTTTGACAAAATTCAACACCCATTTATGATAAAAACTCTCCAGAAAGTGGGCATAGAGGGAACCTACCTCAACATAATAAAGGCCATATATGACAAACCCACAGCAAACATCATTCTCAATGGTGAAAAAGTGAAAGCATTTCCTCTAAGATCAGGAACGAGACAAGGATGTCCACTCTCACCACTATTATTCAACATAGTTCTGGAAGTCCTAGCCATGGCAATCAGAGAAGAAAAAGAAATAAAAGGAATACAAATTGGAAAAGAAGAAGTAAAACTGTCACTGTTTGCGGATGACATGATACTATACATAGAGAATCCTAAAACTGCCACCAGAAAACTGCTAGAGCTAATTAATGAATATGGTAAAGTTGCAGGATACAAAATTAATGCACAGAAATCTCTTGCATTCCTATACACTAATGATGAAAAATCTGAAAGAGAAATTATGGAAACACTCCCATTTACCCTTGCAACAAAAAGAATAAAATACCTAGGAATAAACCTACCTAGGGAGACAAAAGACATGTATGCAGAAAAGTATAAGACACTGATGAAAGAAATTAAAGATGATACGAACAGATGGAGAGATATACCATGTTCTTGGATTGGAAGAATCAACATTGTGAAAATGACTATACTACCCAAAACAATCTACAGATTCAATGCAATCCCTATCAAATTACCAATGGCATTTTTTACAGAGCTAGAACAAATCATCTTAAAATTTGTATGGAGACACAAAAGACCCCGAATAGCCAAAGCAGTCTTGAGGGAAAAAAATGGAGCTGGAGGAATCAGACTCCCTGACTTCAGACTATACTACAAAGCTACAGTACTCAAGACAATATGGTACTGGCACAAAAACAGAAACATAGATCAATGGAACAAGATAGAAAGCCCAGAGATTAACCCACGCGCCTATGGTCAACTAATCTATGACAAAGGAGGCAAAGATATACAATGGAGAAAAGACAGTCTCTTCAATAAGTGGTGCTGGGAAAACTGGACAGCTACATGTAAAAGAATGAAATTAGAATACTCCCTAACACCATACACAAAAATAAACTCAAAATGGATTAGAGACCTAAATATAAGACTGGACACTATAAAACTCTTAGAGGAAAACATAGGAAGAACACTCTTTGACATAAATCACAGCAAGATCTTTTCTGATCCGCCTCCTAGAGTAATGGAAATAAAAACAAAAATAAACAAATGGGACCTAATGAAACTTCAAAGCTTTTGCACAGCAAAGGAAACCATAAACAAGACGAAAAGACAACCCTCAGAATGGGAGAAAATATTTGCAAACGAATCAACAGACAAAGGATTAATCTCCAAAATATATAAACAGCTCATTCAGCTCAATATTAAGGAAACAAACACCCCATTCCAAAAATGGGCAGAAGACCTAAATAGACATTTCTCCAAGGAAGACATACAGATGGCCACAAAGCACATGAAAAGATGCTCAACATCACTAATTATTAGAGAAATGCAAATCAAAACTACAATGAGGTATCACCTTACTCCTGTTAGAATGAACATCATCAGAAAATCTACAAACAACAAATGCTGGAGAGGGTGTGGAGAAAAGGGAACCCTCTTGCACTGTTGGTGGGAATGTAAATTGATACAGCCACTATGGAGAACAATATGGAGGTTCCTTAAAAAACTAAAAATAGAATTACCATATGACCCAGCAATCCCACTACTGGGCATATACCCAGAGAAAACCGTAATTCAAAAAGACACATGCACATGAATGTTCATTGCAGCACTATTTACAATAGCCAGGTCATGGAAGCAACCTAAATGCCCATCAACAGACGAATGGATAAAGAAGTTGTGGTACATATATACAATGGAATATTACTCAGCCATAAAAAGGAACGAAATTGAGTCATTTGTTGAGAAGTGGATGGATCTAGAGACTGTCATACAGAGTGAAGTAAGTCAGAAAGAGAAAAACAAATATCGTATATTAATGCAGGTATGTGGAACCTAGAAAAATGGTACAGATGAGCCGGTTTGCAGGGCAGAAGTTGAGACACAGATGTAGAGAATGGACATATGGACACCAAGGGGGAAAACTGCGGTGGGGTGGGGATGGTGGTGTGCTGAATTGGGCGATTGGGATTGACATGTATACACTGATGTGTATAAAATTGATGCCTAATAAGAACCTGCAGTATAAACAAACAAACAAACAAAACAACTAATACTAAACTTTCATTGGGTTATTTGTATGGAAATATGTTAATATAAATGTTTCAGACATTACATGAAATTTCTAAAAATCTTATATTTGTATTTGTATGGAAATATGTATGGAAATATGTTAATATAAATGTTTCAGACATTACATGAAATTTCTAAAAATCTTATATGTTCTGGTATAATGTTACAAGTAATAATCCTAGTTATTACTTTAAAATGTATATCTCAGAAATAACTAATTTTCTTGTCAACTGCATTATTATGAACTTTCATCAAATCTTTAACTGTGGTCATTTTTAAGTCTTTTGTCATTTACAGACAGTTCTGGGTGTACTCTGATGCTTTTGCAAATATGTTCTTATAAAAGGGTTTCATCTTCAAGAAATTCATGGAAAAGACTCTGACAAGTACAGGTTTCTGGTAACTGACTGTACTGCTGAACTGAATGAATAAGCATTTTCAGAACTCTAATGAAAAACTGATGAACTCATAAAAGTGCTAACAAAAGATCAAGACGAAAAAAAAAATTAATTACATGGGACTGAGTGAACTGATGAGGATGAGTATAATTTTTGTGACTTTCTGTCTGAATTATTAAAAAAAAAAATCCCACAAGGACTCAGAGGCAAAGAATATACAAATCAATTTTCACTGCAAAGTAAAGGAGCTGTTACAGTGGAGGATTACTGGACTGAATGTCAATATTATGACATAGTATGAATGTGTTTCATGTTTGGTAATTGCAATCATTGTTGCTTTTGTTGTGGTCATCCATGTACAATGCTTGGTGTCAGTCTATTTATCTCTTATAAAAAATAAAATACAGTGTGTGTGTGTGAAAAAAAAAATGATCATACACCATGATCAATCGGGATTTATTCCAGGGATGCAAGATTGGTTCAATATTTGCAAATCAATCACTGTAATATACCACACTAACAATAGTAAGGATAAAAATCAAATGATCATCTCAATAGATGCAGAAAAAGCTTTTGACAAAGTTCAACATCCATTCATGATAAATACTCTCATCAAATTTGGTACAGAGGGAACACATATCAACATAATAAAGGTCATTTATGACAAACCCACAGGTAAAATCATACTCAATGGTAAAAATCTGAACATCTTTCCTCCAAAATCAGGAACAAGACTAGGATGCCCACTCTCACCACTTTTTTTTTTTAATGTCACATGGCCATATGGTTTTTTAAAAACATTTATTTATTTTTTGTACTTTTTTTTTTTTGGCTGTGTGGGGTCTTCGTTGTGGCACACAGGCTTCTCTCCAGTTGTGGCGTGCGGCTTTTCTCTCTCTAGTTGTGGTGTGTAGGCTCCAGAGCATGTGGACTCTGTAGTGTACAGGCACACGGGCTCTCTCGTTGAGGTGCGCCAGCTCAGTAGTTGTGGCACACGGGCTTAATTGCCCCATGGCATTTGGGATCTTAGTTCCCCAGCCAGGGATTGAACCCACATCCCCTGCATTGGAAGGCAGATTCTTTACCACTGGACCACCAGGGAAGTCCCTCTCACCACTTCTAACATAGCATTGGAAGTCCTAGCCACAGCAATCAGATAAGAAAAAGAAATAAAAGGCATCTAAATTGGAAGGAAAGAAGTAAAAACTGTTACTACAATATTTGCAGATGACATGATACTTTATGTAGAAAACCCTAAAGTCTCCACCAAAAAAATAAATAAATAACATAGTTAAGTTACAGGATACAAAATTATATACAGAAATCTGTTGCTTTCTATACACTACTAATGAACTATCAAAAAAAGAAATTAAAGAAGCAATACCGGGCTTCCCTGGTGGCGCAGTGGTTGAGAATCTGCCTGCCAATGCAGGGGACACGGGTTCAAGCCCTGGTCTGGGAAGATCCCACATGCCGCGGAGCAACTGGGCCTGTGAGCCACAACTACTGAGCCTGCGCGACTGGAGCTTGCACTCCGCAACAACAGAGGCCACAACAGTGAGAGGCCCGCGCACTGCGATGAAGAGTGGCCCCCGCTCGCCACAACTAGAGAAAGCCCTCGCACAGAAACGAAGACCCAACACAGCCAAAAATATATATATATAAAAATAAATAAATAAATAAATTAATAAAAAAAAAAGAAGCAATACCACTTAAAACTGCATCAAAAAGAATAAAATACCTAGTAACAAATTTAACCTAGGAGGTGAAGCTCCTATACTCTAAAAACTATAAAACATTGATAAAGGAAACTGAAGATGATACAAAGAAATGGAAAGATATCCTGTGCCATGGACTGGAAGAATTGCTATTGTTAAAATGTCTATATTACCCAAAGCAATCTATAGATTTAATGCAATCCCTATCAAAATATCCATGACTTTTTTTTTTATAGAACTAGAACAATTAATCCTAAAATTTATATGGAACCACGAAAGACCCTGAATAGCCAAAACAATCTTGAGAAAAAAGAGCAAAGCTGGAGTATCATGCTCCCTGACTTCAGACTGTACTACAAATCTACAGTAATCAAAACAGTATGGTACTGGAATAAAAACAGACACACAAGTCAATGGAAAAGAATAGAGGGCCCAGAAATAAACCCACACATTTATGGTCAATTTGACAAAGGAGACAAAAATATACAATGGAAAATAGATAGTTTCTTCAATAAGTGGTGCTGGAAAATTGGACACCTACGTGTAAAAGAATGAAATTAGAAAATTTTTCTCACACCACATACAAAAATAAACTTGAAAGGGATTAAATACTTAAATGTAAGACTGGAAACTATAAAACTCCCAGAAGAAAACAAACATAGCAGATCACTCTTTGACATAAGTCATAGTATTTTTTTTAGATCTGTCTCGTCAGGCAAAGGCAATAAAAGCAAAAATAAACAAATGGGACGTAATTAAATTTAAAAGCTTTAGCACAGCAAAGGAAACCATTGATAAAACGAACAGGTAATCTACTGAGTGGGAGAAAATATTTGTAAATGATATAACCGATAAGGGGTTAATATCCAAAATATATAAACAGCTCATCAACTCAATATCAAAAAAACAAACAACCTGATTTAAAAATGGGGAAAGGACCTGAATATACATTTTTCCAAAGAAGACATACAGATGGCCAGCAGGCGCATGAAAAGATGCTCAACACCACTAATCATCTGGGAAATGCGAATCAAAACCACAATGAGATATTACCTCACACCTGTCAGTATGGCTATCATCAAAAAGACCACAAATAACAAATGTTGGCGAGGACGTTAAGAAAATGGAACCCTTGTACACTGTTGGTGGGAATGTAAATTGGTGCAACCACTATGGCAAACAGTTTGGAGGTTCTTCAAAACACTAAAAATAGAACTACCATATGATCCAGCAATCCCACTCCTGGGTATATATCCGAAGATAATGAAAACATTAATTGAAAAAGATATATGTACCCCAAAGTTCAGAGAAGCATTACTTAAAATAGCCAAAATATGGAAACAACCCAAGTGTCCATCAATAGATGAATGGATAAAGAAGACATGGTATATGTATCCAATGGAATATTACTCAGCCATCAAAAAGAATGAAGTTTTGCCATTTGCAACAACATGGATGGACCTGGAAATGGATGGACTTAGTGAAATAAGTCAGAGAAAGATGAACAGTGTATGTTATCACTTATATGTGAAATCTAAAATATAAAACAAATAAATATATATAACAAAACAGAAATAGACTCACAGATATAGAGAACAAACTAGTGGTTACCAGTGGTGAGAGGGGCTGGGGAGGGTCAAGATAAGGGTAGGGGATTAAGAGGTACAAACTACTATGTATAAGCAACAAGGATATATTGTATAGTTCAGGGAATTATAGCCATTATTTTGTAATAACTTTAAATGAAGTACAGTCTATAAAAATATTGAATCACTATGTTGTACACCTGAAACTATTATAATATTATAAATCAACTATAATTTTTAAAAAGGAAAAGAACAGGAAAGTCAGGGGCAGATGGAAGAAGGCTTCTTGTATACTTAAATCACAGAATTAGAGGGCTGGAAGAACTCTCTTAAAGGGTTCCTAAGTACTCTCCAGTCCTGGCTACACATTAGAATCACCAGTACATCTCTTAAAATGCAGATACGTAGGCCTCATCCCAAAACTACTGATTCAGAATCTCTGAGACTAGGGCCCATGAATCAGTATTTGTTTAAAAAAGTACTCCAAACTATTTTTTATCTAGTCATTTTGGCACCAGTCTTAAAATCAGCATTTAGGAACCACTGAGCAGACAGATCTGAAATTTGAATCCTTCATTATAGGGAACTCATTATCCCTATTTTTCCCAGGCAAGCATGTGGCTCTCTTCTAACTCTGCACACTAAAAGTGGACATCTTGGAGATTAAAATAAAACCAAGAGGACTTTGGTATTTACACATACATACCTATATTTTAAAAATTAAGTCCTGCTATACTTGTTCTAAGGACACCTCGAATAAGACTGTACATGTAACATTTATCCAAACTCATGCAACACATCCCATACTCCTTATGTATGTATTCTTGAATAATTTTTACCCAATACAGTCTATGTAATAATAGGGTATATAATAAGTTGTGATGTATTTGATGACCATTTTGAGTTAACAGTCAATATTGACAAAGAGTAAAAGTTTAGGTCTAGTTAGCTTCTAGAAAATGGGTACAAACTGTGGGGGGGGGTGTAGGGGCAAAAAAATTTTTCCTCAGCCCTCTTAGGGTCTCTGCCTAGGTTTGAAACTTAAACTAAGACAGATGAACAGAAGAAAAGAATATAATTTAATAAAAGTTTTACATGACACTGGAACCTCCATAAGGAAATGAAGACTGAAAGAAATGGTTAAACCTGTGTGTTTTTATGCTAAGTTCGATGAAGAGTGGAACGTCGCGGAAAGAGTGATTGGGCAAAGAGTACGAGCTAAATACAGCAAACTGTGGGAAACTTAGCAACGCCTGTTTGTTCCGATTCTTTTTGGCATCACCTTGTCTTTGGAGATAAGGATGCTCCTTTCCTCTGGGTATAGGGAGAGCACCTCTCAAATGAGGGTTTTCTGACCTGCTTCAAGGCAGCAGTGTGGGGGAGGTCTTTCTCAAACTCCTTCAACTTAAAACATTCAAGACGCCAAAGTGCTATATTTTGGGGTTAGTGTGTCCTGAACCCCATCAGGGGACATTAGGAATAGGTGATTAGAAGAAACAAGAAAATTGTAGGCCAAATTAGAATTAGTCTTGGGGTTCTAGCAGCATGAAGACCTGGAAAGCCAAAGGTAGGAAAGAACCAAAGATAAAGAATCTAGTTTCTTTGAATCTGAGGTAGCTATGTAAGCCCTCTAGTCTGGAACTGAAAGTGAAAACATAAGAGATTCAGGAAAAAGAAGATAGATTTCTCAGAGGTTTTTACCAAAAAGGGTTGAGTTCAGGTGAAAGAACCTTCAAAAACCGAGAACCAAAGTAAGCAAGGCTGACCTCAAACTAGGTTTTGCACTTGCCTCCCAACCTTAGTAAAATCCATACTATGAGTGCTCTTGACTATAAAATACTTTTTGCACTTTACAAAGAATGATCTGTGTATAGGCCTATCAGTGACTCACTAATGAGGAGGGGCACACAGGAAATTATGAGCAAAGAATGTGCTAATGCTATCAAGGCTTAGAAAGGAATATCTCTTACTCATTCCAGCCTCTCAAGTGGTAACAACCAGAAGGGATCTGCAATGAACTCAGGATGCCCTGACAATCACAGAGAGTAACTAAAAACATTAGCTTAACAATGTACTAAAAACTAGAGATATACCCAGGTAGCTACCTCTTTAAATTGCTCAGATTAGTTCTCCTAAGTTAAAGAGGAAATATTTTTCTAGATTACTTCCACGTCTGTACTATTACATGTCATTTAACAATATAGAATGCACAGAAATATAAGTCTTTCTCTAGTGGTTCCATAGGCCTCAAATTCAATTCGTTTTATTATGGTATGTTAAGATTTTTCAATTGCCCTATGAACACGGCCTCAAAAGTCTGTTGCGTGCTTCCTAATCAAGATATTGCCAGAAGAAAAAAGGGAAAGATTAAAAATCAACAGCCATCTACCCCTTAGCACTACTTGCGTTCAATACCACAGGACACTATCTGTCTTTTTAAAGTGCTATATATGATCTAAGCACAATTGACTTCTCTCTGGATAGAACCATAACAGTCATAGGCTTTTAGAGCTGGAAGGAAATGGTCATTCAATGCAACTCCTCATCACCATCGTCAGCAACAAGCATTTATTGTTTGCCTGCTGTGTCCTAGGTTAATACCACCAAACAGAAGCTGCAAAATTTAAGGCCATTTATGTCAAGATGATGGTAGATGTAGGGAGAGGTTAAAAAGGGAAGCAGAAATCCTGGAATTAAAATAATTATAGAATCTCTGAGATGAACAGGAATTTAGCAAGGAATGAATTTAGCAGGATAAAAGGAATTTAGATTGATCCAAAATGTATTTTTACAGGGAGAAAAACTGTAGTCTAGAGAGGTTACAAATTGTTCAGTGATATAAGGCAATTAACTAGTGGCAAAGCTCAAACTTGAGCCCAAGTATACTGACTCCTAAGTCTAAGGTTCTTTCACTACAGCTTGTAACCTAAACTATACCCTTTTGCTATAAAACCAAAATTATTTTCCACCATGAACAGACCACACAACTATCCAATGTCTACATACTAATATCCCTACATTTAAAGAAATTGAAAAAAAAGAATTTGAAAAAAATTTAAACTTAGAAGAATTTGAAAAAACTTAAAATAGGACTTTCCTATTCTTTGAATACGATTTCTTATAATTTTTGAACCACTATGCAATTGACTGATCCCTGTATATATGCACAATTACCAAACAGTTCATATTAGAGTCTTACAGTATGTAATCTTGACTTTCTGACAAGGTTACTATACTTGGACCATTTTTTCCATGTCAATAACTAGACTGGATCGGGCTAGCCTCTAAAGTGTGGGAGGCAAGGTAGCAACGGTATTCTATACCATGATTCCCATAGGACCCAATGTCCGGAAGCCAACAGCTCCAATTCCAACTTTATCAGTGATTTATTGTAGACTTCAGTAACCATTAACACTAAGGTTTTCAGTTCTGTTCAGAAAAGAGACCCTCAAATTGATGAAATTATCCAAGAATAAAGACAATACTTTTGTGCTAGGTTTTATATAGGCATAGAATTGTTCAAATGACCATGTGAATACTCAGATTACTTTAATAATGAGAAGGATAAAGCAAACTCCTCATAAATTTTTCTAAATTTTTGAAGAATGTGATGTTAGCAGAGTATTTCTCTACCTTACCTCAGGTTCATATTACAAGTATCTGATGAAATTTTATGGAATTCTTAAGAGACCTCTGTGATTTATATTTATGAAATAAAATATTTAGCTTCACTATATTTTGCATATAACAGAATAAGAACTAAGATCAAAATTAAGTATGTCTGTATGTGTTTCAAATTAAACAAGAAGAATTGAGCTTAAAGTCAAATCTCTTGAGGTGGTCAGTCGTTTGAGTTTGTATTTCCATGTTTGTGAGAGCTCAAAATACTTGTATAAAGAAAATGTTCTTAGTTAACCTATTTTTATTGAATACCCACATCTCTCAAAGGTAATTGTAACTTGCTTTTGCAACATAAAGTAGAAGTCAAATTATTCGATTTTATGTACATAATGACATAAATGAAATGTAGTCAGAGATAGAGTTAAAACAACCCTGGGCTTCCTTGTGGTCTTCAGACAGCATTTTCTAAACTCACAGTTGAGTCCTTGTCTTTACTCACCCACTTAAAAGGCAGTTTAAAGACGGATGAGGCAGCAACAAGGCAGCCCTGGTCTTAATAGCAAAGCATAAAGTCAACAATTTAAACTTTCAGCAATACTGTGCACAGCAACAAGAAAAATGTGTTCATAAGGCAAAAATAAAATTAAATTTTTAAGTACTTTTTCATCTTCCCTTTATTTTCCTGTTCTTTGTTTTTTTAAAAAAATTATTTATTTTTGCCTGCGTTGGGTCTTCGTTGCTGTGCGCAGGCTTTCTCTCTAGTTGAGGCGAGGGGGGGCTACTCTTTGTTGCGGTGCGTGGGCTTCTCATTTCAGTGGCTTCTCTGGTTGCGGAGCACGGGCTCTAGGCATGCGGGCTTCAGTAGTTGTGGCTCGTGGGCTCTAGAGCACAGGCTCAGTAGTTGTGGCGCCCGGGCTTAGTTGCTCCGCGGCATGTGGGATCTTCCTGGACTGGGGCTCAAACCCGTGTTCCCTGCATTGGCAGGCTGATTCTTAACCACTGCGCCACCAGGGAAGCCCTATTATTCCTGTTTTTAGATGCATCTCATTAGCAAAAATACTTAGAATGCAAATATTTTAGTAAAGGATAACTCTGTTGAAATTATTACAAAAGATTTTGACATAGCTGTTTGAAGAGTTTCACCTGATTAATAATTTTGAGTCTACTTCATCTTTAAGAACAAAAGAAAAATTGATAATATTCCTTCATCTTAATTCCTCCTACTCAAGAAAGGATAAGAGAAGAGCTTCCTCTGCCCCCTAAGTTGCATTCTTCTTTTTACCCAACCTCAGATCAGAGGAAAAGAACAATGAAGTAAGCGGGACACATTCTGGGATGTGAAGAATGCAATTCTTTACATAAGTTTGTAAGACAGTCCAATGCACAATCGGGTAAAGAAGAATGAAACACTTCTTTGATTCTATTGTCACTTTACCACATGCCACATTTTTCTCAAGAAAACTGAACTACAGAAAGACTGAGAAGAAATTTAATTATATAGCTTCCTCCATCTTAGAAATCCTCAAGCAAGAAACAAAGTCATAACAGGCAGCACTTTTATTAGCTCCATTTCCCAGATCTTTAAATTCCTATTATTTTAATTGAGAGTAGAAATATATTATTTTGTTCAGCCAGGTAAATCATCTTTGGATCTAAGACTTCTTAAATTAAAGGAAATAACTAATTTTGTCTTTTTGATTAACTCTCTGGGAGCTGAATTTCCCTTAAACCTTTAGTTATATCCATAGGTAAAGGGAAGGAAACATCCTGCAAACAATCACGTTCTTCTTTCAATAACCAAAAGTCAAGGCTATCATCACAATAAATGCTGGGTGCAGATTCCATTGCATCATTTAGCTCATTTCTCTCTGACCTCACAGCCATTCCAAAGGAAAAAAGGAGATCTGGTTTCTTATAAGTATTACAGAGGTAAACAGCAGAGAGGTCAGGCAAAATTGGTATAATTTTGCTTATCCCAGAAATTACAAGAAATCAGTGATTAAATGTCAGCTTCACCATCTGTATAATGAGGGAGAGAGGTGGGCTCAGGGAACTGTTAAGTCCCTTACTGTTCTGACACTGTGAATTAGTGAGGTATTAGAAGCCAAATCCCTTTGTTCCCCTCCTTCTATCACTAGCAGTTGCCAACTCTAGTTCTGAAGCAATCATTAAGGTAAGGGATGAACTGGCACTGGCCACATGGCCAACTCTACAGTGGTATACAGTGGCTCAAATGAAAAGTATATACTATCCCATTGTTCCAGTAAGAAATTCAGAATTAGAGTAGGCTGCATTCAAGTTCCAACTCTCTGATACTATAATGAAGCAGGCTCAGAAGCCAAGGATGGATGGATAAAGAGTAGCAGAGTGAACTACAATCCAGACTGACCTCTGGCCCCTCACACTGGCCATGCCCCATTATACGTGAGTGACTGCTCCAAGGAAGTCAAGGGGAGCCAGGAGTTCAGCTCATACAGGACCTAAGGTTATATTCATCTTCCTCTTCTTTTAATTGTAAATTCATTCAGAAAGTAAAGTGGCATGCAGAAACTAATGCAGTTATATTTGCCCATATACCGAACTAGAACATCCAACAAAACTAAAGGCCCAAAGGGAAAATTTCAGGGATATCTTACCGTATCTCAAACCCAATGCTTCAGTAAGTAGTAGCTTAGACGTACAAACAAATGCAATGTTCCACTGGGGCACAATTCTACTTTCTTATGTTTGAGCCTTTAGGCCATGCCATTTTCGCAGTCAACAACACCCTATGGCTCCTCTGGAAATCCGCATCTCTAATTAAAACAAACAAACAAAAAACCACCTTCCGAACTCCCCAAGGGAACCTGATCACCCAAACAAAATCAATTGTTTCACCTTCTGCCCTCCCACAGCCCTTTGCTTGAGCCTCCATTACAGCACGCATTTCATTATTTTTGCATTCTCTTTCATTGCCATGACTTTTCTATTGCTATTTTCTTTTTTTTTTTTAAACATCTTTATTGAAGTATAATTGCCTTACAATGGTGTGTTAGCTTCTGCTTTATAACAAATTGAATCAGTTATACATATACAATATGTTCCCATTTCTCTTCCCTCTTGCATCTCCCTCCCTCCCACCCTCCCCATCCCACCCCTCTAGGTGGTCACAAAGCACCCAGCTGATCTCCCTGTGCTATGCGGCTGCTTCCCACTAGTTATCTATTTTACATTTGGTAGTGTATATATGTCCATGACACTCTCTTACCCTGTCACATCTCACCCCACCCCCTCCCCATATCCTCAAGTCCATTCTCTAGTAGGTCTGTGTCTTTATTCCCGTCTTGCCACTAGGTTCTTCATGGCCTTTTTTTTTTTTTTCCTTAGATTCCATATATATGTGTTAGCATACTGTATTTGTTTTTCTCTTTCTGACTTACTTCACTCTGTATCATTAGAGAAATGCAAATCAAAACTACAATGAGATATCATCTCACACCGGTCAGAATGGCCATCATCAAAAAATCTAGAAACAATAAATGCTGGAGAGGGTGTGGAGAAAAGGGAACACTCTTGCACTGTTGGTGGGAATGTAAATTGATACAGCCACTATGGAGAACAGTATGGAGGTTCCTTAAAAAACTACAAATAGAACTACCATACGACCCAGCAATCCCAATACTGGGCATATACCCTGAGAAAACCATAGGTCAAAAAGAGTCATGTACCAAAATGTTCATTGCAGCTCTATTTACAATAGCCAGGACATGGAAGCAATCTAAATGTCCATCGACAGATGAATGGATAAAGAAGATGTGGCACATATATACAATGGAATATTACTCAGCCATAAAAAGAAATGAAATGGAGGTATTTGTAATGAGGTGGATGGAGTTAGAGTCTGTCTATTGCTATTTTCTAATGAGTAAGCTCATTGAGGTTGGGGCTCTATCTCACTAAGCACCAGGTACCCTCACAGCACCCAGTACAGTACTTCGTATACTGTGGCTCTTGAATGTTTTTAGGATGCTTACCTGGGCGCCCTCCTAAGATGAAATCTTTGGCATGAGGTTATCCTTCCATTTGCAATTTGAGTTCTGACTTTCAGTACAAGGAAGATTACATTCAATAAACTGAAGGATGTTAAAATAGGTATGAGATTCTAAGTCAATCCCTATTCTCACATGTGATTGACATAATAAAAACTTTCCAAAGTGACAACTTTGAGTTTTTTCCTTTCTACCGGGGAGCTCTTTGGGTTGCAAAACAGCAATTCGTGAAATAATATGGAGCTATACTCAAAGGAGAGTTGGTAGGAACCATACACAAAAGGATGCAGCTCAGTGGCATATGGAAATCTGATTCTGGAAGCACATCTGTAATCACTATTAAACAGAGCCACATGACTACTGTATGTCCTAGAGAGTCTTGCATGATGTCATACACTAATGCAAAGATTAGAGGCCACAGTCTGTGTATCACTCTGCCGAACATTTCTTTTAATTTAGTTGGGCTGAACACATATAGAAATGCACAATTCAATCAAGGATCGGGTTTAACCATAAACATTAAGGTTAAAGTTAAAGGGATTATTACTGACTAGACAGGATATTATATAAATATGGCTTGGGATTGATAACAAGCTCTAACTATAAAATACTAATTTGGAAAGGAGGACAAGGCTATACAATGAGAGGAAGACAAAGATTCTGCTAATGTATAAATGATAAAACAGGCCATTATTTAATCAAACCCACACAGGGCACTTTAACATGATGGACACTGAGAGCCTCATTTTATGCTATCCATACTGGAGGCAAAATTAAAGGATGCCATTCTAGCACTTTCAGAAATAAACACCTTTGGATAGAATCTAAGGCAGAGGCCCCTTATAGCAAATATCAAACTATCATGGATAATGTTATGGTGAATCTTCAACACACTTATTTAAATGCATTGGATTAAAACAAAATTGATTTGCTCACTGTCTATCTTCCTTCTCGATGTGGAACTCCAATTAAAATCAATAGGTTTGAAGCTTGTAAGCACAGCACTAAATTATTAACACCATGAGTTCTTTTAGAAAATTAACACTGAAAAAGTGGAATTTTACATAGACTTACCTTTTCATTCTTCATGAGAAAGTGGTTGCAGTATAATTTCCTTCCAACATTTCCCTCTTTAATCAAATCTATACTTTGAACGAATTTAATCAAATAGTATTTGCAAGGAGTTACCCAGTGGAATCTTAGGACTAAGGAAATTTATCTCTTGGGTCCTGCTGGCTTTAACATTCTTTGATCCCAAGAAAATGATACCGATGGCATGATGTGTCAATAGCAAACAATTTTAATCTTGGCAAACCCTAAGAATGGAGCAGAGAGGAGATTATAGAATGCTCTAAAAGAATGCTCTCTAATTTTTCAACAATCCATTTCCCACTTTTCATTTCCCCAAAGTGAAAAATATCATCACAATGTGTGCTTATGTGTGTGTATGGGTGCATGGCTAAAAGAATAATGTTTATTATTTTTTATGCCCTATCTACTTCTTTAAAAGAATTGGAGCAGTGCATTAATAAATAGGAAAACACTCAGAAACTAAGTAAAGTGGGATGTGTATGTGTAACAGTTGTACCTGAAAACCTAAGCTAAGAAGAACTACTACAAGTGAGCATAAGTTAGTTCTGTGCCCCGCACCATGATACACTCAACATATATGAGAAATTAGCTCGCATCAACAAATTTGTTACATTAACAAAACAGGGGCTGGATTTCAACATCCTCACTGATGAGGATTTTATCATCAGTATCCCCTTTCCTTTGCACAGGGAGTACCAGTTCATTTGAAAAAAAAAAGTCCTAAATATTGCCATATTTCCATTTTCCCAAAGAATTTCAGCTTAGAGAACTCTTCTTCTCTTTATTATAAATTAATCTCTGCTCAGAGTTCGTCAGCTTTTCCTGAACTAAAGTTTCTCAAACCCATCTCCATCCTACCCTACACCCCACTGTCAATAACATTTGTGAATGTTCTAATCCCTATCCCTGAAGGTACAGATTCATCAGTTTTTAATCCCCATTGATCTGTGCTGACATTGCTGAAATCTATTCATGTCATCAAAGCACAATATTAGAAAAATTAAATTTTCAAATAAAGGGGAAAACGCTACTGAAATTATGAGATACCTACTAATATGAGTTGAATTTTTTAATCTTTAAGAAATACCATTATAAACATAAGGCTGTTTACATGTTCTCCATAAAACCATGGCTAAGGTAATATATTTTAGTAGTTGAAATATATGGTCCTGTTCACTTTGCAATCAACTTAACGAAACTGTAATTCTCCAATAAGGATAATCAACATCCAGTACCAAATCTGAATACATGTACAAAATCTGATTTTTTTCCTCCAAAAAATATGCTATACAATCTGTTTAGAAACTTTAAAGGACCATAGGATTTTAGAACTGGAAGTGATCTTTATAAAATACTTGGCGGTTTTGATTTTATAATGAGTGATTTCTAGCTGAGGATGGGGTAGGGTGGGGCAATGACAAACAAGTAACCTCAGGATGCAGACAAATGGCAAAGTTCCTTAATTAGTTTTCGAATTGCCATAACGAAAATAATCTTGATGAGCAATTCAAAGTAATTAGAATGCTTTGAACAGTATGCTACCCAAAAAGATCTGTGATCTACAACTTGAGCTGACTGGTACCCTATCATTTTACAGTCCTAACCAGAGATAAAGTACCATTCACCAAACAAATCTTTATGGCCCTCCCCAAAAGGACCCACAGAAGATTTTGAAAGACACAACCTTAGAAGTCCATTTGTCTTTTCTTGTCTTGCCTAATTTCATTCCCTTCCTTTCTTTCCCTTCTTCCCACCCAGTCTTAAAGCCAGCTCAGCCATCCAGTGATGCCTTTCCTGACCATCTCAGAAGCCTCACTTGACTCATCCATCCTAGGAATTTCTGATCAGGTTAGTAGGGAGCCACTGAAAGCTTCTAGCAGATGAGTGAAAAAATAAAGTCTGTGTTTCAGGTAGTTTCATTATTTCTGCACATTGCCTTGGAAAGTTGTCAACACAACTTTCCAAGTGTATTTAGTGACAGAGGCCAGAATGGCATGATAAAAGAAGGGATGATGTCTGACATTTCCCAAGAAAAAAACACTGCTAGAACTTCATGATTAACTAAATATGGAGATAAAGGAAATCAGCAGCAAATTACAAATAATGCCTGCTGGTCTTTTCCTCCCTTGATAATTTTGTGATTGACCAATATATGTTTTATGGCTGATGGCACCTCCCCTACTAACTCAAGTAGTTAAGTGGCATTTGGTAGAGCCTGATTACTTCATATGCTGTGATCTAATAATTTTAATGCAGTTTTGATTAAGTACTATTCTCTTTACTGCTGACAAGGTACCTGAGATGTTAATTGTAGGGTGAAGACACTTATTCAGTACAAGGAGGAAACAAATGTGATTATATCTGACACCTAATACTCTCTATTCACTTTCCTTCTCTAATAGATATAGCCCCTTAATTTAAAATAGTGATAAAAGCAATCAATGCCCTCCCTCATAGTCCTATAAAATTCAATCACTTTTATTTTCTTGCTATAGAAACTAAGAAAAATATTAAAATATATTTGTATATACATACACATAATTTATCATTCATTTTTGTTACCAACAGAACTTTCTATATCACTCAACCATTAAAATTTTTGTCTAGAAAACAAATAAAAATGTATTTCCCTATTAACTATGATCTGGAGTCTTTCCTTGAATTAAGCATTACGATAATGGGACCAATATACAAGTCAGTTACCTCAAAAAGAGAAACTTTCCTATTATCTTACTGTATACCTAATCCCAGAGAAAATACTATAAAATGCTTCCTTTTTTTAGATCAGCAATTCTCAATGAGGTTCCATGCCCTAAGACAGGGTTTGGCAAACTTCTTCTGCAAAGGGCCACGTAGTAAATGTCTTAAAGGCTTTGTGGGTCAGGTACAGTCTGTGGTCTCTGTCACATATTCTTTTTTAACAACTCTTTAAAATGTAAAAAAAAAAAATTTTTTTAGCTTTCAGGCTACACACAGACTGCAGGCAGGATTTGGCCCTTGGCTCTAGTTTGCCAACTGCTGCTCTAAGGAATCTACTGTGTGTAATAAACTCCTCTCTAGTGCATCGAGAATGGTTTTAGTTGTGTCCTTCTTGGGAGAATTGAGAAAACATTAACTCATACCATTGTCTCTGTTTTGTGGTGCAGAATGACAATTGCAATTGAGAAAGGCTGCATTAGATTAACAAAACTCCAAAAACACTACTGGAAGAAGGTGATCATTATTATTTTTTAAAAATACAGGCATTCAGGGCTTCCCTGGTGGCGCAGTGGTTGAGAATCTGCCTGCCAATGCAGGGGACACGGGTTCGAGCCCTGGTCTGGGAAGATCCCACATGCCGCGGAGCAACTACGCCCGTGAGCCACAATTACTGAGCCTGCGCGTCTGGAGCCTGTGCTCCGCAACAAGAGAGTCCGTGATAGTGAGAGGCCCGCGCACCGCGATGAAGAGTGGCCCCCACTTGCCGCAACTAGAGAAAGCCCTCGCACAGCAGCGAAGACCCAACACAGCCATAAATAAATAAATAAAATAAAATAAATAAAAATTTAAAAAAAAAAAAAAAAATACAGGCATTCAAAAATATTTACAAGGGAGAGGGGAAAGTCCAAAATTTCAGGGAAACTTCCTTTTGTACAAAACATAAGCCAAACATTATAGCCTTGCTACCTCTTAGTAGAAAATTAATTACACATAGTAGAAAAGTAATTACACATTAATTGCCTCAGTAGAAAATTAATTACATCCAATTCAAAATTTGCTTGGAATGAATACATGATCTCTTATCTTTTATAAATAATAGCCTAGTCCAGACTCCTAAGCAGAATCCCCAAAGCTCACGGTTTTACATTTGAGGAGATGTGTGCAGGCATTATTTCACAGCATAAAGGAAGAGAATACACTACGTTCTTCATTCTAGTAATTAGGAGAAGACAATTTAGTGTCCTACTAGGAAGAAAGAATTAAATTCTCAAACTCTGGAAAATCACTTTCACAATATATGGATCATCTTTTGAGTTAAAGGGTTTTTAAAAAAATCATCTAAAACTGTGCTTTATCTTTCAATCAGGATCATACTTACACTATGGCTGCACGACACACTGTCATTAAAGAATAACACACAAGAGGAATCAAATTAAATTGCTTTGGGTTATACAGATTGACTCTCCCAAAAAACCCAGGCTGTCTCTATCCTGGAAAGTGGGGAGGGGGCTGCAATCCCTGGGCAAAATACAATGTTGTTGTTGGTTTTATCCAAGTATGAAGACATTTATACCTTTTAAACTATTGGAAAGTTAAAAGCCAACAATAGAATAATGTAGTATTTGGTATCCATAAGTCTTCTTAGAAAAAAGTAATTGGACTACATACTTCTCTAGAACTCTTCTCCCAGCCAAGATATAAATCAAGTGGTGCTAAAAAGTGGTTAAGCAAACTTATTTTAAAGTAAATCTGAGATGCTACACAGCCTTGAAATGCTCCAAAAAACTGTTTTAATCATTCCCTGAGGGAGAATTTTAAGGCCAGAACCTACTGGAAAAGTAACAATCATATTAATTCCAGTCATTTGGAAGAAAGATTTCTTCTCTTTAGCCTCCCCTTCCCCATCCCCAAATAACAGTCCAAATTAGTCAAATATAATCCAGTGATAATCTGGCACTTTTCCTTGTTAATGAAAAGTATTCATTTTGCCTACAGAGGGAAAAAAAGGCCACCCAAAATGACTCCAAGTGTCTAGAAACAATTTATTGGTGCAGTACACACGCCACCAAAATTGCACATCTTAAACAGAAAAGCAGCTGAAATCACCATCCCTATGATGTCAGCTCTTCCCCCTGATCTTTCACAAGCTTTCTCCCAACCACAAAAGACTCTTTACATTTTCTTGCCATAACAAGTCGATTACGTAAATGTAACTTTTATCACAGAAGTCATAAGCAACAAGAAAGAAATGAATTACTATTACCTCCCCAATTTCCTTTTCTGTTAGCTTTTTCTCCTCTCTGCAGAAAGTAGAGAAATTTCCCATTCTAAAAAATAGAGAGAGAATTCTCAATCTTTAAAGCAAAAGACTACTTTTTCCCTTCCTAGGAAATACTGTCTTTCTCTTCTTCCAGTGTCCAACACCTTTTCCCTCACCTACATTTTCTGTCTGCTCATGAGGCAGCAGGAATCCTCTGGTATTATGAAATTCTACCTTCCCAAAGCACGGTTTACACTGCAGCCTCCAAAACGATGCCTGAACCTCAGCAGATAGAAGAGCCATAGCAACAGCGGTAATAGTTCTTTTCACTTGCTATTACCAGAAATCACAGTCCGAAAAGACGACGATGGAGGTGTCACCTATGCTAAAACCTGATTCACTATTTAACTAGTCAAATCCCACGTTTTCATTTTATGTGCCCTTTGGCAAGCCTCTGACAGAGTAAAAAAAAAGATCTTTCAGTGACAGTCACCATTTTTCATGAAGAGATAAATAGTTAAAAAAAAAAAAAAGCAGCTCTCCTGTACGAGATTTTGTTTGCCACTAAAACAGAATCCAATGCCCTAACCCCCTCCATTCCCTATCACCTTAGAATCTAGTGTAAAGTACCTATAACAATTTTAGCTTCAAAATAAGAGCTTAGACAATGATCACAAGTTTCTGTTAACCAGAAGTCATTTGTATACTACTCACATGCCTCTGATTTTACTAATAGGTAAACAGATTTATATCTATCAAAAGCAGTTCCTTTGATGCAATGATTCTCTGTAAGACTATTCTATGGGAGAAATTAAGCAGAGAATTGAGAATCTTGATAAATATAATCCTATGTAATGTTCAATCCAATTTTAATTCACTAAAACAGCTTAACACTGGTACTGAATTTCATTAAAAGTTGTTTCCCATGATCTGTTTCCTGTATGGAATAGACTGCTGTGAGTCCAATTTCTTTAAGAATAGTAATAGTTTAAATATTAAAGACAGAAAAAGGAACTAGTGATGATAAAACCGCAACGTGTAAAATCCTGATAACACTGTTATGTATTTAGTCATAGGTACATATATGCATATGTATTTACCTTTTATAAATACATATTTAAAGATTTTTATAAATCTTTTTAAAGGTGGTAAAGAACTCTATATATTTACTATATAATAAAAATATTTAGCAAATCCATGGATACCATAATTTTTACTGAGTACATAATTTTTACATCAATTTTACTGAATTCCTTTTATATGCAGACCTTCTTAAATGACATTACCAAATCATCATTTTCTGCTTCTTGAACTTAGTGACCATCCTATCTTTTACCCATTTTTATTTTTTATTTTTTTATTTTTTTTATTTTTTATTTTTTATTTTTTAAACCTCACTTTTTCAATTTATTTTTATTTACTTATTTTTGGCTGTGTTGGGTCTTCATTTCTGTGCGAGGGCTTTCTCTAGTTGCGGCAAGCGGGGGCCACTCTTCATCGCGGTGCGCGGGCCTCTCACTATCGCGGCCTCTCTTGTTGCGGAGCACAGGCTCCAGACGCGCAGGCTCAGTAGTTGTGGCTCACGGGCCTAATTGCTCCGTGGCATGTGGGATCTTCCCAGACCAGGGCTCGAACCCGTGTCCCCTGCATTGGCAGGCAGACTCTCAACCACTGCGCCACCAGGGAAGCCCCCCATTTTTATTTTGACAATGCACTTTTCTACTTTTTAAAATAGTTATGTCTAAATTTGGTACAGCTGACTAAAAACTCTACTGGCCAATGTTGAGCCTCATTTTCTTGAATAGATCAAAAGTGTTTTCGAACACAAAATATACTTCATGTACAATATACATTTCATGTGCATATACACACAGCCTCCATCAATTTTCCCCAATGAAAACTTAATTTACCGTCCAGAATCATGAAAAATGGGTCACAAAAGTAATTAAGTATCCTGGAAAAGAGACAGCTACCCCAAAAGAGGTGAGAGGTATAAGGTAAACATATCAGAATTTTACACCCAAACAAATTGTATTCCCTAAAGGGGGAGAAAGTCCCCTAGGCACTCAAGGACCTTATTTTAATGGTAATTAAACATCACCTAAAATGTGTTTAGAGGTACATTTCTACACATGTTTTTCAACATCCTGACTGGTGGCACATCTTCAATTCTGAAGGATAATTTCGGTTTTGTTACCTGTGTGTTCATTTTAGAAATTGAAGAGTGACTTAGGTCCAAGGCTGGTGAATGAAGTGGGGAATCAAGTTTGCTCACATTGTTTGGTGTTGGCAAACTCATTAAGTAGGCCCATTTGCTTCTCTTATTTTCAGTTCTAATCCTTTGTTGAAACTGAGCTCTGAGCTTTCCTACATGGTACCTGTTGGCAAGTGGTAATATATTAATCTGACAGGTATAGAGAATATTTTAGAGAGCAGAAGCTGGAGTCAGAAAGGCCATTTAG
The DNA here is from genome assembly GCF_028021215.1 of Eschrichtius robustus. Taxonomy (NCBI): domain Eukaryota; kingdom Metazoa; phylum Chordata; class Mammalia; order Artiodactyla; family Eschrichtiidae; genus Eschrichtius; species Eschrichtius robustus. The sequence goes on along the minus strand of NC_090845.1, from coordinate 115,735,091 downwards.
GAAGTGGTTTGATATTTCCTTAATGATTCAGAAGTAACTTCCTCTCCCCTCCAAGAATTTCCATATGTAAACACAAGGTGGCTTTGGAATATGATAACTTTGAATGGGTATTTTTGACATAATAGCAGCTCAGAGTTATTACATCTGGGTTTTTTTGGGGGGGAGGGGTTAATACAGAGTGAGGGAAAGGGATTCTGTACAACAAAATTGATGAGATGTATCAAAATTGGAAAAAGTCTTTAAAATGTCTATCTTTGGAGTAAATGGTGCCACTTACTGGCATTTAGGAAACTGGCATTTTATGTCACTTTAGCCAAATTGCATTTTCACAAGTATAAGCATAAATAGATTTCATGTTCTTAATAAAAGTGTTTGCATTTGAAGAGCATTTACTGAGCTGTCAAACCTACCTGGATCAAGGAACACAGAAGTGGTGGGTGACAGCGAGATTTTGGAAGCTACAAAACTTAATACAAAATTGAGTCCAGCTTCTTGGAAGGATGATTGAAAATCATGTTATTTTGATTTCTCACAATTTCATCTACTATCTCTCTCCATGCAGGACCTCCCATCTCCATCTTCATCCTGAACAAACCTGTTACTAATTGCTTCTGCTTGGTTGTGTGGCCAGTGCTTCAAATTCAACTTTTAAAAATAAACCCATTTTCTCCCAAACTTGGCAATATCTTTGAGTCTTTACTCTCCCATCACGTTTTTGCCCTTCCCATATCCAATTAGTCACCAAGGTCTGTCAAGTCTTCCTTACGTGGTGCTCAGAGTGGTCCCCAGACCAGCGGAGCAGCTAGGAACTCATTAGAAATGCAAATTCACGGACACTGCAGACCTACTTGAATCAGAAACTCTGGAGGCAACCTAAATGTCCATTGACAGATGAATGGATAAAGAAGATGTGGCACATATATACAATGGAATATTACTCAGCCATAAAAAGAAACAAAACTGAGTTATTTGTAGTGAGGTGGATGGACCTAGAGTCTGTCATACAGAGTGAAGTAAGTCAGAAAGAGAAAAACAAATACCATATGCTAACACATATACATGAAATCTAAAAAAGAAAAAAAAGGTTCTGATGAACCTAGAGGCAGGACAGAAATAAAGACGCAGACGTAGAGAATGGACTTGAGGACACGGGGAGGGGGAAGGGTTAGATGGGACGAAGTGAGAGAGTGGCATGGACATATATACACTACCAAATGTAAAATAGATAGCTAGTGGGAAGCAGCTGCACAGCACAGGGAGATCAGCTCGGTGCTTTGTGACCAACTAGAGAGGTGGGATAGGGAGGGTGGGAGGGAGACACAAGAGGGAGGAGATATGGGGATATATGTATACATATAGCTGATTCACTTTGTTATACAGCAGAAACTGACACAACATTGTGAAGCAATTATACTACAATAAAGATGTTTAAAAAAAAGGAAAAGAAAAAAAGAAACTCTGGAGATGGGGCCTGGCAATCTGTGTATTAACAAACCCTCCAGGTGGTTCTGATACATGCTCAAGCTTGACCATCACTGCCCTAGATCACACCCTTAACAGCTAAAGCCTGGGCTATTACAACATCCACTTATTATATCTAGCCTTTCCCTCTCCAACCCAGCCTGTTAGGTTGGAAGCCTAATGTAATCTTCCAAAAACAGACAACGAACCATTGCTTTCATCAGTTCACTTTCTTGATTAAAAAACAACAACAACAACAAAAAACAACAACAACTTGCTGTAGACTGAGTTAAAAATAACTGTCTCAGTCTGGCATTCAAGGCCTTTCATAATTTGGTCCTAACGTAGTTCATGACAACAAGCACCGACCTCACACCTCTGTAATGGAAGGAACCTTGTGTGTGTCCCTTTATGCCTTTTCTCCTGCCTGTCTCCCACTCTCCTTTAAGGGTCTGTTCAGGGATGCCCTGCCTAGAAGTAAGGTAGTGCAGTGGCAAAAGCACAAGTGCCTAGCATAAAGGCATTCTATAAATGATAATTCCCTTCCTTAGTCTGATCTTCCTTGGAATGCTACTATATCAGTTTCTATCACATTTGGGATTCACTACTATTGCTCTGCACTGTTAGATGCCTAAATGTGTAGATGTCTAATCTCTTCAGTTTCAGTATAAACTTCTTGAGGTCAGGGACTCCTTTATACTTTTTGTATCTCAAAGATAGGTATCAAGCACTATGTCCTACACAATGTGGGTCTTCCAAACTTTGCTGCTAATAATTTTCTAGCTTAAATCACACCTAGTTGTTTCATGAAGACTAAGCGTGTAAAAACATTAAACCTGGATCACCAGCGTCCAACTTGGGAAAGTCTAATACATTACCATTAACTGACAGGCACATAGGAAGGCTCAGAGCAAAGTTCAAAGGATTTGAAATAAAACTAGAGAAGCAAACAGGACCCTAATTAATGAGCTTGCTAACTGTTCTTCCCATGGGGTTGGTAGCACTTAAAAAGCATACATTTGAAATATGCTTCTTTCCCTGAGGCTGCCAGACACACTGACTGTAGTCTCCTTAACCACAAGAGGTCAAAGTTCTATTTTCTAGCCCTATACTTAGTAGCATGTGTGCATGCTTTGCTGATTGGTTTCTTTTATGCTTCTACTTAAAGTTAAGGCAGGCAGCAGGAAATTGAGACCAGGGAGGCCAGAAAGTTTCCCAGCTCTAGGGGGCAACAATAATGATGAACCTAGCTCTGGGAAGAAATTATGACTTTATGGTTTCTACTGGCTCAGCTGCCCCAAATTTTCTTGCATTAATAACAACTTATGCCCCACTTGATTATCTATGTTGCCCATCCCTTCCCCATCACCCACTGCTATGTTATTTATACTATACTGCAGCAAGCAGTTAAATCCTAGCTTAATATAACATACTGTAAAGTGATATGTCCCAAAGCCAATGGCTTAATGGAAAGCCGGGGGAGGGGGATAAAAAGGCACTAACAGAGCAACTCAAAAATGCATTTTCAAAGAAAAATCTGGATGCGTCTAAATGTCCTTGAAGTCTTTACTCCACCTGCCAAAAATTCACTCCTAGGATTGTGTTACTAGGCACTATTGAAATCTGGTAGAGTAATTCACTAGTGTGCTTAGAAATTCCCTAACATACCTAGTATGGTATGGATTTCAAACCCAGTAAAAACTTCATTAAGTTGATACTGGGAAGCTATTTCTATAGTTCAAAGCAACTGTTATTCTTCAGCTAGACACTCTATTGTTCTGTAATAAACAAATTGAAAAATTCAATGATAGTTGATTTGAACCCTACTTTTTTCAGTCCTTTACATTTTAAATTGATAGGGTTTTACAGATTTCTTTTCCTCACTTTTTTATAAAACAGGTGAGAGGGGGAGGGGGAAAAATACCACTAAGAACACACGCTCTCTGTTACAAGGATCTTAAAGAAAGGTTGAGAAGTTTTTTTCTGTAAACATTTTTCATGAGAAAAAGATAAAAACACAATGCCTTGGATTTCCTCAGCAGCACATTCTTGAAGTTACTTGATCAAAAAGGAGGAGAGTGGACATTTTAAAAAAGATAATTAGAATATTTTTAACTCTTACACCTAAGCTGTCTATAGTTTTGTTTACTCTAGTCCCCAGGAAGTTTGAACCACAATTTTGTTCATATTTTGCTAGACTATCCAAAGCTGTCGTACCAATGGCTAATCCAATATTTTAGGACACGGATCATTCTAATCCATGATCGTATGATAAACCAAGGAAAAGAAAGGCCAGCGGGCTGCTGTCAGAAGTATGCTGGAACAAGTCCAGAAAAGGCTGAGGGGGAGTATAGCTCTATCCCCAGTAAGGTAAATGCTGGTGAGAGGTAATGGGGAGAGACAAGCAGGAATAGAGGAGAAGGATGGGATCTGCTCTGCACTAGGTTTCCTGGTTTCTCTGAATGTGCATTTCAGAAGATCTGCTTGAAATATATGGGATTTGGGGGAGGGACAACAAAGAGGATGATGGGTAGCGTTGGCCAGCAATGTGCTCTTCTGTTTTTAAATATAAATTTGAAGCCATTTTCCTATTGGAGAACTCTTCCTATTTCATAAGATTGTTGAGAGGAATTAGTTAATATCGTATTTAAATGTTTGCTTTCTGTGGTCCCTACCATATAACACCTTAGTCTAAAGTGGCAGATGACCAAATGAGAAATGTACATAAGATGGAGTGAAAATTTTAGCTGTGCATATTTTATTGATTTTTGTTCTTTTAAAAATGAGTTACCTCATGGCATTCCTCCAGAGACATTGTTGTATATGTACCTGTGGTAGAAATTCTTTGGGTCTTAACTACAAGAAATGAAAAGGAGTTTGTTGCATCACACCTAATAATAGTGTTAGTTTTTGTTCTCCTAACTCTGCTTTCTAGCAACAAATGAGTAAAACCACGACTCTTTCAGAAGATACAATTCATTCAAAACTTATCACCAAGCAGTTTGAAATTCTACTATTATATTTCTTTTTAAAAGGCATTACTTCCTGTAACATGTGAACATCCATGGGAGAGGTCACACAGTGAGCCACTAATCAAAAACACCTTAATATCAGTGAAATGTATCAGATTCTTTCTAATGTAACAGCTGGGACAGAGAAGTAAAGAAGTTTCTTTTATTTATTTGTTTGTATTTTTTGGGGAGGGGGGAACAAAGGGAAGGAACAAGAGGTTATTTCTCCCAAAGCCATAAATTTGTCTGAAATCAGCCCTAGTTACTAGGAAAGCAATGAGGGCTCCTTTTTCTCTCAAAGGTCTTGCAAGATGAGAATGAGAGCTTCAGTGTGTGGACAGCTGATTAGTTACAAGTATATTTCATTAGACCTACTACATGTAATACATTAAAATCATTTTAGTAAGTATAAAATGTCTACACTGTACACAAATTAGCCTTCATGAGCTAGAAGAATTCAAGCATTACACAATATATTTACAGAAACAGAATGGAAAAAAGTCAGAAAAGTCTAGTCTATGTGTACTGCACTCACTAGCCTACACTTTTACATATAATTCATACCTAACGGTATAAAGAAAAGTAAGATACATGGTCCCTACCTTCAAGTAATTTACAACCTAGTTTGGGAGACAAGTATAACATATATAATTAGGGAAAATCTAAGGCAGTATATAAATCAAGGACTGGACTGTCTGCTACTGACAAGGGATATAACAGGTGCCTGGAAATGGGAGTGATTTCTGTAGCCTGGAACATTCAGAGAAAGTTCATGGGGAAAGCAAGATGGAGACCTTGAAAATCAGGTAGGATTTGGCCAGTCAGTGATTGCTGAATTGCAACTGGCATGGTAGAACAAAAGGGATTTCTTGTTGGGGAGTAGAAATAACTAAGTACAGATCTGTAGAGAGGAGCCAGATAACAGAAAGTCTGGAAAGCTGAGCAGAAGACTTTGGGTCTGGTGGTGGTGGTATGTGTGTGGGTGCTTTGGCGGGGGTGGGGAGACTGGATTTCAATAGAAAAACATGGGTTGTCAAGCAGGAGTGAGAGGGGATAATGACAGTGTTTTCATGTGATTAGCCTAGCACTGTTTTGTAGGATGAACTGCCCACATACATCATAACACCTTTGATGAAGGAGTTCAAAATATACTCCGCAGATGATAGTTAATTCATCCTAATAGCATCTCATTGAGGCAAAGGAAATGCAGCTTTTATTATTCCCCATTCTGTAGATGATTTGCTCAAGGTCACTGAATAAATGAAAGGCAGAATAAAAACACACAGTATCACAATGTTCAATGGTTCCTAGGTACCAGCTAAATTATATTCTCTCATTTTCTGTAACTCAAGCAAGGGAGGTACATGATGGACATTTGTCCTCATGTGCCATTTTTAGACCCTCATTAGTGTTCAAGGCACATGTCCTACCATGCCCAATTCCTGTTTACTCTCCGTTCAGCCCCCAGCCTGCTTACCCCATACCCTGCAACTACCTCCAACTCTCCCAGCTCACAGTTGTCTTTGATTATTCTGTTTCAGCTGGTCTTCTGCCACTATCATTAGCATATTCAACATCTCTGAATATGCTTCCCACCAACGAGGACAATGGTTTGGCTTTATCTATTAGTGCAAGCATTGCTCTCTACCTCTTTCCACCTCAAATTGCAAAGCTGATCAGTCCTTTCAGAAGGTGGAAGGAAGGTAAGAAGCCTACATACTAGATTCTGACACCAAACTGAATTCTTTCTCCAATTTAGGTTTCATGATGAGAGTTAAATAAAGAAGTCGCCCCCACCCCAGTTAACTCCTTCCCGATCCTGACACATTTTCTCATCCCCCCCATGCATCTTAAGTCACCCTTCCTTTTCTTACAAGCCAACCTTCCACCTGTGCTTCCTGCCTCACGAGGGCCCTCACTTCCACATGCTCTCTGGCATTATGACCTTTCCCTCCTTGGTGGCTCCCACCCTTCAGTTTCAAGTAAAGAAACTGGCATATAGTAAATGCTCAGTAAATGTCTGATGAATGACCAGAGCTCCAGATCTATATCTTCAAGTATTCGCTGGACATTGTTAAAAACAGCTTTACTGAGGCATGTTGAGATACAAAAAAATTGTACATATTTAATGTATACGATTTGATGGGTTTGGACATATGTATACACCTTTGAAACCATCACCACAATCAAGATAATAGACATACAGCTCTACATTTTTATTTTGTCATCCCACTGTTAGCTTGAACTTCACAAGCCTAGAACAGAAATCATTAATGTTCTACTGGATCTGGCTCTTCTCCCTGACTTTCCGATTTCTTTTGGATGTACCAGAATTGTCCCAGTTGCCCATATTCAACATCACAAAGGCTTCGATTCTTCCTCCTGTAACTAGCTAATTACAAGTCTGGTAATTATATTTTCTGCCTCATAGTACTAGGCATAGGGAAGGCAATCAGTCAATGCAAGGTCCGTTGCATCTGTACAGATATGAATACCTTGTTGAAGTAGTCTCAGTAGATCAAACTGCCTCAAGTCTCTCAATCCTCCAGTTCATCCATTCAACCAATCTTAAGATTTCTCTTCCTATATACAACTTTGTTGAGCCTCCCTTACTTAGAAATGTTTAATGGCTAGTCTGAAGGCCAAAACCCTTCCCTAGCATTCAAGAACCACCATAATGTGGACCCCGTCAAGTTTTCCAATCTTACCCCCTATTATTTTTTTAGTGGAATTCTTCATCATAGTCCAAGTGATTTTATCCCACGCTCAAAGATTGTGTGCGCGCACACACTTGCTCAGGGTATTTCCCTGGTTGGAAATGCCCTCCCCAATATGGATCCTAAAAATCCTTTGGGGGCAAGCCTTCAACTCTTCCAGTCAGCAACTTCTATTATAGAGTAAGTATCACAGATTTTGCATTATTTGATACTTCATGCGCTAGATTAATCTCCCCAACAACATTTTAAGATCTTTAAGGGCAGAGATCATGTAGTATACTTCTGTATCCTTCCCAGAACCCAGTAACTAGGTTCACCAATGCAAGGCAATGTTTTCCAACTCGTAGATAAAAGTCTCCAATAAAGTGTTCATTAATCCTTAAACTTCATTTCCATCTCACATCTCAAATAACAACCATTTACAAACTGTACCACCCTGATCATATTTAAAGATACATGAAGACTAATGTTTAAATTCTTTAGCAGGAAGTTTAAAAAATTCTTTCACAAAAGGCATAACACAAAGCATAACATAATAATACTTAGTACTCTAATTCAACATTTAACTTTATTCTCCCACCCACACTTTATGAAAGATTTAACACCCAATTTAGAACACTTGTCTTCATAAACATTAATGCAGGTTCTAAGGGGAAATATCTTAAACTTAAGTATGATTTACAACTGAGAACTTCAAAGAAAAAACATGTTTTAAATCATTAAAGAGTAAATATTTGAGTGGAAAGAAACAGGTTTATTGGCTTATTTTTTTTAAGTTGTTCTTTAAATATGTTTCAAGAGTTTAGCTCCTGGTATGGAAAATTCCTTTAGTTATATACTAGAGAAGTAAGCACAAATTAAGTACCCAAAAAATTCATACCCTCCACATTTGGTGTAATATGGCAAAAAAAGCTCATTACCACAATATTAAGAAATATTAACAATATGAGTTTGATAACTAATTCACAAGGAAGGGTTTCAACTGGACCAAATCCTGGGTTTTCTTTCGTCACTCCAAGTTTCTTTTCTATTTTAAACTAGTGGCAACAGAAATTTCTTTGTTTGAAAGTCAGGAATGCTGGAAGTCTTAAGTGATAGAACAGGTAGCTCGACTTCACGTCTCTCCTCAGGGGGAGAAAAACACTGTGGATAAAGTAAATTTGTTTTTATTTCTGGAAAAATCATTTTTTCCATCAATCTTCATAATTCCCTAAAATAAACTGTTAAAAAGTTATAGGCCGGTCGACCACTTCACCCAGATTTGTGGAAATACTATACATGAATTTCAAGAACACATGGCTAACACGTTTTCTTACTACTCTAAAGGTCTAAAAGTTGCCCCTCTTTCACAAAACTCGAGGAGAATTCTACAAGCTCGTGATATATTTCTGCATCTCATCTGCAATATTTTTAAACAAAAGAATAGTCAAAGTAGTCTAGGCTCAAGAGTCACACTGCATGCCATCAAATTTATTTTTAGGATACTCCACAATTTTAAAAGTGGAAAACTCTTGTGTTGCACCAAATGCGTAAGAACCACATATACAAAGAAAATGGAAATAAGAAGTTAAGAATTTACCATTTCATTCAGACGAGGAAAAATGACAAATAAATATTCCTCTCCTCTTTTCTAATATTGAGATGATTGCCCTCCCCAAATCAGGGTAGACAAAGTAATCGCAACTTTGGGCAGACATAAAGTGAAAAGCAGAATTTATCATTCAGAAGATGTGATTCACATTCTAAACCACCTTAATTAAGATTTTAAAATTCAAGAGATAGGGAACTCAGATAATGAAACAAAGCAGGGAGCCATAATAAATACTGAACAGCAAGCAGTTCCTACACCATATAAATCAAATAAAGACAAATCAAATAAGGACCAGAAACCATATAAATCAAATAAAGTCAAGACAAATGAAATAAAGACCAGAAACCATTTTCTCCTCAGCACACAGAGTTCCCCAGAATCACGAACTTGATGAACGGGAGGCACTCAATCTGCTGACGCACGCACGCAGGCAGCGCGTGCACACAATGGAGAGAGAAGTACCGAGACCCTCAGAGACAAACTACACATCCGTAACGTTCTACTCTTCACAGAATGGAAAGGAGAGCACGGTGGGAAAAATTTCGCACTTTCTTCCACATCAGACAGAGCAAAACTGTAGTTAGTAATGCAAATTACTAATTCTCTTGATATAATCAAAGGCAGAACTGAATGAATGGGGTGAGGGGCAGTGGCTGGGGGAAAGAGGGAGGGAAGGAGGGGGGTGGCGTGAGAAGAAGGAAGTTTGAGGCATTTTGTAAAGCTTGAATGGATCAACCTATAAAAAGGCCCTAATATTTCTCATTTCCCTTTTTCTTCCTTTCTTTTTTATTAACTACACAGCGACTTCCTGGGACTCAACCCAGACTTGCCCTATATTTAGCTAAAAGGCCTGGTGCTTAGGACACACAGGCGTCCTAGGTTAGATATATGTCCGACACAAACGGTCCTTTTGGGGGAAAGTATTTTAAAAATCCCTTTTTTGTGTGTGACCATGCATCATATGTGACCAACTGCTTTTTAAAAAAAATGAATTCCATTAATTAATTAGTAAACTGAGGCTCCAATCCATAGCACTTTGATTTCTACTAGAAACATAAGCTGTTTACTACTCTAAACATTTTTTCTGAACGTAGAAAAAGTTTGCTTTCACATTTTTAGAAGGTAATGAGGCTTAAGTGTTTCTAGTCTCTGACCTATTCATAAATAGGTTGTTTAGGCTGTCTAGCAAAGGAAAAAAAAATAAAATGTGAACGCTTAAAAGTTAGTAAACTTGGATAACATTTAGTAGATAGCTTGAAATGCACCGATTTAAAAACATAAAAGCATAAAAAGTGTGTGGACATAGCTTATTTCTTCTTCAATAAAATGAAAATATAATGGGAGAGAGCTGGGAAGATGTCGAGTAAAAAGTTGGGTCCCAGGCAAGTAGTCCCTTGTTGAGGACAAAAAGCTTCCTTTAACCGCATTGCAACAGACCTCCTGTGGGAAAGGCAGGGGGCGGGGCGGGGGAGTCATCACCTCCGCTACTCTAACCTAGGACCCTGCATTTCTCACGCCACCCTATGGGCTGGACCAGGCTGGAGGAGCGAGATACAACTTGGCCCTGAAGCAGCAGCACCAAAAGGGGAAAAGAAGTCACCTCGCTCTTTGCTCTACGCACACAGGAAGAGCCCAATTCAAAGCCGCCACCACCGACAGACACCCCGTTGCCTTGCTCCGCCCCAACTTGTGTCGTGTGTGTGTGTGTGTGTGTGTGTGTGTGTGTGAGGGGGGAGCACCACTTGCGTTTTACCCCACGAATTCCGAGACACCTCCATCTCTCCCAAGTTAAGTGCTCCCACCTCCAACCCCCAACCGCACCACGCTCAGCCGGCGCAGGTGTCTCGCTCCGGGCTATTTTGTGCACCCCCCCCCTCGCCCCCCAGCATCCCCACCTCGCCGCGCCCCCAGTCCCTCCGCGCCCGGCCGGCGCAGTGCACCACCTAGCTTACACGCCGGGAAACACTGAGAACCCTCTTCCCGGGTCACCTGGCCGGAGCGCCCGGCCCGGCTTCGGGGGAGCCCTGGGCCGCCTCTCGTCGCCGGTGCCCAGCGCGGAGCGCGCCCCGGGCTCCCGGGCAGTCACGTGGACGGCGGAGGAGGCCCGGGCGTCCTCACCTGCATCCCGGGCACTTGGACCGCCACCGGTGAGTGGGCCATGAAGGCGAAAGCTGCTCCGCGCGGCTTCGGCGGCGGTGGCGCCTTGGGCTCCGACTGGCTCCTCCTCCGGGTGTAGGTCGGCGGCCCTCCCAGGCTTTTCGACCGGGGCCTGGAAGGACACATACGAGTGGGGTTACGGGGCGGGTGGCGCGCGCGGCCCGGGGCCGGGAGGTGGGCGGTCCGCGGCGCGGCTCCCCGAGACTCAGTCTACCTTTCTGGCGCCCGCCCGCCGCTGTGGCAGCCGCCTCAGCTGCTGCTCCTCCTACTGAACGCTGGGCGCCGTGTGTGGCGGTGGCCGGGACCTGGGCTCGAGTGATGCCGCTCGTCTGCTCCTCGCCGCTTTAGGAAGAGGAGGTGGAGGCGCCCCAGCCACCCGCCTGCTCGCCGGGCCGGGGAGGCGGTTGGGGGCGGTTCCGCCGCTGGCCCTGCCCCCGCCCCGCAGCCGGGCGGTGTCAGGAGAGCTAAGGCTCCGCGCAGGGAAGGGGCTCGGCTGGGGTGGTTGGAGCCCGAGAGGAGGGAGGCTCTCCCGGCCCACGGAGAGGAGAACCCGCGGACAGAGGGGCCTGGAGCACGGCTCGGCCTGGAGAGAGAAGGGAAGAATTCGGGTGACCCTCGGGGTCCGAGGGCGTCCCGGACGCGGCCACGTTGCAGGCAGGCGTGCGAGGGCTCGGGCACACGCGGCCTCGCAGAAGTCTTGAGTTGAAACTTGGCGGGTGTTGGAAGTCCTTCTTGACTCCCTGATCTGGTCGAGGGCGGGGACGCAGAGAGCCGCCGAGTCGGTGGACCCCTGCTCTTTCCCCAGCTTCGGGCCGCGCCACTGGGCGGGTCCGTGACCACTCTCCTCTTTCCGGATTCCCCGCCCCCAGACAGGCTTCAGGTGACTTAGAACTGAGGCTACCCCTACCTACCTCTTGGGCTGTCAGTTGGGGGGTTTGGGGGGGTCGACCAGACTGGGGCTTCTCTTCATCACAAGTTCTGCACATGAAAGAGAGAGGGAAGTTGGAAAACAGATGGTACATCGGCAGAAAAATTAATGAGGAAATAGAGGCATGGGAAATGAGATTGGGTCATTAGATGGGCGTATTATTGAACTCAGCATACACAGCAGTGGTTTTGGCAACTCCCTGCCTCCACCCCATTTGAAGTTTCACTCCAGCAGGGAGACAGGCTCTTTTGAGAATAACCTAACAATAACAACCGCAATAATAATAATAGCAGTTCCGGTCATCTCATTATGAAGGAACCTTTGAGAAACCACAAGGGGTTGTAATATGTAATATCCAAGTGCCAGTTTAAAATGAGGATGGAGTTCCCTAACTTGCAGGTTGTTGTAGGTCTGTACCCAACACAGTGTTGGGGCTCTGGCAGACAATAAATGTTTCTCTTGTTCCTTTTGAATCTGTCTCAAAAGATAGCAAATTATTGTTATCAATATGGTTATTGTTAATGGGTGCCATTTTCTTTGTGCCAGGGACCGCTAAGTGCTATATATATGTTACATTATTAAATCTTTACAAGGGTCCCCTGAGGTCATATTGCTTTTCTTCCATTTTGCAGAAATTCAGAAAAAGGCTCAGTGAGGTTAAATAATTTGAGCCAAATATCACATAATTAAGAAGTGGTAGGGCTGGGAATTCAAACCCAGGTCCTTCTAACTTTTAAGATCTGCTGTCTTAGCAACTGTCAAGTACTATACAAAATAGTATTGTTAACTATAAGTCACCATGCCATACATTACATCCCCAGAGCTTAATAATCTTCTAACTGGAAGTTTGAACCCTTTGACCACCTTCACCTACTTCCCCCATCACCCTCCCCTGGCAACCACCAATCTACTTTCTGTTTCTGTAAGTTTGGTATTTTTTTAGATTCCTCATATAAGTGAGATCATACAGTATTCGTCTTTCTCTGTCTGCCTTATTTCACTTAGCATAATGCCCTCAGGGTCCAACCACGTTGTCACAAATGGCAGGATTTCCTTTTTTATGGCCAAATAATATTCCATTTCATGTATATACACCACATTTTCTTTATCCATTCAGATGGTAAAGGATATCATCCTCAAGTCCAGGCCCTCACCACTTCTAAACTGATGATAGGCCACAATCCAGTCTCTATTTCCCACCAGCCCAGTTCACACTTAATGCCAGCCTGACCAGAAACCTGCAGTGCCATCTAAACTTTAATGGCCATAGAAATTCCCTGGGATATTTTTAAAGTGCAGATTTTGACTTAGCAAGTTTGGAGTGGCCCAAGATTCTGCGTTGCTCTCAATTTCGCAGGTGGTGCGGATAGTGCTGATTCTTAGACCACACTTTGAGTAGCAAGGGTCTGAATCAAGCCCCATCATTTAAGGCTCATCTCGAGTCCCACCCCCACTGACTCTTCCTCATTGATCGAAGCCCTCCTTCAAACTCCTCCTATTGCATGTTGGTGGAAGCAACACTCACATTGTAGTTCTTTCTTCTTATTTCATGCATTTCATTTGCTTCTCTTACGTAAGAATTATTCAGATAGAATGTCAGCTTTCTGAGGGCAAGATTTTTGTCGGTTTTGTTTGCTGCTGTATCCTCAGAGCCTAGAACAGTGTATGGCACATAGGAAGCCCTCAATAGATATTTGTTGAATGAATGGATGGATGGATTTCCTTTGAACTCTTCACTGAGGTTGGCATAGTGCTAGTTGGTATAGTGTTTTATTGATGGCCTGGTTTAACTCCTAGGCACTGCTCTTGCTGAATCTTTAAATTGTTCACTTTGCTATATGTTACATCTTTCTTTTTTTGTCTCCTAAATTCTTTTCCATTACTTTAATTTCACAACTACCTAAGAGCAAGTTGTGTAATTTTAATAAATAAGGTAAGCATATCTAAGAAGTGACTTTTCCTGACATGATTCTGGGCCAGAGTTATGTAAGCCTGTGGAAGACTGAATGCTAAATTTTGAGACCTGAACTATTGAGAAATTTCCTTAAAAACACTGCTTTTGAGATCTTAGTGAACTTTCTGACCTTTCTTTAGGTTTCCTGCTATTAAATAAACTGTTGTTGTTATTATTGATAGAGATCACTTGAGTTTTTACATGGAGTTCCTTGTAGTTTGCTTATGCTTTTTCATGTGTCTATTTCTTAATTTAAACAAAATGACAAGAAATTCAAGTATGCTTTTGTTATTCCCCCCCAAAAGGGCACTTGAATATTTTTACTCCAAAATGTCAGCCTAGAGTCTAATAATATATTACAATGTGTTCCCACAGCTTGAGGGGAGACACCACATCTTATGTTCTGAGTAGCCCCATAGAGTGTGATATAGTGTATCAGATCGGATTTGGTACCTGCTTGATTGATGTGACCTGAGTGGGTATGAATACTTAATAACCATATAAATAAAGCAAAATTATATACAGATTAAGCAAAGTCAGTGAATTCCAAGTTCGACTGTGCCCTTGAACCCAACAAAAGTTACTAATTTAAATTTACAATCTGTGGCTTCAGTTTCCTGACATTTGTCACACCCTCAATATTAAATATTTAACTTTTCCCATGTTTATAAATATTTACTGAATGGACTGGGTTCATGGCTAAAGGGCAGGTAGACAGAAATGGCCAAACTTTAATGTAGGCAATAGTGAGGTAATGCATTAGGGCCATGGTTCTCAACCAGGAGCAAATTTGCTTCCTGGAGACATGTTGGTTGTCACGAGTGAGGGGGAAGGGTGCTACTGGTAGTGGGCAGGGGCCAGAAATGCTGCTAACCATACTCCAATGCACAGGGCAACAAAGGATTAGCCCACCCAAAATGTCCATGGTGCCAACGTTTGAAACACCGTGCTCTATACTCTTTGCATTAAGGTTTACTAACCAGGTGACAGACTTTTTTTTTTTTTTTTAGTTTTTTTTTGATGTGGACCATTTTTTTTTTTAACGTCTTTACTGGAGTATAATTGCTTTACAGTGGTGTGTTAGTTTCTGCTTTATAACAAAGTGAATCAGCTATACATATACATATATCCCCATATCCCCTCCCTCTTGCGTCTCCCTCCCACCCTCCCTATCCCAGCCCTCTAGGCGGACATAAAGCACCAAGCTGATCTCCCACATATCTCGCGTCCAAAAAACCAAAACATAAAACAGAACCAATGCATGTGGACCATTTTTAAAGTCTTTACTGAATTTGTTACAATACTGCTTCTGTTTTATGTTTTGGTTTTTTGGCCGCGAGGCATGTGGGATCTTAGCTCCCCAACCAGGGATCGAACCTGCACCCCCTTCACTGGAAGGCGAAGTCTTAACCACTGGACCGCCAGGGAAGTCCCAGAAGCAGGTAACAGACTTAAGAATCCTTGTTCCCTGAAGATTTTAGTTCAATGTGGTGGCTGGGGCTAAAACGAAGAAACAAACAATCCCACAAGATATTGGGCCACATCAAGGGGGTACCGGAAACAAAGCAGTATTTTTATGCCACCTTTGTATAGACCATAGATCATCTTCCCCCAAAGAGTGAATACTACTTAATGAAAACTACTATTGGACAGAAAATAACCTTAAGAAAAATTTAATGATTTCTGTTAATGTACCAGGCATTACCTAGGAGCCTTCAAATATGTTACCTCATCGAGATAAGTTTGACCTCTTACTCCACTTTATAAAATGTAAAGGTAGGGTTTCACATTTTGGACTGTCACATTTTGAGACTCATCACTACATTAAAATGTATAAAGTGCATATATGTCTGAAGTGTAAGAGAAGTTGATACAATTATCTGAATTTCTTTCAATTATCTGAATATTTGAAACTAAAGGAAATTATCCGGGTAATTCTAGAACCGCACCATCCAGTGATAGGAATATTTTGATTTAAGCGACTAGACTCTATTGATATTTGGAAATATAACATTCAAGGGTTCTTTTCTTTTCGTTTTCTTTTTTTTTTTTTACAAAGGCATATGTGATACCGTAACTCTCCTCTTTACTTTACTCTCTGTGGGTATCAAATTGGAAAGCACGAAATAATAGTTCTTGCAGATGTTGTAACCTGGCTATTGTTCCAGCAAAGCATCCCAAAGAAAAACATAATCAATTCTCGGTCAAGGAGCATTAAACCTGTGTAATTGCTTAATTCTCCTGAATAACCTTGCACCTTTGGGGGCTCGCACAGTACTCTGCCATAGTATTATTTATAACAAAAACCTAGTATTTAAGACTCAGCACAGCTGAATTTTCTTGCTAGCTTTACTTCCTGACGCTACTGAGGGGAGTAGAGCAACGGAGGAGGTGGGTGGAAGCAGATGCTGCTTAAGCGGTTTCCTGCTTAGAACATTTCTTTACATATACGCTTACTCACTTTGCAATATTTGCATTTAAGTATGAAAAGAATTGAGCTCATTACTTCTTGCCTTCACCAATTGGTTACAGAACTGAGAGGTAGATGTGGCCCCAACAATTTCATTCACATGTAGAGGTAGGAGTCGAAAGATAGCACGATAAGAAATAACTTCCTGGTTCTAGTTTTGCTGCCTGCCTTAACTCTCACACAATTGCACTGTTGATCTTTAGATGCCTTAGACCCAAGGTGAAGGCCCTCAGAAGCCTGCCGGCACTCACTCACAGTCTCCTCAATGGTGACAGACCACTGCTTGCTGTACCATTCATCCTATAATTGAGTTTTGTGTTGCCATAGGGGTACATGAGGAGACCGGGGAGTTTCTTAGGAGAGATTCTTTGGGAGACTAGGCTCTTTGTAATGAAGTCAGGTAACTTCTTTGTATTCTCCAGAGTGCAGTTTTTAGTCACAGGAGAACCATTCATGGGTTACCATGAAATGATGCTAGACAACCAAGTTGGGTGATACTTTTCCCCTCAGAATTAACTTTTTTACATGTATTGAATTGACCACTTGTTCTTTAATTTGTAGCTTTCTCAAGAAACAGTTCTAGTCAAAGGTGGCAGTTAAAAACAGGAAAAAAAACTGGCAGTTGAGACCAAATAGGAAGTGACTATGCCATCAGCTCACACTGAGGAAAAGGAAGTTGTTGCCAGGACCTCTAAGAAAGGCAGTTGTGTAAAATTACCCTTCAACTTGCTTGCTGAGGTTCTGTCACCCTGTGGTAAAAGCTCCCATAGTTTTGTTACTTCTGTACTCAAGAGAACACGAACAGAACTGGAGAATAGCAGGCAGCCCTTGCAGGGCTGTTATCAGGGACTACCAGAAGTTTCTGAGGCAGAAACTCAACATTGTAGACAAGCAGAGCTCCCGCTCTACTCATTTTTTTTTTCTGTGCCAAATAGATATTTTAAGATTAGTTAAAATTCAGTATGTTCCACCGTGAGGCCCACTAGAAGGGTCCCACTATAGACTGCAACAGGGGATTTTTGCTGAGAAATCGAAGGCAGAGCGTTTTTTTTATACTTTTACTGGGGCCCCAGAGCCAGGCTAGGCCACACCACCTTTCCCTTTTTCCTTTCGTTTCTCTTCCGCTCTTTGCTTTCTCACATATTTCTCGAGCACAGTGCCAGGAACTGTGCTAAGTGCTGGGAATACAAAGAAATGCAAGGAGTTTGCTTTCTTGCAAGAAATACAATAAAAAAAACAAGGATCACTCAGTAACCTTTAAAAATTGTATAAAATTTAAAAACAAACAAACAAACAAACAAGGAGCACTCAAAGTGATACATAATGATAGTAGCAATACAATTTTTAAAAATGTTACAGCAACTGGCACCAGAGAGCAATTCATTTTACCTGTGTAGATCCTGGAAGGCTTCACAAAGAAGGTGATATTTGAGCTACGCCTTGAAAAATGGGTAGAGAATCAGGGAAAGGGAGTGGAGAAGAAAGGGGATTCCAGATAGAAGGAACAGCATGAGCAAATGCCTAAGTGAGGCATGTGTATTCCCATCACCTGATGACCTGGTTAAAATACAGATCCTGTGCTCCATTTAGACAGATTCTGATTTTGAAGGTTTCAGATGAAGAAAGGGCATTTGTATTTTATTTAAAAAAAAAAAAAACACTTCCCAGGTGATTATGATGTGTCCTCTTGGTTATGAACCACTAACTTAGAGGAATGACAAGCTTTCTTTGAGGACGAGATGGTAGTTTGGTCTAACAGGCAGAGGCCTGTTACATGAGGCATCCCAGCAATGAAGTTGGAAGGAGGAATGGGGGACAGACTGTGAGCCTTGTCTGCCATGCTAAAAACTTTGGACTTGATCCCGTAGGCTCCCAGGAGTACTGAGTGGTTTTAAGGAAGAGAGGAATTTGCTCCAGATTTGTATTTTTTTAAAAAACTCTCTATTTAGTACATAAAAGATAGATTGGATATGGGAGAGACTGGAAGCAGAGGGACCTATTAAGATGCTATTAGGAGGGCATTGTAAAAGTACAAGAGAAGAATTGAACTAAATTAATGGCTGTAGAATAAAATACCTAGGAATAAACCTACCTAAGGAGGCAAAAGACCTGTATGCAGAAAACTATAAGACACTGAAAGAAATTAAAGATGATACAAACAGATGGAGAGGTATACCATGTTCTTGGATTGGAAGAATCAACATTGTGAAAATGACTATACTACCCAAAGCAACCTACCGATTCAATGCAATCCCTATCAAACTACCAATGGCATTTTTCACGGAACTAGAACAAAGAATTTCACAATTTGTATGGAAACACAAAAGACCCCGGATAGCCAAAACAATCTTGAGAAAGAAAAATGGAGCTGAAGGAATAAGGCTCCCCGACTTCATACCATACTACAAAGCTACAGTAATCAAGACAGTGTGGTACTGGCACAAAAACAGAAATATAGATCAATGGAACAGGATAGAAAGCCGAGAGGTAAACCCACACACCTATGGTCAACTAATCTATGACAAACGAGGCAAGGATATACAATGGAGAAAAGACAGCCTCTTCAATAAGTGGTGCTGGGAAAACTGGACAGCTACATGTAAAAGAATGAAATTGGAACACTTCCTAACACCATACACAAAAATAAACTAAAAATGGATTAAAGACGTAAATGTAATGCCAGACACTATCAAACTCTTAGAGGAAAACATAGGCAGAACACTCTATGACATAAATCACAGCAAGATCCTTTTTGACCCAGCTCCTAGAGAAATGGAAATAAAAACACAAATAAACAAATGGGACCTAATGAAACTTAAAAGTTTTTGCACAGCAAAGGAAACCATAAACAAGACCATAAGACAACCCTCGGAATGGGAGAAAATATTTGCAAATGAAGCAACTGAGAAAGGATTAATCTCCAAAATTTACAAGCAGCTCATGCAGCTGAATATCAAAAAAACAAACAACCCAATCCAAAGATGGGCAGAAGACCTAAATAGACATTTCTCCAAAGAAGATATACAGATTGCCAACAGACACATGAAAGGATGCTCAACATCACTAATCATTAGAGAAATGCAAATCAAAACTACAATGAGGTATCACCTCACACCACTCAGAATGGCCATCATCAAAAGGTCTACAAACAATAAATGCTGGAGAGGGTGTGGAGAAAAGGGAACCCTCTTGCACTGTTGGTGGGAATGTAAATTGATACAGCCACTATGGAGAACAGTATGGAGGTTCCTTAAAAAACTAAAAATAGAACTACCATACGGAATTGAGTTACTTGTAGTGAAGTGGATGGACCTAGAGTCTGTCATGCAGAGTGAAGTAAGTCAGAAAGAGAAAAACAAATACCATATGTTAACACATGTATATGGAATCAAAAAAAAAAAAACGTTCTGATGAACCTGGGGCAGGACAGGAATAAACATGCAGACGTAGCGAATGGACTTGAGGACACAGGGAGGGGGACGGGTAAGCTGGGACGAAGTGAGAGAGTAGCATGGACATATATACGCTACCAAATGTAAAATAGATAGCTAGTGGGAAGCAGCTGCATAGCACAGGGAGATCAGCTCGGTGCTTTGTGTCCACCTAAAGGGGTGGGATAGGGAGGGTGGGAGGGAGACGCAAGAGGCAGGGGATATGGGTATATATGTATACGTATAGCTGATTCACTTTGTTATAAAGCAGAAACTAACACACCATTGTAAAGCAATTATACTCCAATAAAGATGTTTAAAAAAATTGTATGAAAGGATTTCTGGCTAAGGACAAAGTTGTTAATAAAAGAGTCATCTTTTGTAATTTAAACAATTAACTCTGAAATTCAAAAATAAAAATAAGAATTATGGGGAAAAAAAGAGAAGCACATGTGATCAACAACAGTTTTTATCGTATTCTGTATTATATTATTATGATGTACAAATCAATAACTTAATTAAACATTGATACAATTAAATTTTTAAAATTAATTAATTAATTAATTAATGGCTGTGAGAATGAAGAGGAGGGTATAGATTCCAGAAATAATTTGGAGGTGAAATCAACAGCATTCAGTTGATTGGATGTGGACAGGACCAGAGGGAGAGGTTTAAAATGCCAGAGACATCTAGCTTAGAGAAATGGGTAAACTTTGACGCCTGGAACTGAGCCAGGGCATACAGAAGGAGGACCAGGTTTTGGGGAAAGATAAGGAGTTTAGTTTGGATACACTGAGTTTGAGGTGCCTGTATGACATCTAAGTGGAGATGTCTAGAAGGCAGTTGAAAATAACAAGAGGTCAGATTGCAAATACACGTCTGGGAATTGCAAAGAGAAATGCTTTGTAACTTCATGGCAAGGTGTCAATAAGGGCATAAAAAATAGAAATCAAGTTAGAACCATTCACCTCCTATTTAGAAAATCACTTCTTGTATAATTTTTTTATGTTTTGGTCCAGTCAAATGCTGCCTGTGCCTACTGACATCATATCTATCTCAAAAAGTATACTATTTTCTTCAGAGTAATGATTGTTAATCTCATGTCTATAAGATGGTATTACCAAATATTTCTGCTGTGTCCCTGCATATGTAGATTGCCTTTTGAATGCATGATAATGACAGTAAAGAAAGGAAGGGAGCAAAGGACAGAAATGATGTGAAGAGATCTGAATGCTATGTTGCCAGGTTTTCTGGGATGGTTTTCTTGCATGCAACTGTAAAATAGATTATCGTGCGCCAGAACAGTTTGTATTATATTTCCCCTCCTACACTCTAAAGAAAATGAGGTGGGAGATGACATGCATGCCTGGTTTCATGAGGCCAAGTCAGTGTCTTCTACAACAGAAAGAAAAACAGGAACAATTTATTGCAATCTAAAGCACAGATTACTGGCAAAGTCATGATGTTTGCCTGCTGTGAAAGTGCACAGCAACCTTAGTTAATACTTCTTCAATTTTTCAGAATCATTCATGCCATTCTGGTTCTTCCATTCTTTCTGTGCTATTGACCCTTTATGAAACTTCACACATCCTTATAGTTTACCATATGTGAAGGTAGGCATTCAAGTGGCTAAATGCCAACTTGAAGTTAACATAGATAAATCATGCTTTTCATATAAATTGTGAAAATAGTGGTAGACATTTACAATCTGAGATCATGAAAGCAGATACAAATAGAGTATATTTTAAATGTTTTGTACAATGCATTTTATTATGTGTTTGGGTTTTTCTCAGGTGTTACAAGAAACTGAAATATACCAGCTCTTAAATTTTAAAGTAACTTTTGCGTCTGACAATATACAGATTCCTGCTATGCAAATATAGAGAAATGAGTGCTTACTATGTTGTGAAGGATGGATTTAGTTCATGAAACATACACTAAAAAGAGATTATTTTCTTCTTTTTTTGCCAGACTCTCAAAGCATAAAAAGGTTATTGCTGTATGGAAAGGTCATTTGTATGAACAATGACAAAAGAAACTGTGTCTGGGTTGTAAAATGCTAGGTTGTTGAATATGTTTCCTACTAGAAAAAAAAAAGTAAGGTAATCAGTGTGAGAATGCATAACAATACACTTCAATATCACTCTTCTACTTTGGTTCTGCACGTAGTAAATTAGGTATAAAGTAGTTCTTTCATTGTCCTTTTTAAAGCAAGAAGCTCAAGCCAAAGTCATATTAATGTAAATTGAGGAATCAAAGCTATAATTTATATAGTGCTTACTATTATTTACATAGTGTCAGGCATGGTTGCAAATTATATATACACCCACATAATCCTCAGCATGACTCCATGCGCTAGGTACTACTATCATAATGTCGTTCCCATTTTACAGTTGATGAAACTGAGGCACAGAGAGATTAAGTAACTCATCCAAGGTAGGGCTGGCAGATAAAGTACAGGATGCCCAGTGAAATTTTAATTTTAATAAGCGATGAATAATTCTACATGAGACATGTACTTAAAAAGTATTATTTTCTGAAATTCAAATTCAACTGGCTGTCCTGCTTTTTTATTTGCTAAATTTGACAACCCTACAAGCCAAGGTCATATAGTTATTAAGGAGTGGAGCCAGAATTTGAACCCAGGGAGTGTGACATCAGAATTCATGCTTTTAACCACTATGCTTTTACTGATTATAAGGAATGCAGGGTAGAGTGCTTTATTATCTATATGAGGAATATTGAAAAATATCATGACTCATGAATACCTCACGAGCAGGATCATAGATTTATAAGTTTGAATTTATTTCAATTTACTCTAATTGTTACTATTATTTGGGCACAGTATTTATAGTGAGAATTTTTGTTCTAAAACTAATAAGACCTATAACATTTTTGAACTAATTTTTTCTTCAGTGCTCTCCAAGGAGAGAGACTAAAGAAAAAGTGTGATTCAGTGTGATGTGTGGAATTAACTGATCAGTATTGTTATTCAAAACACCTTACTCTTCCTCCAGAAAGCAGCTTCGTGTTGTTTATAAAGAGTAATAGCTTTTTTAAAGAAAAATATGTGATATATTTACTCACACCATTTTCTTCTCTCTTCCTTTGTTATTTTTACTCTAGAACAGGTAAAGGGGCATCAACTTTTTGCAAGGTAATGCAATTTAATGGAAAAAACCTGGGCTTTGGAGCCAGACAGACCTTATTAGCTGTGCGAACTTGATGTCTGAGCCTCATTTTCCTCATCTAGGAAACGGGGATTATTAATGCCTCTTTCAAGTGGTGATGATGAGGCTTAAATGAGGTAATGAACATACACCGCTCTAATGTGGTATCTGATACAGAATTGACACTTTACAAATAGTGGTAGTTCCTTTCCCCTGTACCTTTGCCTCTTCCCCTGAGCCTCCACTACTGTCAGCAACCCTCATGAATCTTTGAAAATCTTCCGCTTATTTATGGAAGCATTTTGACTTGCCCAGAGGTTACATAGCAATCAGGGGTAGAGTCAGTTGGAATCCAGAGTGCATAAAATGTTTTTCTTCTTTTTGTGATTTGTTTGAATCCCTAAAATGTTTAGGTTAGAACAGAAGCCTACAGTGTGATTTCTGCTCTCAGAGATTCGTTGTGAGGATTTTGCAGGTGCTTTTTTTCCCCCCTACATTGAGAATGTTCTTAGAGTTTCAGGGTGGGGTTTATATACTTTAGTTTCATGGGGAAAGTCACCGTGGACATCTCTGAGGGACACAGAGAGGCACAAAAAGAAATGGCAAGAGCAGGGTAATTATGTCATTAAAGCATTTTCCTGTGTATACATGTGTACACACGCATGTGTGTTGAAGCACGAGGTGGTGATGTATGATGAGGGAAAATACAAAAGTTACTATAATCAAATCAGATGCAGTTATGGTCAAATACAAAGTCATTATAATATTGAAAAAAATCAATTCGGGAAGGTGCTATATAGTGTACTAAGTAAGAACATGGACTGTGGAGCCAGACTACTGAGGTTCAAATCCCAGTCTTGTTTACGTACTAGCTCTGTGATCTTCAGCAAGGTGTTTAGTTTTCTGTACCTCAGTTTCCTCATCTGTCACATGTGGGTAATAAAAATACCTATCTAATTGAGTTGACTTAAGACCTTAAATATGTGCTATTTTTCCTTTAAACTTTTATTGAAGTATGCCATACATACAGAAAGTTGCACAGATCATGTGCTGAACAGCTCAATGAAATTCCACAAAATTAGCACACTCATGTATCTGTCACCCAGATCAAGAAACAGAACACTACCCGCACCCCAGAAGTCTTCTTGATGCCCTCATCCAGTCAATACCTCCTCCAGCCCAAATGTATCCACCTCCTTGTCTTCAAACCTTGTGGATTCATATTTTCTACCTTTGAACTTTAAATGAGGATCTATGCGAGGTGCTTAGAACAGTGCCTGGCACATAGTAAACACAATATAAGCTTTCCAAAGTGATTTTAACCACAACAAGAGAGAAGGTATGTTTTGGGGGTAGAATTCTTCATAGGAATAACGAAATCAAACTTGTGAGCTAAAGGAAATGACAAAGTTAAATATAACAAGCTTCTTTAAAAATTATTAGAGTTCTGGAAAACATTTTGTTTCTATAAATTATATCTATTGTATATCCCATGGTAAGAAAAATACATTCCATTTGAGACATCAGAGAAAACATATGCCCAAACATTTTAACACAATCCAGAATAAGATTTTTATTCAAATTGTTAAAAGATTAATAAATGAAAAACGAGTTTGGCAGAAGCCTTTTCGGGCCTCAGTGTCCTCATTGTAAAATGAAGACAATTGGTCCATCTCTAAGGTTCTTTCCAGCACTGACATTTAATGATTATATTTTCAAAATTTCTTAAAAAGCAAAATCTGGAAATCTCTGAGCCATTGTTTTATAGACAAATAATAAATCTAGAGTCACAGTCAAACATCACCTTTCAGAAGAAAGGCAGCAGGGTTTCTGTGAGAGAAAATCATGTCTGATTAATCTATTAGCACTCAAGAGAGTAAATAACGTACGGACAAGGAGAAACCAGGGGATAGGACCTACACAGACTTTTTAAAAATCTTTTGACAGGCTTCCATACTGTTGACATTTTTGTTGTTAAATGAGTCCTCTCTGGATGGAGAAGCGCTGGCATTAAGATTCCCATGGTCCCAGGCTTATTTAAATGTTATAAGTCGTGTAAAATAAGGTGTACACAGTGGTATTTCTGTGTTTGTAGCTGGCACTAAGCTCTTCTCGGTAGTGAAGTGGTAAGCCAACATAGGATAAATTGCAGGAAAATCTCTCAAAATTGGGGGAGTAAGGAAAAGAAACAATAGATTACTTCAGCAAGGTAAAGCATTTATAGAAAAAAATTCCTAACTATACGATACGAATAATAAGATCTGTTGTTACTTATGGCTCTGGAAAGAGACCCAGGAGTTGTAGATATTTCTAGAACAATTTCAGCTGACTGTGCCATTTTGGCTGGAAAGGTCAACAAAATGCTGTGCGTCAATAGAAAACAGACTAGAAACAGAATAACACATTATCCTATTTTTGAAAAAAAATTTAAACCTTCTACAGCCACATCTGGAACAGAATATTTAATTCTGGGGGTTTTAATTTAAGAAAGGCAAAATGTACCTCAAGGTGGTATAGAGATGGGCAGCAAGAATGAAGGAGTGAGAAGGAGCTGTACTGAGACAGACTCAGTGTTAGGATTCTTTAACCCAAAAGGATGAAGATAGAGGCAACGGCCAAAGTTCACTAATAGTGCTTATTTAGTACTCACTCTGTGCCTGGCACAGGTCTTAGCACTTGACGTGTACTGAATCTTTCAATACCTATTAACCCTATAACGTAGGTCCCACTATTATCCTCATTATAAAAGCATCATAAAGGATATGTACAGAGTAAGTAGTGATCAAAGCTATTCACTGGCTAGAGCTCAGCACAGACCCTAAACCTCAAAAGAGTCAAATCCAAGACAAGCAAAAGGAAGTGAGACTTTACACAGTGGGCAGTAAAACCTAGGGAACTCACCACCTAAAGCAACAGTACAAGTTGAGCTGAAAAGAGATTCCAAGAAGGATTTAGACTATATTTATAGAAGATAAAACCAAAATAGCTTATGAAGAGAATCTTGTGAAATGTCCTTAACCTTTGAGGTTGTCATAAATGAGGACAACCACACCCTCTCTCCTACTGCCAACGTGTGTCTGAATCCCCCTGTACAAATTCTGGGCTGGATAGGCCAGAAATTTTGCCAAGTGTGGCTTTTCCTTTTAATTATGACGTAAGTAGGGGAATGGTACATGAATTCCCTGTGGGTATTTCAAGATGGTTGTAATTTATACTGTACTTGAATGTTTTCATTGATAACTTAAACTACACATAATCCTATTTTAAGCAAAGCTTCGCCCTGTAGAAATGGATCTTTTTCAAAAAATTACATGCAGAAGAATGAATTGCCACACAGAGAGCAGGTAGAGGGTTTTTGCTTTAATATCCACCCTCTAGTCAGTGTTTATTTTGGGTTATTTCATGCCCATATATCTTAAAGATATTACATTTCAGAGAAAATACATTGCATACAAGGAAAAACCAAAAAAAAAAATAGCTTAAAAGAATATCCCTGTGTAAAAACCCTCCCATGAAAACTTACATAATACCTTCTCTGTCACATCAATCCTCATGAAACTCAAGCACAGACCCATCCAGTGTTGCTGAGGGCTTCTTCGGTCTTGTTGGTATAACACTGCTAGATTCCACAGAATACACCAACGTTCTCCCTTGGCTTGGTGACCTCTACCTTTTTGAAACACTGTGTGTGCGCCAGGCATACCATGAAAAAGAAACAGAGAAGAAAGTCTAGGAGTGCATGTGTAGTTCACAGAGAACTAACCTTATCTGTGGGAAGGAAGTATGAAAAGAAAAATGAAAAAAAATTGGAAAGCTGAGAAACAGAGGAAGGTGAAAGGGACAAATGAAAAGATAGCATTGTTCTGAAGTATATTATACAATTAAAAATTGTTTGGGGAGTTCCCTGGTGGCCTAGTGGTTAGGATTCCAGGCTTTCACTGTTGTCGCCCAGGTTCAACCCCTGGTCGGGGAACTGAGATCCCGCAAGCCATGCAGTGCGGCCAACAACAAAAATAATAAAAATTAAAAATTTCTTTAAAAAATTGTTTAAAAGAGAGATAGGACTAAATGTGGATCTAAATGGTAACATGGATAATTGGGCCATAAGCAAAATGGCGAAGCTGACCTACCCCTTGAGCTACCCTCCTTCTCATAGCAGAGGCTCTGTGCTCTCCTCACTGCCCTCACCCTGACCCTGTGTCCTCCGGCTGCCCAAAGCTCATTTCGACAGCTAGCGGCTAAGCCAGTACTTCCCCAGGCAGTGCCCTGGTGCTAGGCCATTCTCACCTCTCCTGGTCAAAATGAATCTGTGTTCTGCCCATTTTGTTACCCTGGCTTGAGAACATTTTCAGCTTCATAGAGAATACTTATTAAATGCAGCTCTCTCTTTACTTCTACTTGCAAGCAGAGATATTTTGGGAGCAGAGACCTCCTGACACCCTCAAATATCTGGTGGAAAGCCAACAGTTTTTGTCTAAATCAGGTAACCACAGTGACCTTACGTTTCCTCATCTGTAGAATGGAGCTAATAACACCCTTCCTTTCTATTACAATTGACAACACTCTGACACACATTTACCTGTTTGGTCCTCAAAGCCACCCTGTGAGGTAAGGATTATTTCTCCATCTTACAGACAAGGGAACTGAAGCTCAGTGAGGTTAAGTAACTTGTCCTGGGATAATATGTGAAAGGGCTGGTGCGGGAGGAGAGAAGTCAGCTAGCCAAGGCAGTGAGTTGACATGCGATGATAAAGCTGGTGATGCCTGGTGCAGGAGCCACGTAGCTGTGCGGAGGCAGTATGGAATCAAGGGTGTATGAATGGACTTTGGAGTCACAGACACGTAAGTATGAATCCTGGCCCTGCCTCATTTTACCTGGCATCCCTTGGGCAGGTCACCTTCTCTGAGTCTACATTTCCTCATTTGGAAGATGCAGATAATAATGCTTCCCTTATGGACCTGTTGTGAGGATTAGGTGAAACGCTGAGTGTAATGTACTTAGTACAGTGCAAGGCACATGAGAAACATGCAAAACATCTGGAAGCTTCTGGAATCATTAGTGGTAGTAATACTTGGTGCGTGTGCTAGCCCAGAACATGAAGTCCACTGGCCCAAAGGTAGAGTTAGCCACTAGTAAGCAGGCTGTCAGCAAACAGAAGCAAACATGGTTGGCACAAGGAAGGAAAAAGGAGACTGGTCAAGGCTACCTAGGACTAGGTTGCAGTTTCCTTAGAACAGTGGTTCCCAAACTTGAACCTGTACTAGAATTACAGGGCTCATTAAATGACAGATGGCTGGGCCTTACTCCCAGAGTGTCTGATTCAGAAGTTGAGGATGGGGCCTGAGAATCTGCATTTCTAATGAGTTCCCTGATCTTGGGAGCCCACTTTGAGAATCATTGTCACAGAATAAAGGATCCTGTCCAGCTCTAGGCATCAGAGTCTCCTTGCTTTTGTCTCCTCTTTCTGTCTTAATAAAAATTCACCTGAAAAATGCCAACCTGGTTCTGGTAGAACAAAGGGAATTGCCCATAACTGGTCCAGGGGAGCTTAGGCAATTAGAGGACTGCTGGAAACCAGGGATGGTAGTGGCAATGACTGCCCCAGTTAGAGGATGGGGAGAAGTCTTACAGCAGAATAAAGGTCAAAACTCAGAGGAGAAAGAATCAGAGACAGCTGTGATTACTGAGCCCTTCCCAGCTTGGATTTCCTTCACAAGCTTTTTCTTGCCTAAGCTTTTTATCCCTTTTGTAACTACAACTGTATTGGGGGTAATGGGAGAAAGATTCACTATATTTTCTTTATGCACTTTTCCTACTCCCTTGTTTTATTCTTCGTCAACCACAAGGCTAATGTGAACTTGGAGAGCCTAGAGCAGCATGCACAGATTATGGCAGCCAGAGCAAAAAGTTTAACAAAATTAGACATGTCTCTTGAAGTAAAATACGTGCTATGTGCTCTGTATCATGTTACAGCAAATTTGAAAACCAAGGGCTGTGTTCCAAGTCACTGCCTGGCAGCTGTCAGTAACAAAGCCTCTGCTACCTGTTAAAGACAGTTAACGAAGCAGTCTGTATTTATAAATTAGAGGATTTGTCTTTGAAAATAGTAACCTAATAGAATGAGAAGGATAGATAGCCTTGGATTTAGACTTCTGGATTAGAAATCTGTCCCATGTATTTCAAGGAGGTGAAAGAACTTGTGCTCTTACATATTGAGAATATATATTTCTACTTCAAATCTTAGGAAAATGAAACACGAATAGGAACCTCTGCTATAATTCTAAGAATGTAAGTATCTTCAGCTCTTGACACAGAGATACTTTGGACTAGGGATTCCATATACGGTGTCTGGGCCTGTTCAGTGCCTTCAGCTATCAGGTATTTGCCTGTACCAACCTACCCACATTACATGAAAACAGGCCTCGCTCATTCTTTCAGAATTCATGGCTTCTGTCCTGAACCATTCACCCCAGCTTATCTCACACTCATTCCTACCTCTTCCTCAGTCTGCTCTAATGTCTGATCTCGTGACTCATGTTCCCTCTTACCGCCTTACCTCACCTTAGGACCTGGCACTTTGTGTACTTCTCCAACTTGAACCTTTTTGCAGTCCTCTTTGGTCTAGACTTGGCTAGACTGCTGTTGGCAACGATGAATGAGTGCCACATGGGGACCAACCCATTCCCTGGGACTTTTATCCAGGTCCCCATGAAAGGTACCCCTGCCCCATACACCACATCCTGGAAACAGAACTCAGATTTGAGAGATTTGTGACTCCTTAATACTGCTCTCAGAAGGAACAGAAAACAAATGGAAAGGAAAGAATTTGATTGCCCAATCACTAGATACAGAAGAGCCAACTGAATTTCTCTATTACCTAAAGTACATGAGGAAGAAAAATGATGGTTTATAGTATGTACCGTTTAGTAGTTCTGAATTCTTAGATGTGAAGAATTACTATTTTTCCCCCTTCTTCATACTCACCTCCCCCCAACAGCCCACCCATTGATTGATCGCCAAAACTTATTAATTCTATTCTCCATAATGTCTCTTGAATCCATCATCTCCTGCCTGAGCTATTTGCAATAGTATCCTAATAACTGGTCTCCCTGTGGCCAGTGTCTCTTTCTCCCCTGGTCCTACTCTCCCATGCCCCTCATCCCCTGCCAATCCATTCTCCACACTTCCGCCAAAGTAATCTTTCTAAAACATAGATCTGATCCTGTTACTCCTCTTCTTAACATTTTCATTCCCATATGTGTATCTGATTGTTACTATATACATATGATTCTGGTTTTCTAGAAGATAGACTCTTCCAATTAGGACAATAATATTGATCTACCATGTATTGTGCTTTAGAGTGTTTTCACAACTACTACATAATTTTTGAAAATTAATCCTATGACTTTAGTATTGTTTTATCTCTATATTTGAGGAGAGAGTAAAACTTTTATATTTAGTGAATGGCACACAGTATGCGGTAGATATATTAAAAATTAAATACGTACTGGATCTATTTGGCTAAGTGAGTAGATTAGGTACTCTTAAAGAAAAGTCAGACTTTCAGTTCCAGAGAATGAATTTGTTAAATCTTATTCGGATGCTGGCAAATCTCAGTTGTTTAGAGCATGCAATTACTGAGGTCAAAGTTGGTGGTTCAATTCCCATTTGTTTAAGTTAGTCTCATTCAGTTTCATGGACATAGTCTGTAACCCTAACCTCAGCCAGCTATTTCACAATTGCAGGTCCCAATGGAACGTGGGTAACAGAATATGGATAAATCTACAGCATGACTCCATCCCTGTTACTTGAAAACTCAAATATAATGGTAACTCCTCAGGGTTATATAGATTTTTGTATATGCAGTTATACAAAGAAATTTTAGTAATAATCATCTAGATGAAGAGACAGTATGATTTTCCCAAATAGTACTTTGAGGACCCTTAAAGAATGCTCCATAAATATCTCATTCCAACAGTAGTTTCCTAATTATACACTTCCTATCTAAATGCTAGTTTCATCTCTACTGATGACTCAGGTAACAATTATTAATGTAGCTTCACATAAATCCTGTAACAATTCCACTTATTAATTTCTGCATTCTTTCTTAAATGAATAACAAAATATTGTACATATCATATTAGCTTTCTCATTCACAGAGGTGTGAAGGTGTGATGAGCATCAGCCTCAACCTTATGTACCCATGACATACAAACTACCTATATGGTAGCACTGAGAAGACCCTGACCTGAAATTTCCAGGTTTCCTCTTATTTACTCTGGGTTAAGGTAAGAATCCATCGTTAACATGCAAATATCTGAGAGAAGTAATAAATTGTTCTCAGTCATTAGCACCCAGGTATGAATTAATGTATCAGATCCCTTCCACTAACACTTAATTAAAAGAGGCGTCTTAAGGAAGACACCTGACTGGTATATTTTGATGGGAAGATAGTAGAGGCAAAGGTTCATATTCCCAAAGGACAGATTTAGATCACGAGGACACTATAAAGGCACAGGATGGGACACATAGGGGTGAAGTAGGAATGGTCCTAGAAGAGAAAAGTGGAACAGTACTATAAGACAAGCTTCTCTTACATCCCCATTTGGCTTTAGGCCAGCAGTAATAAGAATACATGAAATGGTATTATATTAACGGCATCCAGTAATGGTTAAGAAACCAAGTTCTGGTATCAGACAGACGTGGGTTCAAATTATAATTCTGCCACTTTCTAGAACTATAGAAAGTTCTAGAACTATAGTTGTGGTCTTAGGCAAGTTTCCTAATCATTCTGAGCCTTGATTTGCTGATCTTTGAAGGTAATAATAGTACCTACCATATAGGGTTGTCTTGAGAATTAAATGGGATAGTTCGTGCAAAGCACTTAGTGGAATTTCTGAGACATACTAAGTGGTCAAGAAATGTAAGCTATTACTATATAAATAAAAATTTAAGGTTGCTTATTCCCAGTATATATAATATATTCTCAGTTGGAAGGCTACTTTTAGTGGAGTCGGATTTATGCCACCTCAAAATAAAAACTCTAGAAAATGTCTTTGATGCTAGAAAGAAATAAACCTGATTAAAATAACATAAGAAATAAGCCCAAGAAATACATGAGGACAGAAAGGTCTCTATGTTCCAACAGAGACCTGAAAGCTATACTTTAGAAAGATGAGGTCTAATCAAATGTGTAGAGTTGACAACTGAATTAGTACCATGAGAACTCAGAACAGTGTAGGAGGTCAGCAGATGTAACAAAGCTGGAAGCAGAAGCCAACGTTACTTATTCACCTAGAAACTGTGTAAAATGTCTGGTCAACCTGTAAAAACAAGATGTAGTTTCCCTCACAAACACAATTTAGAGGACGAGAATGAAGGTGCAGCTCTTTTCCAAGATAGGAGTTTGAGGGCAAGACATCACTGATGACCAACTGAAAGGTCATGTTTATTATTATTTATGTAGGCTTTTAATTGATAGTTCAGAGAAAATAACATTTGTGTTTGTGTCCTCCTTGGGCCTGAGGACATTCTTCTTGTTCCAAATCTGCTGATTAGCTGGCATAAACAAATCTCAAATCACCAAGTTACAACTGTTGCTTTTTTAGGACATAAACAAAGAGGCCTTACCTATGTGACTAAAAGCAGACCAAAGCACTAGGTTTGATGGAATGTTAAAAGTATGGCTGTTAACTGTCACCTGCATAATAACCCCTGACAGCCATTTCCTGCTTGGCAGCATAAGGAAGGGGGGCGCTGGAGAGTGTGGGTGATTGACTTGTCATTATGACTTGAATAATCCCTTCTGTCTACCTGTCCTGAACAAGCAACACTTTCTTTCATTATGAGAGACACAGTGTCAGTAACTGGTTCTAAGGGAAAAGGTCATGATTTAGTTTTGTTGGATTCAAGAAATGTGAGTTTTCAAGTCAACGGAAGAACAATTAACATTTGTATATGGTACCTTCCAGCGTATAAAGCATATTTTCAGACATGACTTTAATTAACTCCTACAATAGATATGTGAGGTAAGTCATAGCTATTTTTGCTTCTACTGTGAGTACACTGAGTCTCCAGGGTGAAAAGACTTGTCCCAAACCTCACAGCTGTTAAGTGATGAACATTCCAGCACTGACTCCAAATTCTAGGCTCTTGACATCCCACCTAATCTTGATTAACATTATCTCCATCTATCAGGGTTCCTGGTCTATAATCCTTGTGTCTGACTTCTCCTTCAAACCCTTTCTTCTACTAGTCATGAGCTGCTATTCATTTCACCTCCATAGTGCTTCTCAAATCTATCCACTATTGAAATTCCTATCCCCATTTCCATGGCCCTAGCCCAAGCCACCATTGTTTTTAATCTGGATTATTGCAATAGTCTCCTAACTGGTCTGCTTGTGATCTTCTGCTCTGTTTACAGCAACATGTATGTTGCTGCTAAAGTGGTCTATTTAAAAGTGTAAATCTGAACATGGCACTCACTTGCTTAAAACCCATCAATGGCTCCTCAACACCTTCAGAATGAAATCCTAATTCCTTAGCCTGGCCCTGCCTCATCCCTTTCTTCCTCTTCTTTTTATACGCCCTATGCTCTGGCTAGACCTAGCTCTCTTCTCCTCCTTGAACCTCTCATGACCTTTCTTTTTTCTGTGTTTTTCATTCTATTGGAAAAAATCTCTTCCTCCTGTTGTCTACCTTATTACGTGGGAGCAGCCCGTAACAAATGTCTCCAGTGAGATATTCTAACCCTGACGTAGTCCTTCTATTCACCTTCATATAAACTCCTGTTATGGCATTTAACAACTTTAGTTGTAACTATTGATTTACATGTTCATCCGACACACTAGATAGACTCTGAGATGAGGGCCAAAGACTTGTCCTGTGAAACATATACCCAGCCTTTTTGCCTTCCACAGTGTTTGGAACATAGTACGGAGTAAAAAAAAAATATTTTTTACATGAAACTCATAAGCAATGATTAATTATCTACCATATGCCCAACTCTATGACACATGGGAAGGTCCTAGGTCCAAGCCTTCCTGAAAAGAGGAGAATTACACAGTTCATTTTGCCGAGGAGCAACATAAGACGTTTTATAATTGAGATATTGTGTGGCACTGGCTAAAAGTCTATAGCAGTTTAGAAGAAGATTTGAAACTAGGGAGGCACCTCTTTCCTTTAGAAATGATGATTACTTATGAAGGGCCAACAGCAATTGAATATTTGCCATCTGGCAACTGTCACAGTACTCATTGTAAGTCAGATTTAATAAACCCAAGTCCTTTTAAAGGTGAAGGTGTTTTGTGTTATTTAAGGAGAAATACCATCCCCCAGGAGACTGACTCAAGGAAAGTACTCAGAAACTGAAACTAAATTCCTCCAAGTGTTAGGAGGCAGAATTCTACCTGTCTGGGATGTGACACGGTTGGAATACCTTCTTTAAGGCAGTTCAGATCCATTATTTTCATTGAGGAGAAGAAAGCACACTTGCTTTTCATTTAATCAAAGTTTGAGTAAATCAGGGTGGACATTTGGTGCTACCCATTGGGCACCCTTTCCTCGGTTAGCACTGCCGAGTCTCCACTCACTCTCAAACAGAATGTGATGCCAGTGGTTATGGCTTGCACCCTCTGTAATACTGTGGCACAACCTGTAGAAATATTTCCCTCCACTCTCAATTAAGTTAGCTAACTGGGAAGCTACATGCCTTCCCTCAAAAGTGATTTTGAACAGCCCTCAACCTCCACTACATAGAGTTGACAATAGTTGTTTTCATTGAAAAATGTGGGGCCTTAGTGTTTTCCCAGTAAAGCTGAACTAAATCGGAATTTTCTTTAAAACATGTGTGCATTGTGGAGCTCTAAATGCAAGATGTTATTCAAGAAAACCAAAAACCAAATCAACAAACCTTTATTGGGTATTTGCTATGTGTAAAGCCCTGCGCTTATTGCTGTGTGGGACATGTGGAAGCATAAATCAGGGTCCTTGCCCTTAAGCTGTTTAGTTAGGTGGTAGAGGAATCCCTTAGCTAGATCACGGATGGGAGGAAGAGGTGAAGTTGACCCTTAGTTGGTATGTTATGAACTTATTAATTGAGGCATTTAAAGAAAACAGAGCAGACAAGCTATGATAGGAGAATGTAGGTCGGGGGACAGAGATTGGCTGAAGAATTAAGAAAGGAAAAAGGAAGATTCAGAGCAGAGGATCCTAGATGCATGGTGGTGGGTAATGCCAGGCAGAGTCTCCTAAGGCAGAAAAACACATAGGAAGGTTCATGGAGAGAGCAAGACCTGTGTCGTGGGCTGGAGTAGGAGGTAAAAAGAAGCAAAATTCGTAGAGCAGAGTAGTCAGAATGTGCCAGTTGTGTTGGTGATGAAGGTATAGACTGCATACATAGAAATGGGTTCTACCAAAAGCAAATAGGTTCCATAAAGGGTTCAAACAAAACAGAACGTTAGGCCTCCAGAAACCAGAATGAGAACCAAAGATAATAGCTCCACGCTGGACTGGTGGGTGGACTTAAAGTGAACCAACCTGAATCCCATCACTCTAAGGAAGGGCCTATGGATTAGAAAGGAATGCCAGGAGATGGATCCTGAACTAGAATCCACGCATGGCTTATATCTGTGCAAAGTGAGCCACGTGAACTGTACCTGGGAGAAACTTTACTGGTACATAGTATAGAGCTTGGAATGTCTTTATATTGGAGGGAGGCTGAGTTATAAATTACTTGTGCTGGTCCTCAGTGGACAAGGTGGGGAGACGAATGCTACTGGAAAACCTGGACAGTCTGGTGAAAATGGGGAACTTATAACTCCAAGTAAAGAAATCTCCAGCCCCATTACACATGGCATCTTAAGAACCTGAGATATGTCAAAGTGGGGGAAGCATGCCTGAGGGTCTGAAATCCCCGCGATTAGATTCTATCTTCCATGGCCTTGAGGAGACAGATATTTTAATTGAACTAAAACATTATTATCTTGGAGGGTAACCCTTTATCTGATTCATTAGTTTTGTCTCCAAAACTTCTTTCAACAAACATTGAGGGCCTGATACAATGCTAGGGGTACACATGTGTATAAAACCTAATCCTCCCTTTCAAGAAGCTCACAGTTTAGCTGCGCTTAGGGCCTTGTGTGAGGATGGTACAGGAAAATTCGTCTTAGGAGGAGGTTAGGTGGGATGAGGTTACATGGAGGAGAGGGAGGGGGATAGGAAGAGGGGGAGGGGAGGGGAGGGGGAGAGGGAGAGAGAAAATGTGCAGACAGCTAGGAAAAGTTCAGGGCCTGGAGCTCTGTGGAGGTTGAAAACCTAAGCATCTGGGGACAAAGGAAGAGGATCATAGCAAAAGATAGGCTGGGATGGGAGGATGGTAAATTCTGTGCATTGGAAGACAGATAACAAAGCCTATAAGGAAGAGAGAGGACCAAGCCAAAACTGGAACTAGAAGAAACTAAGTTTTCTGAGTCAAAGTTTCTGATGGATAGAATGTCTGTTATTTCAATATAATGCCCCTAGTGTGTGTGTGTGTTTGTGTGTGTGTGTGTGTTTGTGTGTGTGTGTGTGTATGTGTGTGTGTGTGTGTATGTGTGTAAGAGAGAGAGAGACAGACAGACAGACAGAGAGAGAACTTGAGATTCTGTCAAACTTTTTAACCATTGGTACAGGGTGGAGATTGTAACCACTAAAACAAAAGCAACTAGACCAGTGAGCCTAAATTGAACTTTAAAAAAGAGGAAGTGAGGAAAGTTTGTTTGTGAGCTTTGTGGCAGGAAATCCTGTGACTAACCTTATTTCACACATCTCACATTATTCAAAGGTATCTGAACTTTCTTAACACCATAACTTAAAATGGAAGGGGCTGTCTCAGAGGTACTGATGTCTGAGAAGATCTGACCCCCTTGCTAAATAAACTAATCCAATATAGGTTGCCCTTTACTGTGTGAAGAGATGCTTCAGGGAACATGCCCCCCCGCTAGTATTTCCAATCAATAGAGTAATGCAGCATTAACAAATGGAATTCAACTCTATTGGGGAAAAATGCCAATATACTGGAAACAAAATCAACAGGTTATCCTCCTTTACCTGTAGAAATATTTGTATAGGACTAATAGCAACCACTGTGTATGTGCTATAATAATTTTCAACAGCACTGGTGGAAGTATGGACCGTGATGAGGACTGCAGGGGGCTGAAGACTTGGTGAGGAGGGGAGAGGATGATGGTCAGGGTAAGACAATTACAAAACAACGAGCATCCAGGCAAGTGATGACATGTTCTTCTGCAACGGCACACTAATAGGAAGGAGCCCCTATGCTGGGCCGGGCTGGCCTATTAGCAGGGAGAGTTAGGATTCCAACCACCTGGAGCTTTCATTTCCAGCTGAAGGTGCGAGTGTAGCAAGAAGGGGGTCTCAGACTTATCTTTTATCAACCATGAGTGAAAATGTACCTCAGGCAACACTGACGCCCTTGGCATTTTTTTTTAATTAATTAATTTATTTTTGGCTGCGTTGGGTCTTCGTTGCTGTGCACGGGCAAGCGGGGCTACTCTTCGTTGTGGTGCATGGGCTTCTCATTGCAGTGGCTTCTCTTGTTGTGGAGCACGGGCTCTAGGCGCGCGGGCTTCAGTAGTTGTGGCACGTGGGCTCAGTAGTTGTGGCTCGCGGGCTCTAGCGCTCAAGCTCAGTAGCTGTGGCGCACGGGCTTAGTTGCTCTGCGGCATGTGGGATCTTCTGGGACCAGAGCTCGAACCCGTGTCCCCTGCACTGGCAGGCAGATTCTTAACCACTGCGCCACCAGGGAAGTCCCGCCCTTGGCTTTTTCATATTTCAGAAGTGTATATAAAGCACGCTCAGTTTTCTGAAGACAATACAAAAAGAAAGTGTGCAAATTGTTGACAATATATGCTGAGGGCTGCCACGGTTCAGACCAAGTGACTGCATTTTCTAAACAGCCAGTGGGACCCTCGTTACACTACATCATATCACTGCTCTCCTTGATGGAGTCCACAGGACTCTCACCAAGAGTCTAGTCTCCCTTTCAAATAGAATCATATATCTAGAGGTGCACAAACCATGTCAATACTCATCTTCCCACCTCCTGTCCGGGCCCTGTATCTCTGTGGGGGACATGCTGCAGGGCTGCATGTCTCTACAGGCAGCTGAGCCTTAGAAAAGGTCAGAATCCTATTTACAGGCCTGACTTGCCATTTCACTCACGGACTGATGAGGGCAGGGTTCCTTCTGTACTGTCTGAAATCGTTTGGAGAAACCTGCTGTGTTCAAAGAACTCAAACAAAAGGCAGGATGAGTAAATAAGTTAGATACTTGCAGGCACATGCTGGAAACCAGGCCTCCAGCGGAAACAGACATACTGGTGGCAACCTCTCGGGGTACTCTGCCTCCTTATTAGGTTCACACTGGCCAGCACCAGATCTGAGGGGCCAGGTCAAGGTTGGAGACCCCAGTAGGCTGAAGTAAGTACTCCCAGCTGGTCTGGAGAGCAGGAACTGGAGGCTGGGGCTGGAATTACATCTGCACCTGGTTCAGGCAAGGTTCACGAAGCTGAGACAAGCGCCAGGCAGAAGCCAAGACATGGGGGAGGGGGATATTCCAGACCAAGGGGATACTGCGAACAAAGAGGCAGGAAGGCACGGAGCACTTCTGAGGAATAGTTAGGATCTTTTGTCAGCGCCCAGGAACATCGGAACCTGAGGATCTAGAAATCAAGCTTTAGGACCCAGGAGAACACCTGGAAAATTGTCCAGGGCTGGGAAGGTGGTGGGGGGGAGGTCAAAGAAGAAGCTTCTCATCACTGACTTCAGAGGAGAGAAAGCGATGGCCTGAAATCCTGGTGATTGATTGGGTTGATTATAGTTTCAAACTTAGGCAAGGACCTTGGGCCTGGAAACCAGCAAGGAAACTTGGGACTCAGTTCAATCCATTTATTGAAAGCCTACTATGTGCAAGTCTCTCTGCTAGGTTCTGAATCAGGAATTTGAAAATTTGGAACTCAGTGGCCACATCAAAAGTATAAACCATGCCAGATTTGATAGTGTCAAAAAGCCAGGTGTATGGAATGTACAGACCTGATTGGGCATATGATGTGCTTTCCACTCATTATGAATATGACAACTATAATTTATGAATCCCAGATCAGACACATGACTTAAGGATTTTGTCTCAGGACTCAATTTATTTATATAAAGTTGTTATAAATTATTATAAGGTTTAAACATTAAATCACATTTAGATCTACATTTTACAATTGATCTTTATGGAAAGTAATAAACACACATGAAGAGAAACACAGTAGACGGCGATAGAAATGTATATGAGTGAGAAGCAAAGAGGTAAATTAGAAAATGCAAACGCTTTGGAATAGAAAAACATGATTTCAGATCCTACCTATACCATTTACTAGCTGTGTGACCCCAGAAGCATTACTCAACCTTTCTGTGCCTCATTTTCCTCATGTGTAAAATGGGGATTAAAAAATAATACCTTCAAGAATTATTGTGAGGATTAACTGAAATAATGTACGTAAAGCATTTAGCAAACTGTCTATACTTAAGTACTCCAAAATGACAGTTTTTACTTTTGCTGTTGATTTTGTCATTCATCTATTGTTGAAGCTGTTAGCATATTGTTCCATTTATACTTTCTTTTTAAGTGTATTCAGCTTGTTTCAGAAATATTTATCCTGAATTGTTTCAAAAAAAAACATTTTCAAACAAATCTTGGCAAGCATTTCTGTATTCACTTGGGTTATTCAGAGAAAGTTCATGTTTTTTAGTGATCAGGAGCGGCTTTTTCTCATCCCCTTAATTTGCCAATTTGTGAAAATGACCCTTGATCCCAACATTCCTACTTCATAGTAAAATGATGATTTTCCACATCTCTTAGATTTAGAAGATTGATATTCTCAAGAGGAAATTATGTAAGTACATTATACTATATCAGATCTATAGTTACTTCCTCTATATCCCATTTGGCTGATAAGTACTCATTAGGGTATGACTTAAGATCCAAAGGTTCATTTCAGAGGTTATTGTAAGACAAAATAGCAAAAACACTTTGGGAAAGATTCTGCTTCATTCATGGTTCTTTATCAACTGACTCAAGTGTAATCATGGAATCTTAGCTTAGGTTCTCTAGGAATCAGACCCTGAGGCAAGGATTTGAATGAAAATGGTTTGTTTGGGAATTGCAGGTAACACCTGTAAGGGAATGGGATAGCTGTAAAGAAAATAAAGGCAGTCAGTAAAGAGTATGCTATTGATGTACAATGTTGTGTTAGCTTAAGGTATACAGCAAAATGAATCAGTTATACATATACATATATCCATTCTTTTTCAGATTCCTTTCCTATATAGGTTATTACAGAATATTGTAAATCAACTATACCTCAATAAAACTTTTTTAAAAAAGAGCATGCTATTGAGCCAGCTACCACAGTGGGGGACTAACACTTAATCATATAGGGAACCTCTGGAAAATGGTGCAACACATACACCTCAGAATTATCCCACCCAAGAGGCAAGGGAGCTGAAGTATTTATACACCAACTTACAAGCCACATCTTACCACTCCTGTGGTGTGTTAATTCACTGGCATGTTTTAAATTGCTGCACATACAGGCAGCATAGAGATCTACGGTTCTGGGGAAAGAGTCCTCAAGCAGTCATGCAGATACTGGCAGTTGGAACTCAGCCCAAGCACATGGAAAGGACTGAGGGACATAGGTGGAGCTCCAACAACACCTGTTATATCAAGAGAAGCTGAAATGGGCTTTTATTCCATGGGATGAAGGGCTACTGGGCTAAGGTTTGGTTTAAGCTCCGACTCTGGTTCTGGCTCTTTTACTCTGTTGCCTTAATCTTTTAATCTGCTTCCCACTGACTGACATGTATTTTCTTGGTACCAGAGTAGAAATATCTAACAATTGAGGATGAAAGGAATCAAGCTGAGAAAGAGAGAGAGAGAGAGAGAGACAAAGAAAAGAGAGCTGATACCTGTTTAACCTTGTGGAAGCAAGAGACTGCCTGGAGAGGAGGTCCCAAGCGAGAGGCAGACTCTCGAACTCCTAAGACAATGGACCAATAGTGTCCTGGAATGTGAGGACTCCACTGCTGAGCTACTCTTCTTCAGTGTGGAAGCGGGGTGCTGGGAGAAGGGAGAAGTTGGTTAACATTTGTTAGGATTTGTCTTCCTGAGGTCTAGGGTGGTAGCTTTCACACTGCACTCCTGGGTATAGTATGCATTTGCCATAGTTTGTTTATCAGCATTGAATTCCTCTTTCTTAATAGTTCTCCAGTCTCCTTTTGAGGAATTTCCCATTGCGTGTGGTCCCAGTAGGAGACAGTGCTTACCTTTCATTGCAGTATCCCAAGGGCCGGAACCTTGCTCACCACAACTCTTTGCAGCCATGCGGTAGGCCTATAACTGCCAGAAAAAAATCCTAGAATTACTTAGTACAGTTATGGAAAACTTGGGACGTATGAGAGCAAGTAAATTGAAATCAGAGGTTGAAAGAAAGAAGCTTCTTTACTTCCATGGATTTTATAAGTGGAATGTTTCAGGGTTAAACAGTAAGGGTCATATGGACAGTTTCATCACACTGGGAGAAGGAATGATGATGGTGATAATAATGATGGTGATCATGGCGGTGTCTACTAGTTACTGAATGCCTACTCTTCACAGGGCCAGACACTTCACATGGGTGACATCATTTATCTTTACAATGATCCTGTGGTCTAAGTGCTATTATGACCTCCATTTTTCAGAAAATGGAAATTGAGCCTGGGAGAAATTATGTAACTTGCCAAAGATCATACAGCTAGTAAGTAGGCTTTAAATCCAGTCCTATCTGACTCCAGAGCCTGAGCTCTTTACTGTCATGCTGGGCTGTTACTCCCCATAGCCAGGAATTCAAATACGTAGTTGGAATGAGCTTCACTGAGACATGAACAGAAGGTTGAAAGGAGGGCACCATTAAATTAGCTGACCACAGAGTGTGACCTGGGAAGGGAAGCTGTTGTGACCAAATCATGTGGTCACGATTCAGTGTTGCAGGGAGGGTGACGAACCAGTTCAGTGACTACAGGGAAGACTGATGTGATTAGATATGGAGACTGCTGTGTCGATAGTGGCATGTGCTGTTCTAGGGCTTATGTGGATTTAAAAGAGCTAGCTTCTCTATCTGCCGCAATTATCTTCTTCAGTATTCTGTTGATTTCCCGATTTTACAAAACCCATTGGAATGTTGACTTCACAGTTTTGTTCTCCTCCTACTCACTCAAGTACAACTGACATTAAGCTTAAATCTCTGTTTTTTAGACATCCTCATACTATGAGTTCCACTGGGACAAAATTCTGATAATGATTTGGGGTGTGTGTGTGTGTGTGTTTGTGTACACGTGTCCATGCGTGCTTGCATAGTATGTCCAGCTTATTTCTCTTTAGTTTCATATATCTCTATTGATAGGGAAGTTATATTCAAGAATGCTCAGTTCAAATATATGTGATATTGCATGCTTGAGGGGCTCTAATAATGATGATTTGCATATTTCAAACATAAAATAGTGAGCTTAAGATTCTTTTCTT
Organism: Eschrichtius robustus; assembly: GCF_028021215.1. Classification (NCBI taxonomy): domain Eukaryota; kingdom Metazoa; phylum Chordata; class Mammalia; order Artiodactyla; family Eschrichtiidae; genus Eschrichtius; species Eschrichtius robustus. The sequence goes on along the minus strand of NC_090845.1, from coordinate 115,692,592 downwards.
CTTTCGTCTAAGAGTTTCTAAGGGTTTAGAGAAGTTGTTTCTGAGTATGCAATGACAACATGAGAATTATGGCTTTATGCTGGGTTGTGCAAGTGTGTGTGTGTGCACGCATGTGTGTGTGCATGCACTCATGCATGAGTACATGCGTGCATGCTTCTCCCCATCCCTGTGCTTTGCTGTGATTGAAACATCACAGAGTAGCCCCCAGCAGGAAACTGGCAGATATCCTGAAGGCTACTAGTAGTGTGATATTCTCAGAGTTGTGAAAAAGAAACTTGAGAAATCATGATGAAAAAAATTGTTTTAATCTCCTTGGGCCTTAGGGGCTATAATAATATGGATGGATATAAAACTCATGCAGGTGTCTAACCTCAGCATAAATTGGAAAGGATTAGACACAGTACTCCTCCCCCACACATATTCCTTACAAACACTTCCCAGGATCCCTTGTTTACACTAGTTGTTGGGAAAATGTGTTTTCACATGAGGGGCAGAAAAGGTTGGAGGAGAACGAGTGTATGTTCAGGTGTCTTAACAGCTGTGTGAGGGACATACTTGTTTGTAGAAGTCAGTTGTTTGCCAAGGTCCAAGGCCCCTACCTATATGTAGCTGTACCTCCCATCCACACTGTTGTGAGACTCCAGACTGATGAGAGTGAGCCTTGCAGGCTTGCAAACTGGCTAAGCCCCAAATCAGAGGTTCATTATTGTTGAAAGGAACCATAGGGTTTATCCAAATTACTGAGATAAGGGTCACAAATGGGGACCAAATCCAATTTCCTATTTTGGGAACTCTGTGATGAGAAGGGTAAGCTGCCAGGAGTCTTATTTACATAAGGACACAGGACACGTAGGCCTCCTGGGATAAATAGTGAAGGCTCTCAGCGCAACAGGATTAAAAATGTGAACAAAGAAGGGGAGACAAAGGCTGTTCCAACAGTGAGGGTTGACGGGAACTCACTTGAAAGTAGGAAACAAGTGAGGTCCCTGGGCTCCTTCCTGTGACACTAGCTTGGAAGCATTGAGAAATGCACTAATGGGACTCTGGAGGGCAATGCTCACATGCCCTCTGGCCTGATTCTTCAGACCTTATAGCACAGCAAAGGAAAGAACAAAACCCAGAATAGTCAGGATACCTTGCCTCGCACAAGATCGTATGCATCTGAGAATAGATCAGGTTAGGCTGGTCAAGAGAGTGTTACTGAAAGGAAGATATGCTCCCCATTGGGGACCCCTGTAGCAGTAGTGGTGGCAGCAAGAGTAGCAATGGAGTAATGACAGTTGCGTTAACAGAGTGCTGGGTGCAGTCAGTGGTGTGCCACAGATGTTAATAGCAATATCACCACTTCTCGAGGCTTACTATGTATCAGGCCTCTTTCATACTTTATTACCAATCCCATGCGGTAGGTACTAGCTTATCTCCAATTTACGTATGAGAAAACAGAGTCAGAGAGGGTAAGCATCTGGCACAGGGTCATATAACTGCTGAGTCGCAGCCCAAGTTCAAAGATTTTAACTTCAAACCCCATGCTTTTAATCACTGAGCTATACGGTAGCAAGAGTTATCAAAAAGAACATGATGGCGTCCCTGGTGGCGCAGTGGTTAAGAATCCGCCTGCCAGTGCAGGGGACACGGGTTCGAGCCCTGGTCCCAGAAGATCCCACATGCTGCGGAGCAACTAAGTGCGTGCGCCACAACTACTGAGCCTGCGCTCTAGAGCCCGCGAGCCACAACTACTGAAGCTCAGGAGCCTAGAACCCATGCTCCGCAACAAGAGAAGCCACCGCAATGAGAAGCCCGCGCACCGCAACCAAGAGTAGCCCCCACTCGCCGCAACTAGAGAAAGCCTATGCGCAGCAACGAAGACCCAATGCAGCCAAAAACAAATAAATAAAAAAAATAAATTCATAAAAAAAAAGAAAAAGAACGTGAGATCCCTGGTACTAGCCTTGGAGTTCCAGAACATTTCTGATTGGAAACTCTAAGTAGAGCTCACTGAAAGGCTGCTATGATCCAGCAGAAGAAAGGCCCCATGATGTGATCCTTGGTTTCTCTGGGATCTGCTTTGTCCATGGGGGAAACTAAGGCCAGTGCAGAGCAGAGGTTCTCAGCAGGGCTAGTACTGCCCTCTAGAAGGGGTTTTGGAAATTTTTGGGGACAGGCTTGTCTTCTTGTGTATTTCTGCCCAAGCCTTTACATATAGAAACAAATATTGCTTTATAATAAATCATTTCCCCTTTCCCTCTTTTATATCACAGGACGTTATTTTTTTTTTTTAATTTTTTAAACACGTGTGTAGATGGGTTGAATCACCTATGTTTTCCACTTCAGGATAATGGCAGGAGTTAATTTGTTTTTTCTTATTACAAAGAAGCATTAGGTTAAGAACCACTGTTCTAGATGGTTTTTAACGGCCCCTCCAGTTGTGATAGTCTATGTTCAAATCAGTCTTGGGGCAAGTAAAGCAATGTAATGCCCAGTATCAGTAGTATTGCAATGACCTGACAGCTGCATCAAGAGGCTACAGGGAGGACAATCTTTGCTACTCTGGGCCAGAGGGATGGTATAACAGAGGAAATCCATTAAAACAAGTGCCAAGTATGTCTCCTGATTTCCCTTAGTTTAGCTCAGGTCACATTGATTAGGTTCAGACCATAGATTTTCTGTTATACGCACCTAGCTCCACCCCTCCCATCCATGATGGCGGGCTGTTCCTTACTCCTAATTTAGGGGACTTGCCATCCTTTCTTCTTAGGCCAGCCCCAGCCATAACCCTTGAATTTCAGCCTAAGACTGCTCACTGGGCAGGCAGCTAAACTCGACTCCACAGTTGTGTCCTTCCAAGGCTTCTGCTAACATCTCTTCACAAGTCTCTCCTTAGAGCCTTCCTCTTTAGGCTCCTACTTAGAGCCTGCCTACCAGAGTGGCCTACGAAGCTACTCCCTCTTCGAAGGCCTTTCTGAACTACCCCTAACTCGCTGCTTCCCCCAGTCATTCCAGCCTGAATCAAGCAAATCAAGATGTGACCTCAGTTTCTCTGCACAGCATGTTTTCTCTCTGGCATGGGCTCCATTGAGTTCAGTCATCATATCTCCATCATCCTCCCAAGCAGGGGCCTTCTTAGTTGTCTTACTGGTGACTGCACATGGTATCCAGGAAGTTCCATGAGAATAGGGGTACATCTATGATGTTCATTGTCATATAACTCCAGCCTGCTAGCACAGATCCTGACACCGAGGGAGCACTCAATGAATGTATTTCAAGTCACTGACTGACTGTGAAGTCCATATGTCCAGTTCCTATTAAAAGTAATGGGGGGACTTCCCTGGTGGTCCAGTGGTTAGGACCCTGCACTTCCACTGCAGGGGGCATGGGTTCAATCCCTGGTTGGGGAACTAAGATCCTGCATGCCACACAGCACAGCCAAAAAATAAAAATTAAAAGATTTTTTTTAAAAAAAGGTAATGGGGACCATGGTATCTGCTTGGACCCTAAATAACTATTAAATCCAGGATTTCCTATAAGGAGCCATGGATACTAATCAACACTGGGACCTAGTCTGGTTCCCACGAGGAGCCTAAAAATCTCATGGCCTAAATTCACAAAATCTTTGTCCTACATCTATTTCTAGAGAGTTCCACTATCCCAAGGAATAGTCCAGCAAGGCCCACACCAAGCATTTGCAATAAACAGCTTGACTCGGCGTTGGGTGAGAGATGAGAAGGGGCACTCCTCCATATCCATTCCTGTCTCTGCCGAGCTGGGAGTGAAGGCCAGCTTAGAGCTTCACTGCCCTGGTCTTTGAGAGCTGCCCACAGCTTGGAATTCAGTTTAAATAGGACTCTCGAGTTAAAATTTGGTTCAAGCCACACAGCGTCTTTTTCTCCTCAGAAGACGGGAAAATAAGACTGGCCTATGAGTCACACATGGAAAGTGTTCATCACGATGCTGTGAAAAACTATTTCCAAAGGGCATCCAGACGCTGCTGTTGTTTCCACTCTGCCCTAGTGGCCAGGGAGAGTGATGTGCACGCTCAGAAGGGGACAGCAGAATTTCCTCCTGCACAGGGCCCTGCCGGGGTTAGCAATGTCCTCCTTGCTCTGCTTCCTTACAGTATAGCCACAGGAAAGTCAGTGAAACCCGTGACCTTGGGCAAGGTAATTCATGCTCTGGGCCTCAATTTCTGCATTTTTAAAATAAAAGAATTGGACCTATTGAGGTCACAGCTCCTTGAAAGAGACAATGTTGAGAACATACAGGCTTTGAAACAGATAAAAGCAGATTTCATTCACATCTCTGCTACTCAGTGGCTGTGTGACCCTGAGCAAATCAATGAACATCCCAGACTCAGTTTCCTTATCTGTAAATTGGAGATCAAACCTACTTCATTAAATGATAGAGCATGAAAGAAAACACCTAGCACAGTGCTGGAATGCAGCAATTATTAGTTTCCTCCTCATCTCCCTTCCTTATTTTGTCCCTTCTCTGTGTGGCCATAAATTACTATCAATGGAGTATTTAGAACAAGCACGGTGGATGCCACCTCCCTGTGCAATGTCTAGACACTTATTTTTAAAATTGTTTTTATTGGGGTATAGTTGTTTTACAATGTTGTGTTAGTTTCTGCCGTACAGAGAAGTGAAGTAGAGTTCCCTGTGCTATACAGCAGGTTCTCATTAGTTATCTATTTTATACATATTAGTGTATATATGTTAGTCCCAATCTCCCAATTCATCCCACCCTCCTTTCCGCCCTTGGCGTCCATATGTTTGTTCTCTACATCTGTGTCTCTATTCGTGCCTTGCAAACCAGTTCATCTGTACCATTTTTCTAGATTCCACAAATATGCGTTAATATATGATATTTGTTTTTCTCTTTCTGACTTACTTCACTCAGTATGACAGTCTCTAGGTCCATCCACATCTCTACAAATGACCCAATTTCGTTCCTTCTTATGGCTGAATAATATTCCATTGTATATATGTACCACTTCTTCTTTATCCATTCATCTGTTGATGGACATTTAAGTTGTTCCCATGACCTGGCTATTGTAAATAGTGCTGCAATGAACATTGTGGTACATGACTCTTTTTGAATTATGGTTTTCTCAGGGTATATGCCCAGTAGTGGGATTGCTGGGTCGTATGGTAATTCTATTTTTAGTTTTTTAAGGAAACTCCATACTGTTCTCCATAGTGGCTGTATCAATTTACATTCCCACCAACAGTGCAAGAGGGTTACCTTTTCTCCACACCCTCTCCAGCATTTATTGTTTGTAGATTTTTTGATGATGGCCATTCTGACCGGTGTGAGGTGATACCTTATTGTAGTTTTGATTTGCATTTCTCTAATAATTAGTGATGTTGAGCAGCTTTTCATGTGCCTCTTGGCCATCTGTATGTCTTCTTAGAGTATGCCTGCTTCCATTCGCAGTGGAAAGTGAAGAGGACACTGCGTGCTCTAGATCACCAGGAAATTGTCTTCTGGGAGCATCTGGCCATGGACCCAGAAGCATTCGCCCAGTTCCTGTCTCAATAAATATGTCTTCTCAGATACAGTGTAATATATCCCACTTTCAGGTGATCAAAACCGTAAGATTAGAATTTGCTCTCCCAGTCACTGGTGTATATAAATGTGGGAGATTGGGATCCACTCTATTGACTAAAGGTGAGAGGTCAGAGTCTCCCTTAAATCCATTTCAAGAATTTTGATTTCTGGGCCTATCCAACTAGGAAATATAGAGTGAGTATCTGCAAATATACTTACATAGTCTCATTACCCATGGAATGTATATCCTTGTTGCTTAGAGTAGATTATGAATGCCAAAAAAAAACAGGGCTTGTTTGTATGGACTTTAGTAATTCCCCATGGTATGTGCTTTGGTGCTCTTGCTATAAATAGGAAGTGTACATTGACTGTTCAGTTTCTGACTATTGGGTAGTATAATTTTTTTTGTTGTTGTGGTGGTGTTAGATGTTCCTTTATTATAAAATTTTTTATAACATCTTTATTGGAGTATAATAGCTTTACAATGGTGTGTTAGTTTATGCTTTATAACAAAGTGAATCAGCTATACATATACATATATCCCCATATCTCCTCCCTCTTGCATCTCCCTCCCTCCCACCCTCCCAATCCCACCCCTCTAGGTGGTCAAAAAGCACCCAGCTGATCTCCCTGTGCTATGCGGCTGCTTCCCACTACTTATCTGTTTTACATTTGGTAGTGTATATATGTCCATGCCACTCTCTCACTTTGTCCCAGCTTACCCTTCCCCCTCCCCGTGTCCTCAAGTCCATTCTCTAGTAGGTCTGCGTCTTTCTTCCCGTCCTGCCCCTAGGTTCTTCATAACTTTTTTTTTTTTACATTCCATAAATATGTGTTAGCATATGGTATTGGTTTTTCTCTTTCTGACTTACTTCACTCTGTATGACAGACTCTAACTCCATCCACCTCACTACAAATAACTCAATTCCGTTTCTTTTTATGGCTGAGTAATATTCCATTGTATATATGTGCCACATCTTCTTTATTCATTCATCCGATGGTGGACACTTAGGTTGCTTCCATGTTCTGGCAATTGTAAATAGAGCTGCAATGAACGTTTTGGTACATGACTCTGTTTGAATTATGGTTTTCTCAGGGTATATGCCCAGTAGTGGGATTGCTGGATCGTATGGTAGTTCTATTTTTAGTTTTTTAAGGAACCTCCATACTGTTCTCCATAGTGGCTGTATCAATTTACATTCCCACCAACATTGCAAGAGGGTCCCCTTTTCTCCACACCCTCTCCAGCATTTATTCCTTGCAGATTTTTTGATGATGGCCATTCTGACTGCTGTGTGGTGATACCTCATTGTAGTTTTGATTTGCATTTCTCTAATGGTTAATGATGTTGAGCATTCTTTCATGTGTGTGTTGGCAATCTGTATATCTTCTTTGGAGAAATGTCTATTTAGGTCTTCTGCCCATTTATCGATTGGGTTGTTTGTTTGTTTTTTTGATATTGAGCTGCATGAGCTGCTTATAAATTTTGGAGATTAATCCTTTGTCAGTTAGTTCATTTGCACATATTTTCTCACATTCTGAGGGTTGTCTTTTTGTCTTGTTTATGGTTTCCTTTGCTGTGCAAAAGCTTTTAAGTTTCATTAGGTCCCATTTGTTTATTTTTGTTTTTATTTCCATTTCTCTAGGAGCTGAGTCAAAAAGGATCTTTCTGTGATTCATGTCATAGAGTGTTCTGCCTATGTTTTCCTCTTAGAGTTTTATACTGTCTGGCTATACATTTAGGTCTTTAATCCATTTTGAGTTTATTTTTGTGTATGGTGTTAGGGAGTGTTCTAATTTCATTCTTTTACATGTAGCTGTCCAGTTTTCCCAGCACAACTTACTGAAGAGGATGTCTTTTCTCCATTGTATATTCTTGCCTCCTTTATCAAAGTTAAGGGGACCATATGTGCATGGGTTTGTCTCTGGGCTTTCTATCCTGTTCCAGTGATCTATATTTCTGTTTTTCTGCCAGTACCATACTGTCTTGATTACTGTAGCATTGCAGTATAGTCTGAAGTCAGGGAGCCTGGTTGCTCCAGCTCCATTTTTCTTTCTCAACATAGCTTTTGATATTTGCGGTCTTTTTTTTTTTATAGGACTACTTCCTATTATTTATTTATTTATTTATTTTTAAAAACATCTTTATTGGAGTATAATTGCTTTACAATGGTGTGTTAGTTTCTGCTTTATAACAAAATGAATCAGTTATACATATACATATGTTCCCATTTCTCTTCCCTCTTGCATCTCCCTCCCTCCCACCCTCCCTATCCCACCCCTCTAGGTGGTCACAAAGCACCCAGCTGATCTCCCTGTGCTATGCGGCTGCTTCCGACTAGCTATCTATTTTACATTTGGTAGTGTAAACATGTCCATGCCACTCTCTCACCCTGTCACATCTTACCCCTCCCCCTCCCCATATCCTCAAGTCCATTCTCTAGTAGGTCTGTGTCTTGATTCCCGTCTTGCCACTAGGTTCTTCATGACCTTTATTTTCCCTTAGATTCCATATATATGTGTTAGCATACTGTATTTGTTTTTCTCTTTCTGCCTTACCTCACTCTCTATGACAGACTCTAACTCCATCCACCTCGCTACTAATACCTCCATTTCATTTCTTTTTATGGCTGAGTAATATTCCATTGTATATATGTGCCACATCTTCTTTATCCACTCATCTGATGATGGACACTTAGGTTGCTTCCATGTCCTGGCTATTGTAAATAGAGCTGCAATGAACATTTTGGTACGTGACTCTTTTTGAATTATGGTTTTCTCAGGGTATATGCCCAGTAGTGAGATTGCTGGGTCGTATGGTAGTTTTATTTTTAGTTTTTTAAGGAACCTCCATAGTGGCTGTATCAATTTACATTCCCACCAAAAGTGCAAGAGTGTTCCCTTTTCTCCACACCCTCTCTAGCATTTATTGTTTCTAGATTTTTTGATGATGGCCATTCTGACCGGTGTGAGATGATATCTCATTGTAGTTTTGAGTTGCATTTCTCTAATGATTAATGATGTTGAGCATTCTTTCATGTGTCTGTTGGCAATCTGTATATCTTCTTTGGAGAAATGTCTGTTTAGGTCTTCTGCCCATTTTTGAATTGGGTTGTTTGTTTTTTTGTTATTGAGCTGCATGAGCTGCTTGTAAATCTTGGAGACTAATCCTTTGTCAGTTGCTTCATTTGCAAATATTTTCTCCCATTCTGAGGGTTGTCTTTTGGTCTTGTTTATGGTTTCCTTTGCTGTGCAAAAGCTTTTAAGTTTCATTAGGTCCCATTTGTTTATTTTTGTTTTTATTTCCATTTCTCTAGGAGCTGGGTCAAAAAGGATCTTGCTGTGATTTATGTCATAGAGTGTTCTGCCTGTGTTTTCCTCTAAGAGTTTGATAGTGTCTGGCCTTACACTTAGGTCTTTAATCCATTTTGAGTTTATTTTTGTGTATGGTGTCAGGGAGTGTTCTAATTTCATACGTTTACATGTACCTGTCCAATTTTCCCAGCACCACTTATTGAAGAGGCTGTCTTTTCTCCACTGTATATGCTTGCCTCCTTTATCAAAGATAAGGTGACCATATGTGCGTGGGTTTATCTCTGGGCTTTCTATCCTGTTCCATTGATCTATATTTCTGTTTTTGTGCCAGTACCAAACTGTCTTGATTACTGTAGCTTTGTAATATAGTCTGGAGTCAGGGAGCCTGATTGCTCCAGCTCCATTTTTCGTTCTCAAGATTGCTTTGGCTATTCGGGGTCTTTTGTGTTTCCATACAAATTGTGAAATTTTTTGTTCTAGTTCTGTGAAAAATGCCATTGGTACTTTGATAGGGACTGCATTGAATCTGTAGATAGCTTTGGGTAGTATAGTCATTTTCACAATGTTGATTCTTCCCATTGAAGAACATGGTATATCTCTCCATCTGCTTGTATCATCTTTAATTTCTGTCATCAGTGTCTTATAGTTGTCTGCATACAGGTCTTTTGTCTCCTTAGATAGGTTAAATCCTAGGTATTTTATTTTTTTTGTTGCAATGATAAATGGGAGTGTTTCCTTAATTTCTCTTTCAGATTTTTCGTCATTCGTGTATAGGAATGCAAGAGATTTCTGTGCATTAATTTTGTATCCTGCTACTTTACCAAATTCATTGATTAGCTCTAGTACTTTTCCGGTAGCATCTTTAGGATTCTCTATGTATACTATCCTGTCATCTACAAACAGTGACAGCTTTACTTCTTCTTTTCCGATTTGGATTCCTTTTATTTCTTTTTCTTCTCTGATTGCTGTGGCTAAAACTTCCAAAACTATGTTGAGTAATAGTGGTGAGAGTGGGCAACCTTGTCTTGTTCCTGATCTCAGTGGAAATGGTTTCAGTTTTTCACCATTGAGGACGATGTTGGCTGTGGGTTCGTCATATATGACCTTTTTTATGTTGAAGTAAGTTCCCTCTATGCCTACTTTCTGGAGAGTTTTTATCATAAATTGGTGTTGAATTTTGTCAAAAGCTTTTTCTGCATCTATTGAGATGATCATATGGTTTTTATCCTTCAGTTTGTTAATATGGTTTATCACATTGATTGATTTGCATATATTGAAGAATCCTTGCATTCCTGAGGTAAACCCCACTTGATCATGGTGTCGATCCTTTTAATATGCTGTTGGATTCTGTTTGCTAGTATTTTGTTGAGGATTTTTGCGTCTATGTTCATCAGTGACATTGGCCTGTAGTTTTCTTTCTTTGTGACAACTTTGTGTGGTTTTGGTATCAGGGTGATGGTGGCCTCGTAGAATGAGTTTGGGAGTGATCCTCCCTCTGCTATATTTTGGAAGAGTTTGAGAAGGATATGTGTTAGCTCTTCTCTAAATGTTTGATAGAATTCGCCTGTGAAGCCATCTGGTCCTGGACTTTTGTTTGTTGGAAGATTTTTAATCACAGTTTCTATTTCATTACTTCTGATTGGTCTGTGCATATTTTCTATTTCTTCCTGGTTCAGTCTCGGAAGGCTGTGCTTTTCTAGGAATTTGTCCATTTCTTCCAGGTTGTCCATTTTATTGGCATAGAGTTGCTTGTAGTAATCTCTCATGATCCTTTGTAGTTCTGCAGTGTTAGTTGTTACTTCTCCTTTTTCATTTCTAATTCTATTGATTTGAGTCTTCTCCCTTTTTTTCTTGACGAGTCTGGCTAATGGTTTGTCAATTTTTTTTATCTTCTCAAAGAACCAGGTTTTAGTTTTATTGATCTTTTCTATCATTTCCTTCATTTCTTTTTCATTTATTTCTGATCCGATCTTTATGATTTCTTTCCTTCTGCTAACTTTGGGGTTTGTTTGTTCTTCTTTCTCTAATTTCTTTAGGTGTAAGGTTAGGTTGTTTGTTTAAGATGTTTCTTGCTTCTTGAGGTAGGATTGTATTGCTATGAACTTGCCTCTTAGAACTGGTTTGCTGCATCCCATAGGTTTTGGGTCGTCGTGTTTTCATTGTCATTTGTTTCTAGGTATTTTTTGATTTCCTCTTTGATTTCTTCAGTGATGTCTTGGTTATTTAGTAGCGTATTGTTTAGCCTCCATCTGTTTGTATTTTTTACAATTTTTTTCGTGTAATTGATATCTATTCTCATAGCGTTGTGGCCGGAAAAGATACTTGAAATGATTTCAATTTTCCTAAATTTATCAAGGCTTGATTTGTGTCCCAAGATATGATCTATCCTGGAGAAGGTTCCATGAGCACTTGAGAAGGAAGTGTATTCTGTTGTTTTTGAATGGAACGTCCTATAAATATCAATGAAGTCCATGTTGCTTAATGTGTCATTTAAAGCTTGTGTTTACTTATTCATTTTCATTTTGGATGATCTGTCCTTTCGTGAAAGTGGGGTGTTAAAGTCCCCTACTATTATTGTGTTCCTGTCGATTTCCCCTTTTATGGCCATTAACATTTGCCTTACGTATTGAGGTGCTCCTATGTTGGGTTCTTGAATATTTACAATTGTTAAATCTTCTTCTTGGATTGATCCTTTGATCATTATGTAGTGTCCTTCTTTGTCTCTTGTAATAGACTTTATGTTAAAGTCTATTTTGTCTGATATGAGAATTGCTCCTCCATCTTTCGTTTGATTTCCATTTGCATGCAATATCTTTTTCCATCCCCTCACTTTCAGTCTGTATGTGTCCCTAGGACTGAAGTGGGTCTCTTGTAGACAGCTTATATACGGGTCTTGTTTTTGTATCCATTCAGCCAGTCTATGTCTTTTGGTTGGAGTATTTAATCCATTTACACTGAAGGTAGTTATCGATACGTATGTTCCTATTACCATTTCCTTAATTGTTTTCGGTTTGTTATTGTAGGTCTTTTCCTTCTCTTGTGTTTCCTGCCTAGAGAATTTCCTTTAGCATTTGTTGTAAAGCTGGTTTGGTGGTGCTGAATTCTCTTAGCTTTAGCCTGTGCGCCAAGCCTTTAGTTTCTCCATCGAATCTGAATGAGATCCTTGCTGGGTAGACTAATCTTGGTTGTAGGTTTTTTCCCTTTCATCACTTTAAATATGTCCTGCCACTCCCTTCTGGCTTGCAGAGTTTCTGCTGAAAGATCAGCTGTTAACCTTATGAGGATTCCCTTTTATGTTATTTGTTGTTTTTCCCTTGCTGCTTTTAACATTTTTTCTTTGTATTTAAGTTTTGATAGTTTGATTAATATGTGTCTTGGCGTGTTTCTCCTTTGATTTATACTGTATGGGACTCTCTGTGCTTCCTGGACTTGATTGACTCTTTCCTTTCCCATATTAGGGAAGTTTTCAACTCTAATCTCTTCAAATATTTTCTCAGTTCCTTTCCTTTTCTCTTCTTCTTCTGGGACCCCTATAATTCGAATGTTGGTGCGTTTAATGTTGTTCCAGAGGTCTGTGAGACTGTCCTCAATTCTTTTCATTTTTTTTCTTTATTCTGTTCTGCAGTAGTTATTTCCAGTATTTTATCTTCCAGGTCACTTATCCGTTCTTCTGCCTCAGTTAATTTGGTATTGATTCCTTCTAGAGAATTTTAAATTTCATTTATTGTTTCATTCATCATTGTTTGTTTGCTCTTTAGTTCTTCTAGGTCATTGTTAAACTTTTCTTGTATTTTCTCCATTTTATTTTCAAGATTTTGGATCATCTCTACTATCATTTCTCTGAATTCTTTTTCAGGTAGACTGCCTATTTCCTCTTCATGTGTTTGGTCTGGTGGGTTTTTACCTTGCTCCTTCATCTGCTGTGTGTTTCTCTGTCTTCTCATTTTGCTTAACTTACTGTGTTTGGGGTCTCCTTTTCACAGGCTGCAGGTTCGTAGTTCCCTTTGTTTTTGGTGCCTGCCCCCAGTGGGTAAGGTTGGTTCAGTGGGTTGTGTAGGCTTCCTGGTGGGTGGGACTGGTGCCTGTGTTCTGGTGGATGAGGCTGGATCTTGTCTTTTTGGTGGGCAGGACCACATCTGGTGGTGTGTTTTGGGGTGTCTGTGACCTTATTATGATTTTCGTCAGCCTCTCTGCTAATGGGTGGGGTTGTGTTCCTGTCTTGCTAGTTTTTTGGCATAGGGTGTCCAGCAGTGTAGCTTGCTGGTTGTTGAGTGGAGCTAGGTCTTAGCGTTGAGATGGAGATCTCTTGGAGAGCTTTCGCCGTTTGATATTATGTGGAGCCAGGAGGTCATTGGTGGACCAATGTCCTGCACTTGGCTCTCCCACCTCAGAGGCACAGGCCTGACACCCTGCCAGAGCACGAAGACTCTGTCAGCCACACGGCCAGGTACATGGGGAGTGTCTTGCCTTTTGGGAAGTCTGAGGTCTTCTGCCAGCGTTCAGTAGGTGTTCTGTAGGAGTTGTTCCACATGTAGATGTATTTCTGATGTGTTTGTGAGGAGGAAGGTGATCTCCACGTCTTACTCTTCCGCCATCTTGAAGGTCTGGGTAGTATAATTTAATGGTTAACAGGGCAGTTCTGGAATCAGACTTCCTGAGTTTGAGTTACTACTCTACCATCTTATGAGCTGTCTGATCTTAGTCAAGTTAATTAACTTTGCCTGGGTTCCTTCACCTCTAAAATAGAGATGATAATAGTACCTGCCTCACATAGTTGTTGTGGGAATTAAATGACATAATGTATATGAATCACCAAAAACTGTGTGGCATAAAGCAAACACTCAGTAAATGTTAGGTCATATTAGGACTATCATTAGCGTCAGATCAGCATCACTATTATTATGAGGACCCTTTGTGAGGGTATAGCTAATTTACTATTTATTAGACTCCAGCCTGTTTTATAAAGTGGAGTTGTGGAGAAATGCTTATAACCTTTATTTGCAATGAAATTTTTAACAGTGAAGTAAAAATTTACCCCCAGATTTTTTGTTCATAGCCAGAATGAGGCTTGTAGTAGATCTTGGTCTAGTTGGACTGCTATCCCTACCTCTGTAATCTACAAAATCCACAAAATCCATTCAACATATTTAATGAGCACCCACTGTGTTTCAGGCAGATTTGTAATTTTCTCCTTTATCATATAGTTGTATACTTTTGCGATATATGGTTCTACTGTCCATTGCATTAAATAGTCAGTTTTATTTTGAACAATGTAAACATCTCTATTGGGGTTTGAGGGAACTAATACATATCTGTACACTTTCTATCTGAGGTTAGAACCAATGGAGAGAGAGAGAGAGTGCCAAAGGTCAGGCAAATATCAATCAAAATAGTCAGTTTTACTATTCATACGCTGATGGGAGAACCTAGCTTAGGTTTGAGGACCTCACCAGTGCTACCTTCCTTGCCTTTAATTGAAACTACCCCTCACTTTCCTATGGGAAAGTGGAGCAAGCATACCAGAAAGCACCTTCCTGTGCAGGCAGGCAGATCCCAAAAGAGAAGAGAGGAGGATACCAAGGCAAAGATGCCCAGGTTATTCATCCATGCTCACCAATTAATTATGTCCCTTCTCCAATGGGAAGCAATGAGTAAGAAGTGAGGAAAAAGGCCAGGAGTGATTAAGAAATCTCTTCACATGGAGTCCTGAAGTGGGGGAGATTGTGTCCTCCCAACTTTCTCTAGCTTTTTGTTGTCAACCACTAAATATATGGCCAACCAGGGATAGAGCTCTCCCCTTTGGGAAAGGACATCAGTGGCTTTTTGAGATTCTCTGCTTCATGAACCACTTTCCGAATACTACTTCTTACTGGGGGTATCCTACTAAGATTAATGGTGGGTGATGTGGATTTTTTTGCTTCCAGGAAAGGTTAAGAACCATACATTAATTATATGTAACCTGCAACCTGGATGAACATGGCTGGAGAAAAACCCACAACCCTGGGGAGTTATCTCACTTTATATTCAGGGCAATGAACCTTAAGGGGGCCCTTAACTGCTGCTGCCAATTATAATACATTTCCCTAGTCCATTCACTCTCCCACTCTCCTAGACAACTTTTTCATACCTTGTCCTCTTTCCTCAAACTCCATCATCTCCTTTCTCACCCTCACTCTCAGCTGATGGTCTTGCTTGCTATTTCACTGAGGAAATAGAAGCACTCATCTGAGATTTTTTTGTAAGCTCGTATCATTATATTTAGCCACCTACTGGCATTTGTGCCCATTATACTCTTGCCTTCTTTCCTGTTACTATGGATGCACTGCCCCTGCTCCTAGCAAAGACTCTCTCTTTGTAAACCAGAGCCAATGCCTTGTCCCCGATTTAAGGACATTACTCCAACAGTTTTTCGTGCTCCTACATCATCATTTTTTCTGTCTTTACTGGAGTTTTCCCATACTCAAACAGCTCTCCTATCCTAAAAACATAACAAAACAAAAACCCTCAAAATCCTTTCTCCACTTCCTCCCTCTAAGTACTTCTCTCTCTCTCTCTCCTCGTTGCAGCAAAGCTCCTTGGAAGAGTTTATCTATATTCTATGTCTCCAATTCCTCTCCTCCTGTTCTCTCATGAACTCATTCTAATTACTCTTTTGCCTGTATTCCTCAATTGAAACTGCACTTATCAAAGCCATCGATGACCTCCTCATTGCCAAATCCAATGATTGATTCTCGGGTCTCATCTTATTTGTCTTATTGGCAGCATTTGGCATAATTTATTACTTTCTCCTCCTTGAACTTTCTCTTCACTTGGTTTGCAAGACACCACTTTCTACTTCTCTGGCTGTTGTCTCAAACACCTTTGCTATTTTCACCTTATCTTCCTGACCCCTAAACACTGGAGTATCACAGGGCTCAATCTTGGGACCTCTTCTCTTTTATAAGCGCTACGCTCGTGCTGATAACTCTTACATTTATATCTTCAACCAGGACCTCGCTATGGAACTCCACACTCATATATCCAACCACTTACTAGATCTCTCCACTTGGATGTATAATTGACAACTCTGACCTAACATGTCAGAATTCCTGATCTACTCCCCTAAAAACTCCTTTTCCTAGTCTTCTCTGTCTCAATAATAGCAACTCCATTCTTATAGCTGTTCAGGCCCTTTATACCTTGAAGTCATCCTTGAGTCCTGTCTTTCTCTTACAATCTTAGAAACAAAAAAGTTTCATCAGCAAACCTTATTGGCTCTAACTTCAAAAGATATCCATAATCCAATCTCTTCTTACCACCTTTACTGCTACTACTTTAGTGGAAAGCACCACCATTCCTTTCCTGCATTATTGCCATAACCTATTAGCTGCTCTTTATGCCTTCTCTCTTGCCCTTCATCTTGCCCCCAGAGTTTATTTCCACATAGTAGCCAAAGTGATCCTGTTAAAACTTAAGTGATGTCATTCACTCCTCTGCTCAAACACTCTAATGGCTTTTGATCACCCTCAGAGTTAATGACAAAGAAAGACAAAGCCATCTCTCCACTTCAAGGCCTGCATGATCTGGTTCCCTGCTCCTCCCTTTGCTCACTCCTCTCCAGCAACACAGGACACATTGCTGTTCCTCAAACTCCCAAGGCCTTACCTCAGGGCCTTTGCACTTACTGTTCCTTCTGCCTGGGCGACTCTTCTCCCAGATATCTTTATGGCTTGCTTTCTCATCTCCTTCAGATCTTTGCTCAAGTATCACTCGCTCAGTGAGGCTTTCCCTGACCACCCTATCCAAAATACAACCACTTTCCCCCCATTATTTGCTTCTGCTGAGCACTGATTACAATCTGACTCACTATATATTTTACTCATTTGTCTTGTTTATTATCATTCTCTGTCTCCTCCTCCCAGAATATAAGTTACTTGAGGTATGATGGCAGGGATTTTTGTCTGTTTCTTCAGTGCTCTATCCTTAGTATATGGCACATAGTAGATACTTAATAAATATATGGTTTATGAATGAACTCAAGGCTTAATACCTTGGAAATTCAAATTCTGACCAAATGGAGTAAAGGGATTCAGATTTACCCTCCTGCTTGAAACAACTAAAAGACCACACAAAATATGTGAAACAATGGTTTTCATCACACTGAGTATCAAGCAACAAAGGACAGAGATCCCTGAGATATGGGAAACAGTAAGGTTAGCCATATGATAGCCCTAACGCACCACCTTGAGAGAGATTCCACATGGTGCCAGGAGGAGGAACACAGCCAGAGCCTGGCAGGCTTGCTGAGTTGAGGAAATGGAGCTTAGAGTCCTGGGAGACCAAGGTGGTGGGGCAGAGTACTGGAGATGGCAGAGCTGGAGAGACAGAGAGAGAGAGAAACATGATGGAGATCTTCAGAGGGTCTCTCCCATGTACTCAGTAGTGTTCCGATCAGCACATTCATATTTGAAAAATAACCAAGGTCAAGGAAAGAACCACTTGAAAGGATTAGAAGTAACAGTACTTGGTCCTCACACAGGCCCAGGATAGTGCCTGTTCCCAACCAGTTAGACTGGAAAACTTCATAATTCACAGGTCATTGAGTAGAGTAATTAGAAGGGTCTTGCCTCAACAGTGGGGAAGAATTAGCTCTAGACTAAACACTGCTCTGAACCTGCCCAACAAATCATAAAAGCAAGACCCAAAAGGATGAAACCGTTCCCCAGTAACTTAACTGTGTCCCAGAACAAAGTTCAAGAATATTTATAGGAATACAAAAATATACAGCACCAAACAAGGTAAAATTCACAATGTCTGGCATCCAATCAAATATTACCAGGTGTGCAAAGAAGCAAGAAAATTCAACCCACAATGAGGGAAAAAAATCCGTCAATCAAAATCAACCCAGAACTGACACTATAAGAAATGTTAAAAATTTTCCTTCAGGCAGAAGGGGAAATGATACCAGATGGAAATATGGGCCTATACAAAGGAATGAAGAGCACCAAAAAGGTAACTAATGGGTAAATACTCAGGAATTTTTGTTTTCTTGTTATTTAAACTCTTTAAAAGATATTTGGTGGTTTAAATGAAATAATAACAATGTAAAATTGGATGGATAACATATGTAGAAGTGAAATGGATGACAGTAACATAAAAGCCAGGAGAGGATAAATGAAAACTCAGATGGGAGAAATTTCCCATGATGATGTTAACTATGGTACTATTTTTACCTAAGATTTTGAAGGTTCCAGGCTTTGAATGTTTCTCTGCAGTAGTGGAGTATGCTTCAAGTGTTGCATCTCCCTCTCTGGTCTTTTCTGAAAGGTTCAGCTAAGTTTCTAACAGCTGAATTTCCTCCTTAAGTTTTTCCTCCTTTTCTTCTCTGTGTGCTGGATCCTTTCTTTTACTTTCTCTTTGCTTTCTGACTTAGAAATTTTTTTACAATACTCTTCTAGGTTCTCCCTTGTGGGGTCTCTCTTAGTAGGATATATGGAACATTAATTATGGTTCTTCCAAAAGCATCCATTGTGCAGAGAAATATTGTCCACTTTTACCTCCTTAAATAGTCCCACTCAGGAGATATTTTCCCGTCAGAACCAAACTCTATTACTGCCCTTGGCTGGATCCCCTTTAATATGGTTTATCTTTGCTTTGCCTCTCCTTAGAGCCATAATCCATAAATTTCATTAGTGTATTTCTTTAGGATACAGAGAGTTACTTCTTCTTATCTGCAAAACCTCTGTCATCCTGAAACTTACACAGTAATTCCTGAGATATTTGATGCTGATTCTCCTTGTCTTTTCCTCTCAATTCAGTCCAAATTTTCTCATACCACTTCCTACAACTACCTTTCTCTTCAGTGGTGTCTCAATTCTTTAATGGTTGTCATACAAGTCTCTAGTTGCAAGTTGCTATGGTTCTAGCAACACACATTGTGGCTATGATAGGATTTATTGAGAATATAACTTATACGCAAAGGAGCATAAGGACCCCATATACTGTGGAGAATCTGTTGCACTGAAGGATGTGCCTGAGCACACAGAGCTGGCAGACACTAGTAGAAGAGACTCTGCTGCCATGGGGCTTCCTGGATCAGGAATTATTTTTGAGGAAACTTTGAGGCTTAACTAGGGTGTTTGCATACCAACCCTGCAGGTGTCATCCTCCGGCTTTCTCTTTAAGCTTGCTCAGTCCTTCAGAACCAGTTCACCTTTCCAGGTAAAGATGATAAAAGGGAGCCAGCATGACTTTGAAGAACAAAGATTTGTATCTTCTCAACACGGACTCACTAGTTAGACCTGGGTGCATATCCTTTTCCCTTTATAAGTGTCTCATTTTTCCTACACATATATATCTAGCCTATCTTCTAAGATCTCAGCCTTTTAAAAAGACATTTCTCTTGTCCTTTAGCTTAAATCAGTCCATCTTCTTTTGTCTTCCGCTTTTCTTTTACTTGAGTTTAAGGCTGAAGCATATATTTTAGACTGTGTCGGGCCCTCATTGATTTCTTGAGTGAAACTGATTTCTAGAAATGGAATATTACAGGCACAGGCTTTCTTTTTCCTTTTTGTTTTTTGAATTTAATTAAATTCATTTTTGACGTGTCATGCAGTAAAATTGACTTTTTTGGTGTACAGCTCTGTGAGTTTTAACACAGGTAATTCATATAGCTATCACAGCAATCAAGATATAGAACAATTTCATCAGCCCCTAAAACATTAGCATCCTTGCCAGCATTTGGTATTAGTAATTTTCATTTGAGCCATTCTAGTAGGTGCATAGTAGTATCTCATTTTTTTTAACTTGCTTTTCTCTTATGGTTAATGATGTTGGACATATTTTCATGTGCTTATTTGCCATCCTGTATCTTCTTTGGTAAAGTGTCTGCTCAAATCCTTCGCCATTTTTTCAGTTGGGTTCTTTGATTTTGAACTATTAAGTGTAGAGAGTGTTTTATATATTCTGGGTACAGAATATGCTTTGTTAGATATGCGATTTGCAAATATTTTCTATGGCCTGTACCTTATCTTTTCAATTTCTTATAAGCGTCTTTTGCGGATATAATATTGTTTAACTTTTTATTGTAGTAAAATACATGTAACATAAAATTTACCATTTTAATACGTGCAATTCAGTGACATTAAGTACATTCAGAATGTTGCATAGCCATTACCATTATCTAGTCCCATACCTTTTTATTACCCCAAATGGAAACCCATCAAGCAGTCACTTTCCATTGCCCCTCCCACCAGCCCCTGGCAACCATTAATCTGATTTCTACCTCTATGGATTTACCAATTCTGGATATTTCATATAAATGGAATTGTACAATATGTTGTCTTGTGTGTTAAGCTTCATTCACTTAGCACAACGTTTTCAAGGTCCATCCATATGGTAGCAGGTATCAGTACTTCCTTCCTTTCTGTGGCTGAATAATATTCCATTGTATCGATATACCACGTTTGTTTATCCATTCATCCACTGTTAGAAATTTGGGTTGTTTCTACTTTTTGACTATTATGAATAGTGCTTCTATGAACATTCATGTATAAGTTTTTGTTTGAAAACCTGTTTTCAGTTATTTTGAGTATATACACGGCCATCCTAGTGTGCACAAAGTGATTTCTCATGGAGTTTTTGATTTGCTTTTCCCTAATGACTAATAACATTGAGCATCTTTTCATGTGCTTGTTGGCCATTTGTGTATCTTATTTGGAGAAATGTCTATTCAACTATTTTGCTCATTTTTAAATTGGGTTGTTTGTCTTTTTGTTGTTGAGTTTTAAGTATTCTTCAAATATTCTAAGTACTACTACCTTTATCAGGTACATCATCTGAAAATATTTTCTCCCATTTCATGGGTTGCCTTTTACTCTCTTGATAGTTTCCTTTGATGCACAAAAAATTTAATTTGTTAATGTCTGCTTTGATTTTACTCTTGGTGCTTGTGCTTTTGGTGTCATATTTTAAAAACTGTTGCCAAAACCAAAGATTTACCATTATGTTTTCTTCTAAGAGTTTTATAGTTTTAGCTCCTACATTTAAGTCTTTAATCCATTTTGAGTTAGTCTTTGTATATGGTTTGAGATAAGGGTCAAATTTCATTCTTTTGAATGTGGATATCCACCTGTCACAACACCATTTTGTTGTTTCCTCCATTGAATGCTTTTGAAATCCTTGCTAAAAACCAGTTGACCATGGATATATGGTTTATTTGGATTCTCAATTATATTCCATTGATTTATATGTCTACCTTTATGTCAATACCATACACTTTTGATTACTGTAGCTTTATAGTAAGTAGCAGTAGTAAGTTTTTTTTAAGTAAGGGAAATAAGTAGTAGTAGTAATTTTTGAAACAGGGTAGTATGAATCTCTAACTTTGCTCTTTTCCAAGATTCTTTTGACTATTCTGGGCCCCTTGCAATTCCATATTAATTTTAGGATTGACTTTTCCATTTCTGCAACAAAGGCCTTTGGGATATCGATAAGGATTGCATTGAACCTGCAGATTGATTTGGGGTATATTTCCATCTTAACAGTATTAAGTCTTCCAGTCAATGAACATGGCACATATTTCCATTTATGTGGGTCTTCGTTAATTTATTTCAGCACTGTTTTGTGGTTTTCAGTGTATAAATCTTGCACCTCCTTGGTTAAGTTTATTTCTAAGTATTTTATTATTTTGATGCTATTATAAACAGAATTATTTTCTTAATTTCCCTTTCAGATTGTTTATGGCTAGCATATACTCTACATTATATGCAACCAATATCTGTGTGTTTATTTGCACCCTGCTACTTTGCTTAATAGCTCAATTTGTATTTGTAGATTATTTAGGAATGTCTTTTTGTAAGATCATATCTCCTGTGTACAGAGATAGGTTTATTTCATTCTGTCCACTTTGGATACCGTTTATTTCTTTTTTGTGCCTAACTGCTCTGGTTGGAACTTCCAGTACAACATGAATGGAGATGGCAAAATTGGTCATACTTGTCTAGTTCCTGATCTTACAGGGAAAGCTTTCAGTCTTTTACCATAGAGTATGATGTTAGCTGTGAGTTTTTCATATTTGCCCTTTTTCATGTAGGAGAATTTTCCTCCTATTCCTAGTTTGTGGAGAGTTTTTACCATGAAAAGAGTGTTGGAGGTTGATAATAAATTTTCTGCATCTATTGAGATAATCATGTGTGCTTTTCCCCTTATTCTATTAATATAGTGTATTACAATGACTGAATTTATTATGTTGAACTACCTTTGCATTCCTGGTTAAATCCTACTTGGTCATGGTGTATAATTCTTTTAATATGCTGCTGGATTCAGTTCCTGGTGTTTTGTTGAGGATCTTTGTATATATATATATTTGTAAAGGATATTGATATATTGTTTTCTTATGATTTCTGACTTTAGTATTGGGGTAAATGCTGGCTTATAAGAATGAGTTAGGAAGTGTTTCCTCCTCTTTTTTTTTTTTTTTTGGAATAATTTGAGAAGAATGGGTGTTAATTCTTTAAATGTTTGGTAAAATTCACCAAAGAACACTTCTGCTCCTACACTTTTTTGGTGGGTAGTTTTTATATTATTAGTTCAATCTATTCACTTGTTATAGAGATACTCAGATTTTTAATTTCTTTTAAAAGCAGTTTTGGTAGTTTGTATCTTTCTAGGAATTTGTCTATTTCACCTAAGTTATCTAATTTCTTGGCATGCAGCTGTTCATAATATTCTATTATAATCCTTTTTTGTTCTGTTAGGTTGGTTGTAATGTTCCTTCTTTAATTCGAAACTTTAGTTATTTGTGTTTTTCTCTTTTTCTTCATCGAAGTAGCTAAAAGTTTCTCAATTCTGTGGATATATTCAAAGATCCACTGCTGGGTTATGTTGATTCTGTTGCTTTTCTATTCTCAATTTTGTTTATATTTGCTCTAATGTTTATTATTTACTTCCTTCTGTTTGCTTTGGGTTTTGTTTGATCTTCTTTTTCTAGATTGTTAAGTTGTAAAATTAGATTATTGATTTCAGATCTTTCTCCTTTTTTAATGTAGGCATTCACAGTTATAAGTTTCCCTCTGAATACTGCTTTCACTGAATCCCATAAGTTTTGGTATGTTGCATTTTTGTTTTCAGTTGTCTCAAGATATTTTCTAATTTTCCTTGTGATTTATTCTTTGACTGACTGGTTGTTTAAGAGTATGTGGTTTTATTTTCACATATTTGTGAATTTTTCAGTATTCCTTCTTCTATTGATTTCTAGTTTTTTCCATTGTGATTGGGGAAGATACTTTACATTTAAAATTTAGCAAAGCTTCTTCGGGGTCTAGATCAAGATGGCAGTGTAGGAAGATCCTGAGCTCACCTCCTTCCACAGACACACCAAAAATACAACTACACATAGAAAACTATCTCTGAGAGTGACCTGAAGACTAGCAGAACAGATTTCTACAACTTAGGATATAAAGAAAAGGTCACATCAAGATGGCTAGGAGGGGAAGAGATGGAGACTATTCAGAACCCACAACCCTGGTGAGGTGACCAACAAGTAGGAGGGATATCACAGCTGCAGAAGTCCCCCAAGGAATGAGGGATCCAAGCCCCACATCAGGCTCCCCAGCCCAGGGGACCTGCACTGGGAAGGTGAGCCCCTGTAACATCTGGCTTTGAAAATGGGTGAGGCTTATATCTAGAGAGCCAAAGGGCTGTGGGACACTGAGCTCTTGAAGGCTCGCTCTGAGTTCCAGCACAGAGGCAGCAGCTTGAAAAGCACCTGGATCATACGAGAAGATGATTCACTGACTAACTTTAGGGCATATGGCAGAGGGGCAGGGATCTGGTGGAACTTTCTCTGGGGATGGTAGTGCTGGCAGTCACCATTTTTTTTTTTACGCTTCTTCCTTCTAGCTGGCCGGATGATGGTGGGGACCATTTCTGTCACTCTCCATCAACCTAGCTAACACTGGGTGCCCAGCCCCAGCATTCCCCTGAATACCAGCCCTGCCCAAACTGCCCACCCCAACTGGCTCTTCCAAAGCTGCTCCCACCTGCCCCAGCCAGTGGATGACCCCAGCTAGCACTGGCACCACTCCAAAGTGGCTCTCGCTCTGGGAGACCAGTCCCGCCCACCAGCATGCCCACACCAGTTGTGGCCAGGCCTCATAGATAGCCATGCTGGGGACCAGCCCTGCCCACTAGGGCATCTACAGCAGTTGTAGCCAACCCACACAGCAAGCCAGGCTGGGGTCCAGCCCCACCCCCCAGCGCACCTGCAGCAGTCACAGCCAGGCCTCACAGCCAGCCAGCCTGGAGGGCCAAGCTTTCATACCAGCATGCCCAGAGCAATCACAGCCTGGCTACATAGGAGAACACATGCAGGCAACACGGGATACTCCTGGAGACCCTGGCTCTGGTGACCAGGGAGGGTTGGGTCCCACAGGACACTTTCTACATAAGGCCACTCTTTCAAGTTAGGGAGACGTAGCTGATATACCTAATACATAGAAATAAACACAGATAGTTAGGCAAAATGAGGAGACAAATCAATACCTTCCAAACAAAAGACAAGACAAAACCTCAGAAAAAGAACTAAACAAAATGGAGATAAGCATTTACCAGAAAAGGAGTTCAAAGTAATAGACATAAAAATACTCACTAATCTTGGAAAATTAATGGATAAACTCAGTGAGAATTAAAAAAGATAGATAGAAAATATAAAAAAGAACCAATAGGACTGAAGAATACAGTAACTGAAATGAAAAATACAATAGAGGGAATAAATAGCAGATTAGAGGGTGCAGAAAAACAGATCACTGGGTAATGGAAATCACCCAACTAAAACAGCAAAAAGAAAAAAAAATAGAATTTAAAAACCAAGGATAGTTTAAGGGACCTATGCGACAACATCATGTGTACTAACATTAACATTATAGGGTACCCAGAAGGAGAAGAGACAGAGAAAGGAACACAAAACCTATTTGAAGAAATAATGGCTGTAAACTTCTCTATCCTGGAGAAGGAAACAGAAATCCAAGTCCAGGAAACACAGAGAGTCCCAAATGAAAGGAACCCAAAGAGATCCACACCAAGACACATTATAATTAAAATGTCAAAATTTAGGGGTTTCCCTGGTGGTGCAGTGGTTGAGAGTCTGCCTGCCAATGCAGGGGACACGGGTTCAAACCCTGGTCTGGGAAGGTCCCACATGCCACGGAGCAACTAGGCCCGTGAGCCACAACTACTGAGCCTGCACGTCTGGAGCCCGTGCTCCACAACAAGAGAGGCCACGATAGTGAGAGGCCCACGCACCACGATGAAGAGTGGCCCCCACTCGCTGCAACTAGAGAAAGCCCTCGCACAGAAACGAAGACCCAACACAGCCATAAAATAAATAAATAAAAAATTTTAAAAAAAAGAGCACCTCTGAACTGGGAGGAACTTCAGAGGCTGCCTTGTCCCGCTCTTTATAAAAAAAAAAAAAAAAGTCAAAATTTAAAGACAAAGAGAGAATCTTAACAGCAACAAGAGAAAAACAACTAGTTACATACGAGGGAACTTCCATAAGATTATCAGCTGATTTTTCAGCAGAAGCTTTACAGGCCAGAAGGGACTGGCATGATATATTCAAACTACTGAAGGGAAAAACTTACAACCAAGAATACTCTAACTGGCAAGATTCTCATACAGAATTGAAAGAGAGATGAAG